>NC_048287.1:11828243-12143659 GCF_009762535.1 Notolabrus celidotus | reverse complement strand
GAGAGAGAAAGTGGGAAAGGCAGACGGATGAGAGACTGCTAGCAACACCCTAATGAAATGGTCACCTGTTGTGCTTATTTGTTGGGTAATTCATTATTCCCTCAGTCAAGGAGAATGCAGCTGAAGAGAGTGAGCAGTACACCTCTCTGTTTCTCTTATTTGATTTAACATCTGGTTACATTAAACAACCAAGGAATAAAGAGGGTATCGGTAATGGCTGTTAAAGTTACTTAAGTGTTTTGTTTTCGTTTACATTTATATAGGCGATTCTGCAAGACATCATGGCATAAAAATATACTAGAACACAGGAAATAAAGGGTTTGAGCCTTGATTTGTAGGGAAGAAGAATTTTTTTTTTTTTACATAAAATAAATATATCCTTCAATATTTTAATTGAAGGACATTTTCAACAAAAGTTGTTTTTAATATTAATTACAGCCATTTAAAGGAAGGAAATTGACAAAGCCAGGTCAGACACTACAGAATATAGGAAATATTGGAATAGGCCAGAGACATTGCAAGCAGTAGCTCTTTAGTTACCATACTATTATGGTGAGTGTTAGCTCCACCATTTAGGCAGGAGAAGAGAAAGAAGGATATAGAAGGATGAAGTGTTCTAGGACAGAGGTTTGAAGGTGTGGGACTGAAACTGTAAGTTAGAGAGAAATCACAGAGTAGCTGTAACTTTAGGCTGCTTGGTTTAATGTCACAGATGTTTCGAAGAGAGATGTCCAATCTGCCTTACTCGTATATTTCTGGTGTGCTCCCATCACAAATAAGGTCTGCTCTAAACATTTACATGCAATCCTTGTCTTTGCAGAGATGGTGTTGCATTGGTCACAACCATTTTGCTATGATTTGTTGATGGGTCACTTTAGTGTAGACAGGCTTGGCATGCACAGCTCTCACAATAGATAGCAGGGTTATAAGATGGCTCACAACTTAGCTCAATGTAAAACCGGCTAACAGCATGAAAAACACTGATGAGGTACACGACCAAAAGCGGCATCTAAATTAATCAGCAGCTAATTTTGTAAAAGATTTCTGACAGCGTCCACTATGAAACAGTGACTAAGTCTTTGGAGCTTCAGTAACATTCATCCATCTTCACCGAACCCTGCAAGGAAAGACAAACTTGACCATGGGTTCAACAGAATACGGTTGACAATGACAGTGTCTGCCCCACTTTTAATCCATTACATCATGAATAAGTGTCCAGAATTAGCATGTCATCAAACATCTATGTGCTGGAATATTCAAACAGGACAAATATGCAGGCCACGCGTGTGTGTGTGTGTGTGTGTGTGTGTGTGTGTGTGTTTGTGTGTGTGTGTGCGCACCTCTAGGTCGGGAGTTTGTGTGTAGTGCATGAGGCTAGAAAATAGAAATATCTCTCTTTTCCTCCCCCCCTCCCTCACACGTACCCAGCTTGCTGACGGGCCCGAGGACTGATTTACACCTCATTATGCTCGAGTCTCAGTCGGGAGTTGCTTCTGCCTATTAATTTTGTCATTCACCTACAATAGACAAAGTTCTGCTCACAAATAGAATACTGAACTCCAGATGCTTCATTATGTCGCTCCTGTGTGTGCTTACCAAAGCAGCTGGTCGCCTCCCCTGACTTCTTCAATGTAGGTTATTACCTGGTTTGGAGCGCACAGCCTGCCCTGCCACAGGGGGCACACACACTTGTAAAGAAACAAAGTGACTTTTCCTGCTCTGTGGATTTATTTTGGTCAAATTATGCAGGAGACAGGTTTATTTCTAGGTCAAAATGGCTCGGCTTCCCAGAGGAATCCATTGATAATACAACCCAGTATCATGCACTTCACACCAATGCCAACAAATCCTCCAGACAGGCTTGTGCATTAATGGTATGGTAATAAACCGGTGGAATAAGAGGAAGATTCAGCTTCTCTGCACAGTCAGAAACCAATTTTCATCACAGCTTTCATGTCATGCTGCTTCAGCTATTCCTCTATTGCTTGTTCCTGCTACATCAGTGAATTCTCTGTTGTGCGAGTCAAAGAGGCTCGGCTCCACCAATCAGGAGGAATACATTATCACGAATGGCTATTCCTGACCTGAAATCCTTCCCTCTTCTTTCTTCCTTCCTGTCATGCATTTGCAAAAGTGGCACTTGCACAAAAACACCCCCATACATAACAGATTTGGAGTATTTTTGAAATTACAACCTAGGTAATTACTAATTTATGCGTACACTGATATTTCATTGGTGAGCGCTGGGTCTTGCCCCTGTTCTGCCAGTGCCTGTGAGTGAGATAGATGCCAAAATATGAGCCCACTAAGATGTTTAATACCAAAGAACAAGGCTCACTGACAGGGTGCTGGTGCCATAAATTCAGCCTGTCTTTGGAGATGTTACAGTTTATAAATGAGGATAGGTTTTGGCACACATAAGTAAAAAGAGAGATTGTGTTTGGGAAACTAGATGCCAAAAAGTGAGCCTACTTATTTAAATATAGGGTAATGCACAAAACTGTGCATATATTCTCTTGTGAACATAATGGAGCATTTAGCAGCGACAGAGCAAGGAGAAGATCAAGTTCAATACAGGTGAAGTGTCTTGTGGATTTAAACATACCAAGTGACTTCAAATGAATGCTTCAGTTCAGCTGCGTCTGGTGGATGTGCTCAAGGCAACTGTTCTTAATATTAAACTTTTAACTAAGCTATACAAATATTGTGTTTGCAAATTGTTTCGCTATGCCCAGGTGGCCTTAAAATAGCTGTGTAGCTTTTAAGTGCTAGTGCTAACACCATATGGTATGTACAGAACTATAAAACCTGAGAATAAACCTGTGTATTGAGCATGTTGCATTCCCTAGAGTCGATTAATTTTAATGCCAACAAGCAGGCTGGTGCGCTGTAGGGATTGAGTAAACATTATGAGATCTTTTAACCATTCATTACCATAAGGTAGGGATACACATTTGGCTGTTTACTGTGAAATATAGTAGAGATGCTGTATTTAATGTAAAGTGAGGGTAGGTGTGACGTTTTTGGATCAGTGTTGTTGAGTAAAGACAGCCGGATGGAGATGGATAGTTTTCAGCACTTAAATTGTCCATTCTCAATCTCCACGTTTCCCTTAAGCATGAGTGCTGAGAGCTGTCCCAATGTGACGTCATTAAGAGTGTGAGCTTTCTGTCGTGGACTTCAGACCACAGAATCACACATTTTTTATGAGTCTGTATTTCGGCTGACCTTTCTGTAGCCCTTTTCATATTGCCAGGTAAAGGCAAGATATACCCGCCCCTATGATGCCTCACCTTCATGATGAATTTCTCATATTTTTTGTTATATAATTGCACATCCTGTATCCAAGCAACGTTTGATATCATGACATGGTATCCCTTTTACTCATTTTGATCACCTCAAACCCTTACATACGCACTGCCAGTGGTGGACAGTAATAAAGTGAATTTACATAAGTACATTTTTGAGTATCTGTACTTCACTTGAGTATAATTTTTGGGGGGGAACTTACCACTTTTACTCCACTACATTTGAAAGACAAATATCATACTTTGACTCCACTACATTTCTATCATGTTTTAGTTGCTCACTTATTTTGCTTGAAAGTCAGCTGATGAATTTTCTTTTCTTTTCTGAAATCAGATCCCAAAGACCGCAAACCGTTCGTGTTCTTTTGTTTGGTTGTCTCAATGGTGTAGCCGTACCTCGGTTGAGCGCAGTACAAATGCAGATCAAACGTTATCCAGATCAGTCCGTTCACTTAGTTGTGGTAATGATGGCTGTGGCAGAGAGTGATGATGACTCTCTACCTGAGCACCACGGCCATATTTTAAGCTTGTATTGTTGTAAATCTCTGATCTGTTTGCCACACAAACTTCATCACAGCCTACAAAACATCACCATCTAACCTGAGAAAGCATGTCATGGTCTGTAGCTAGCAAACTTGTTTTATTCCAGATGAACATTTTAATCTCGTCTGTGCTTTTAGTAACTGAGTTACCATTTCTAT
The DNA here is from genome assembly GCF_009762535.1 of Notolabrus celidotus. NCBI lineage: Eukaryota > Metazoa > Chordata > Actinopteri > Labriformes > Labridae > Notolabrus > Notolabrus celidotus. Next base: position 12,139,650 of record NC_048287.1, on the reverse strand, counting down.
TTCATGGAATACTTTGTAGATATGAATAATGTTTTCTGGATAAACATAACGTAGCAGAACATACACCCATGCATTATTGACTGCACTCATACTTTGTGAATATATGTTTGAGAGATTTTAAAAGTACGTTGAATACAAAAGTATTTTTAAAAACAAGTACTCCCGTACTTTAACTCTATCTATACTTTGACCTAAATGATGAAGCAATGTACTTCACCAATGCACACTGAACACCTGACGTCATTAAAATATGTGACAGTGCAGCGGCTTATGCTGGACATTCGGATATAGCAAATGTTTCTTCCCAATCACATATGACTGAATTGACCAATGAGAGCTGTAGTACTTAGCTGATTGTTAGTTTTAAAGCAGCTGATAAAAACACAGCATTTTTATGAATCAGTTTATTTTGATTTGTTCATAAAAACACTGCAAAACAATAGTTGTGTATACTAACTATACAACTAAATAACTTTCTTTAAAACACATACTTATTATGTGAATGTACTTAGCTTCTAAAATTACAAGCCCAACAGTAAAGCCATGTGGTTTTTATTCATGCAGTTCAATATAACATCACAAAGGGCCTTTACAGTCTGTACAGCATGACAGCTTTATGCACTTGATTCGGATAACCGTAAAATGAATTTGAGCATCATGTTCATCCCAGTAGTTTTTAAAAAGTGAAAGTTTTTCTCTGATGTTAAAAAGGTTCTCAACTTCTTTTCAGATATCTAATCTTAATTGCCAAAAGGTTTTAGAGAAAACAAACTGGTTGTGTCATAATACACACAGACACTGAGTGCAGCTCTTTTACAGCATTTCTACTTTCCGTCCTAAGTTGAAACTAGAGAATAAACCACAAAGGCAAGCTGCTGAGGTTTAAGTGGAACTTTAAGAGGTCTTGACTAAGAACATGGTCAGACAGGAGCTTGGAAACACTGACTTGTCACTACAACTGTCGGGCCAGCCATTGATAGATTTGCAGCTTGTGCAAAAGAGGGGGGTAGAGAAAGAGAAGAGAGACAGTTACTCATGGTCTGTGCTGTTTCGAGCTCTCTTTGGTTGTCTCAGCAGACTTGTAGTCATTGCTTTTGCGCATGCAAACTTTCTGGTTTGTGAAAGCGAGCAAGTTTTTCTGAAGCAGCAGGTCGAGTTTTCGTTACCCTACTAAAGATGCGTCAGTTATTTATAACACGTATCCTTATTTGGTACGTGTGTGTATGTGTGTGTTGTGCCCTCCTGAGGAGCAGCTGGTCTTCTCACTCCTGTGCTGTGGGATCAGACATTCCCATTGATCTCCGTCTCCCATGTGTGTGCATGGGTGAATGCATGTGCATGTGTTTGTGTGTGCCCACTTGCCCTCCTCACCTTCTTTTCACTGCATCCTGTGGCAGCTACAAATGTAGTTTAATTTAATGTAACAGTGCCACCAGCTGGTCACTACAAGAATTACACCTCTTTTTACTCCAAAAATATATTTTCCCTCAAACACACAGCTCCTTCTGTGAATTTAAACACAGTCAAATAATCATCCTTGTCTGTGCCTTTTTGTCTGTAGTGTGCTGGTTGTTTACTCCCAAACAGGGAAGAAAATGTAAGGATCACTGATCTTTACTCTCATTTCTTTCCATTGCCAGCAAGACAAAGCAGAGTGTGTAATCATGCGTGTGTGGTGTGTGTGTTGCAGGTTGCACAGTTTGAAAGAATTGCTGCCTTGAAAGGAGAAAAAGGCGACCGGTAAGTTTGAAAGACCTGCACAGAACATAAGCAAGCACGACTAATATCAGGGGAATGTGTGATGTCATCACATGTGCCTGGACAGGCCTAGCTCTGAACAATAATACCTCGCCTGGTCTAGAACACACTGTGATGTTGCTGTAGTCAAATGTGATGCTGACTGTGAACCACTCCACCATGTAGCTGATTTGCATTCTTCAGAGCTCACCTACAGGCAATCATTCTTCTTCTCTCCCTCTCTCCATCTTAGGGTGATGGCTGTTCTGGCACCCATTCAGGAGGCCCTGTAAGTAACTATTCCATTGCCACTCTCTCAGCATTGCAAGGTTCCTTCTTATTCTGCAGTAATGTGTTGTCTTACAATTTGGCATGTTGTGAAATATGAAGCTGAATTCTATCCAAAAAGTCATCTGTGATGATTCATGCCAACCAATTGTCTCTAACCTCAGTGCACACATGGACCAAGGCCAGAAGGGAGAGTCGGTGAGTGCCAATCTTCTGCTACAGGTTACGGCAATGCATCCCACTGCTTCACGATCCCACTAACCCCTTCAGCTATTTGGTTTGATCTTCGTTCAAAACCTCATTTTCCAGCATTCAAGCAGCAATAATTATGCAGTGTGTGCTTTGCATGTGTATTTTACCAGTGAGTCATTGTGTGCATGAATTTACATGCACAAGTGTGTGTAATTAATGCATGTGTGTCTTCAAACTTAATGCATCAGGTTCATTAAGTAGTATATTTTGGGATGCGAAAATATTCTAAATGCTGGATATATGATCAAGTTTTTCAAGACTCATTAATAGTTGTTATGATGCTTTTAATTTTGCTTTTTTTTTTCACTGCCCGACACAAAGGATACTTCTGAGGGAGTAAATGAAACATCTAAAATAACAACAGTAAAAATTGTTCCAAGGTTTTAGTACCCCAAAAGGCACGCCTCAGACAGTGTCATCACTTTGTCTGTGGAGTCCCTCTCATTCTCTCTCTCAGTCTGTCACCTGCTCAGGTGTGAGACACTGCTTGTGATACCTATGTGAGGAGTAGAGAGATATTTTCTGTTAGTTTAATATGGGCAGATGGTTATATTATATGGTTAAAAAAAAGATAAGTGCTTCAATGGTTGGGAAATATGTGTGGGAAACTCTGGCGGTGAAATCTATGTCAGAATGTGCCCCCTGCTGTTTGGACAGGGTATCCCAATTCAGTTTTTTTTTTTACAGACTTGAAAGATACCGTGACATCCCTATAGCATATAAATCTGTTTCACGCAACATAGTCAAATATAAGCATGTTTATATACCTGAGATTATTGCATACCCTGTATTGACTGTCTAAAGCTTGTGTGTGAGGTGTGTCATGCTTGTGGCCCTTGTGTGTTGCTAACTGGTTATTGTGTTGTCTGCCATGCTCCACTGGTGTGAGTGCAATGTCTCTGTAGAGTCAGATCATTGATCTGGTCCTTGTCTCTATTCCCTCTCTCCACAGGGATCGCCTGCCAACTGGGGCGAAGCAGCTGGGTACAAGGTGAAAGGTTTAAGCAACTCTAAGTGATGCATAATGAATATAGAAACTTTAATCATTAAGCAATTAATTTCTATTCCTTATCATTTTCATGTGCCTGTGTGTCAGACTTGAATGTCCCTTTCTCTGGCTCTCTCAGGGTCAAAAGGGAGATCTTGGTCCTCAGGGTCTCACAGGCACTCAGGGAAGGACGTAGGTGTTTTGGCATTTCATGTTTTCTTCTCTCTCTGACTCTCACTGATTCTTTTTGCTATTGTAAATCAAAGTAAAATACCTCTCAGGCGTGAGATTTGATTTGAGGTTTAGTTAAACACTTTGCTTGAACAGCATTCTCTCAGTCTCTTGCATGCTAAGTGAACATCCAACACCAAAAACGAGCACTCACACACACATTAATATCCACTCATACAGCTGCTTTTGTCAGGCAACGAGTGGATATTCAGTATACTTATATGGCATTACTCTTTAAGCTCAGCCTCCCATTGATATCTGCTCTCCCCCCTCCTCCCTCCTGTGGCGTTAAGTCGCCTGTTAATGCCTGTTAGATTAGGCTAGAGCAACAAAGCTTGCACAATCAATGCTGCCTCATTGACTGTTCTGTTAGTCTCACACACAGGCAGGCGCCTATTCATGATGACTTAAACCTCATAATCTTCCCTGTTCAGCGCGGTGATCCTGTAGACGCATGAAAAGTTTTTCAGGAACAAATTACAACGTGTGTGTGCTCTGAGATATTCCCCCTGTTCCTTTTCGGTATCAGACACACTCACGTTTAGCCGTTCACCAGGCTAAGTGCTTGTTGGGACAGATGGATTTGGTGGAGCATAGATTTTCTTAAGCCCCTCATCCATCTGACAGAGTGAATATGAATGTGGTTGTTGATGTGACTTGACTCAGGCAAGCAGACAATATCCCATATGCACCACTGAAGATAATGCATCTTACAGACTCTACAATCTTTCTTGTTCTATTTCAAAATTGTAAAATGTCTGACAAATGAGGACAATCTTATGCAGTGTGAGGATTTCCCCTGAGCGTGTTCGATCATTCTTGGCTGACACTGATGATGTCACTACCCTCTCTGTCTCTCAACACTTCCAGGGTCGAGCAGGGTCGATCTGTGTGTTGGCCAAAGGGACAAAAGGTGCGTCTGCATTAAGAGTGAAAGCTTGCACCCTTAACCTGTCTGGCACATATAATAGTTCAGTTTAGTTTAATAGAACTGCAGCAAACTTTTCTTCCCAGGGTACTCCAGGTTTTGTGGGACCTGAAGGACTTGCTGGTGAGCCAGGAAAGCCAGGACTTCCAGGCCCACCTGGACTTGGAAAGCCCGGCCTACCAGTAAGTGTTTTTCTTAATTAAAGAACTTTGGATATAACAAAAGGAGCCTATTAGCACTTATTGGATGGTGTCATTTTGCTCATTATCTTAATGTCCCATTTTACAGATGGCGTCAGAGTGACCAAAAGTATTATTATTAGACTTGCTCTCACAAACGAGGACAGGACTTGGCAGGCCTCCTTCCATTGCTGCAGTGTTCATTGTCCTTGACAAAAGCATCTTAAGAAAGACATTTGCAAAGTTTTGATTCTTTTACTTCTAGGGTCCTCCTGGAGAGGCCCGGTGGAGCTAAAGGAGACCAGGTAAGTTCACCCTTTGGCATGGGAATCTAAAACATTGAAAATAAGGTGTATTCATATACACCAGCATTTGTGTTTGATGTTTTGATAAATGTGAAATATCAAAACTCATCAGCAAGCTGCACCTCAGCCCGATGTAGTTGTTACCAGGTATTGTGCGATTGATTTGGTTTCCAGCACACACTGTTCCCTCTGGAAACCTTTTTGCTTTTGTATTCCTCCTTTTTCATTTTCCATTCTACCTGTGCCTCCCTTAACTTTAAAAAAATGTAATAATTCATGATAGTAGCTGCAAGTCAGCAGAGAAGTTCAAATAGTTGGCTAAAAGTATTGTTCAATTTTTCTTAGAGTTATCAGTTATCAACTGATATCAAGTTGAAAGTAGCCTAATAGTTTACTTTTTTAAACATACAACTTTGAACTAATTAAAAAGTGAAATTACTTAACTTACATTAAGATTAACACTTGCAATACTTAACTAGCTACAAGTGTAGATTAATAGGTAAGATAGGTTAAATTCATAGGAAAGCATTCTAAATAGTTAGCGAATGTAGAAGAAGCGATCTTAAAGTGAAGGAGAGAACTAGCTGAACATAATGGGTCACCATTTAATATGTTAAATTTAGCCTCAATTGAATCCAAAAAGGTTGAGAACGTAGTAATAAAACATCCAAATGTGTTGCTAAAATAGATAAACAATTGAGACAGCTCGCTAGCTTTAAGTAGGTGAATGTTTGAAATTGGTAACATAAATGAAGAAACAGCTGAAAATAGCAGGTTTAAAGAATGTAGAAACCCTTAGCTAAAATAATTAGGGCCCGAGCACCGACATGGTCGGCGAAGGTCCTATTGGAACCCTAAAGATTTCTCTTTCTTCGTTTTTTTTCTACCTTCACAGTAAATTGCCTTTTTGGAGCCTTCAAACTTACCCGAAACTCACCAAAAGTTGCACATGCATCAGGATTGGCGAAAATTTCAATATTCTGGTTGTCCCGAGCAAAACGTCCCAAAAATGGCTCAATACTGCAACCTTCCTTCATGCACCACTACTTAACACGGTTCAACCTACATTCACAACCTACAAAAAAAGATTCCTAATGTCACAGTGAAATCCCAACATGAAGTCGGCATCTTTTTTTTTTTTCTTTTTTTTGCCTGATTCGCAAGAGTACTTATTAAAGAGATCTTGCCCTAGGCCTTTTCTCTGATCAAGTCCAAACCATGCACATTCTGCAGTAAACACATTGATGATTAAAAGTTATTGGAAACGTTTGCTAAATCTAAAAATTGGGGGCGTGGCAGGCGGTGCATCAAACACACATATTTCGCCATAAGCAGGAAATGATTTTTGGGGCCTTTAAATGCTGGAAATCTCACCAAATCATATGCACTCATCAAGTCTGGTGAAAAATTTGAGATTCTTTTGATTCACAAAAAATTGTCAAAAATGTGTTCAGTACCACCCCCTAAAATTTTCAAAAAATCCTCATAGGAGGTTTTTTTGTACATAATTTCGGACTTAAATATTCAGGGCACCAGGACGCTCAAAAAAGCCTCTTACATCTATATCTGAAACTCAACAGGAAGAGCGCCCCCTAGGTTTGAATATGAAAAATGGCGCCCAAATAAGAGTGCATACTTTTAAGAACTAGTCCCAGGGTTTTTCTCCAATTCAGTCCAACAAGGCACATTCTATTGAAAACACATTGAAGATTCAAAACTGTTCAGACTAAAATTGTGGGCGTGGCAGACTTTCAGGTGATGCATCAAACGCACATGTCTGGCCATAAACAGGAAATTGAGTTCTGGGGGCTTTAAAATACCTGAAATCTCACCAAATCATCAGGCGGTGGCTCATATTGGGCGGTGGCTCACATGAGGCGGTGATTGCAGGTGTGCGAGGGCCCGTTCATTGCTGCTTGAGGCTTTAATTTAAACTGAAATCATAAAGAGATGCAGAGAAACTTCAATTATTAGCTAACAGAAACAGAAACAGTTAGCATCAACAATTGTAGAACAAGTTAGCTGTAATAATGGGCAAACTGTTAAACTTGTGAGCATAAAAAGTTATGTAACACCCTTCGGAAATGTTAGCTAAATAAACGAGGAAAAGTTAGATTGAAATATTGAGTTAACAACTGAAGTTATTCAGGTAACAGTTTAAATTGTAGCAAGAATGAATGAATGAAAAGCTAAAATTCTCAGCTGCCACTTCAAAAAGCATAGTGTATGAGTATCATAACTACCATTGTAATAGGGAAGTTGGTTGGTTTCTATTTGAAGTGTGGTTTCAGAAAGTCTAACATCTTTAAAAATCAGCAAATTACAAACAAAGATTTAGGAATGTTATTAAGGACAACTGTTACAATGGTCTTAAGTTTAAAATGAGTCATTTGTTTTACCAGGGGATTCTGGACCTAAAGGAGAAGATGGCACACCAGGAGATCCAGTAAGAGACCATTAATCATGGATTTATATTCAGTTATGTTTAACTAAGCTCTGAGTAATCCAACCCTGAGCTTTACTGTACATCATTGTTTAGCTGGGATTCTTTTGTTTTCACAGGGCCCAAGAGGACCAGGGGGTATAAGGGAGAGAAGGTACGTGTAAACAGTCTATAATCTCTTAATCTACAAGCCTTTTTTCTCTTAACACTTACATTAATCCATAAATCACGTATTTCAATCTTCAGGGTGACCCATGTGAAGTGTGCCCTGTACTGCCAACAGACTTGGGCAACACAGTGGCTCTGCAAGGGAAGCCAGGCCCTAAAGGAGAGCCTGGACCACAGGGCAGGGAGAGAGAGGATTGGCTGTAAGTACAACAGTTTGACTTTAATGTCATGCTGTAATGTATTCTGAACCTGCACTGAATGTTAAGTTTAACACTTTTACAATCTTGCTACATGTTTTATTAGGGAGTTGTAGACAGTTAGAGCTGCAGCTGACGATTAAACCTTTAGCGCTTGCTTGATAATGTGTACATTTTATTTTTCTTATCATTCTGAGGGAAAGTATGCTATCTACTTCCCCCTCTACCTTGAGGTTGTATTTTCCCCCTTGTAATTCTCAGAGTGCTGCGATAGTCAAGGCTGCTGTCAAAAGTTTATCCTCAGAGGCAAAGGTCATTTCGTTAATGTAATCTTTACCCGTATTTCTCTGTCTCCCACGAGTCAGGACTCAAAATACTGTGCATTGTGTTTCTCCGTCTGTTCACTCTGCATCTTCGCACTTACCCCTGCAGTTGAAATGGGGGATGATTTGTAGTGGGGAAAAAAAAGAATATAAATCTAAAGCCTTATGAGATTCTCTGCGCAACGATTTCCAATAATGTCAGCATCCATCTGTCATACCTGGTTAGGGCAGAAGGAGAAGGAAGGTAGAAGGCAACTGAGAGAGAGAAAGAGGGGAGAGGGAGCTATGACCTCACTCTTACAAAGTTGAAGTAACAACTCTCCTAGTCCTGGCTAATCCCTGCTCTACTTTTCTCTTTTCCCCCATATATAAACCAGGGGCCCCAGGGTGTGGATGGCAAGGCAGGACAGAAGGTATAGAGTTCCACCTCATTCATTTACAGCTTATGGTTCATTCATATTCTGTGGAAGCGTGACCTATACACACTCATCTGCATTGCTACACATTCAGATATGCTAACATCAGCAGTGCAGAAGGCTCTCTCCTAAAGCAGATGCAAGCAAACACTCCACAAAGAGAAGACACACACAGATACACACACTTAGTACTCCTACACACAGCTACCTTTGTAGCTTTATACCCAAATGTATCAGTGAGCCCAAGACTGTGCACTGGCACCTATTGCTGATACACTCAAATGTCTGCCAAGTAGCAGATGCTTTCAATGACATGTTGAGAGAAGACATCACAAAGCAAACATGTTCATCAGACTGAGCTGGGGCTAATTTGCTTACATGAATGTCTGTGTTTTTTACTGTTTTGGCAGGGAGAAGCCGGATCAGATGGCACCAAAGGAGGAAAGGTCAGTTCTGGAGTCTTTATGAAGCTTGATGTTAACAATTTATTGTTTAGACCACTAAATCATGTTGTCAACTAGACATAGTACCTTAATTAGCAAACTAAACTTTGCCTGCATTGCTAAACCTGTGCACATATTTATAATGCTGACTTAGTTACACCTATCTTAGAAGACCAGGATAATTCCAACACATTAATTGAATGTGTCTTGATATGGATATTTATGTGGAGACCCCAAGCTAAACTTTTCCCATACTTTAGGGGGATCCGTGCTCTGTGTGCCCCACCCTAGGAGAGTCGCCTCCTAACCTCCGGCCAGGTACAATGAGCCAAACTCTGCAGCAAAAGGGACAGAAGGAGAGCCTGGGAATGGGCTGAGAGGAGAGCAAGTAAGCCTTTTTTTGTCAAACGAATTCAATTCTGAAAATATACAGAAAGAGACAAAAACTGATACAGATGTGTTTACTGTTTTGACTGTCTATGTCTCATTCTGTATATGTCAGGTTTTTTTTTTCTAGCATGTGTCAGCAGCAAGGACCCTAATTAAAATGATATATTGTTCCATTTTCTGCTCCACAGGGGGAGCCAGGAAACGAAGGATCACCTGGCCTTACAGGAGAGAAGGTAAGTTACTGAAAGAAGCAGACCTGAGAGAAGGTGCCCTCGATTGCAGACAAGGCTAACGTAAGGGGAACTGACTCAGTAGGTTGCTGAATGGGGTCTTTAATAGACTTCAAGAGGAAGATAATCACAGCAGTGCTCTAATTTTAGGGCCTAAAACTGTCTGCCGTGGGGATTTTACTCAGTGGGGAACTTATTAGCGAAAAGCTCAGGTAGTGAAAAACCACAATCATTTGACATGGCTGCCTGTAGGGCACTTCTTACTATAAAATGTGAATAACCAATTTAAAAAGAACCATCCATTTGTATCAATCTGTGAAATTCAGACACTGCAATTTTTTTTTTTCTTGTCTTCAGGGTAGTGCAGGCAGCAAAGGAGCTGATGGGAAGTCGGTAAGTATAGATTCCGTTTTTTTGAAGCAGAATGTCAGGTTACGCAGCATACTGATTCAAAGATGTTGTTCAACAAAATGTGTCTCATGTGGCAGGGGAAACCTGGACAAAGGGGACCGATTGGCAAGGATGGACAAAGAGGCCTGAAGGTAGAGGATCAGATTGTTCTTTTCACCTGGTTCACAAATGTTGTGGATTTTAATTTCTGTTTGTTTGTTTTTGCAAAATCAAGTGTTGCGTTTCCATTGAGGTACTTCAGTACTTTAAAATAACCAAACATGTACCAGGTATCAAGAAGTATTCAAACAGGTTTTATATGCAGAGAAGTAGGTCATTGCTACAATATCAGGCTAGCAATGTTGAGACATTTTGTATTTTGCTGCTGACTAGAGTAGAAAAAACTGTTGCTATACCTTCATCATATGATACACGACAGGCTAGCTAGCCAACAGAGCACATGAAATTCTTGTAAGAAATGGCAGCTAGTAGCAAGCGGCTAACCCAGACCACAAAGCACATGGTAGTTTTATTGAGTAAGTGAAAAAAAAGGCTTAAAAATGAATGGGCAGTTATTGTTAAAAGCACAACAGTCCCAATCACAGAAGCCTGTGTAGCATAATGCTAATTCAGCACTGCTTCAATGCACAAATAAAACATAGAAGCCCTTTCGCTCTGTATATTGTACCAGTCAAAAGCATCATGTGGAACCTTAAAGGGATATTTCAGTTTTTTTGAAGTGGGGTCGTATGAGCTACCCTACACTATTAATCCTGCTAGCCACAATGCATGCCGGTGAGCTCTTCCCCTTTAATGAGGAAATTCCTGGATACCTTTAAGATACTTAAGAGCAGACAGCTTTGCTTACATTTTCTCTTGTTTTGAAGTTAAAGCTATTTTTCCTTTCAAACTAGAAGGGCAATTTTCATTTGGGGATACCAAACATTTTACTTGCATAAAACGTATTGTAATATATATTGGGAGTTATCAAAGTCTTTCAAACCAAACAATCCATCAGCAACTTTAAACTCACATGCACAAGTTCTTCTAAGGACACAAAGATCAAACTGTTTAAACTTCAGCCTTCCAAAACCTTCATTGGTTACCTGTTGTTTTCAGAATATAATTTAATGTCCTCCTCCTGGTTTATAAAGCTCTTGCTGGTCGGGCTCCACAGCACATCACAAACACGCTGTCAGTTTATAACCCCAGCAGATCTCTGTGGTCACAAGGTGAAAATCTCCTCCATATATTTAGAGCACTTTTAAAGTCTGGTGAGAAGGCATTCAGTATTTATGCACATAGAGAAAGGGGAACAGTCTTGAGACACTATGTTCTTTTAAAACTTAGCAATACACTTCACTCTTCACTCAAGGATTTCTTTCATTTATCATTTATCCTTTCACTTTTTGAGTTTTTGTTTGCTTCTTTTTAAAGTTACCCCTTTTTTGTTTGATGCCATTTATTTCTTCTCCACATTTAAAAAGGGAGAAGCAGGTACTCCTGGGGTTGGTTCTCCAGGACAAAAGGGTGAGAGGGTAAGCATAGACATATGTTTTACTATCTGCATCTTTTGGATTGATATATGTTAAGCTAACCTTTTGGCCCTTCAGGGTGAGTGTGGTGTGTGCCAGCCATCTGAAGTTGGAAGCGGACCTCCCAGCATCAAATTGCATGAGGGCACCAGAGACAATAAAGGAGAACCAGGCCCTCAGGGTCCCCCTGGACCTCCTGGTTTTGGAGCTGATGGCAAACAGGTGAGAAAAAATATAAATCGACAAATAATTAAACCTAAGACAAAGAGAGTCACTGATGAGGGGGTAAATAAAATGATTGGTGAACAACTGCAACTGACTCAAACTCTGACATTCATTCAACTGAACACAAATAAACTGATGGTTACCTTCTCGTGAGCAAAAATCCAACTGAACATGGATACCTCAGCCTCCTTATAGCCTACCACAGCTGATGGCAATCAGCTGAGGGAGAACATCACAGGTGCATCCAATTGTTGCTGATTGGCAAGGAAACCTGTGACGCAGATTTGGATCTCTTTCCAAACAAACAAGCACATATTTAATTCAATTTAAATTAGAACATACTGGATCTGTCCATAACAGATTAAGAGCTGAAAATATATTAATGCTGTGACAATTCAGCCAACTGCAAAAACAGTACATGATCTATAACTTTCTTGGTTACACATTAAAATGGCAATTTAATGGTCTCTGAAGAACCAGTGACTATTCCCTGCTGCATAACTTTCTTTTTCTTTAACAGACATCGACAGCAGAGCAGTAGCTTTTGATAAATAAAGAGTTAAATTAATCAAAGTCTTCCACACAGAGTCAGATGAACTGTCGTTTTCACTATTCAAAAACTGAATGAAACAATACCAGTGCTGTACAACCAAAGTAGCTTATCGCTCAGTGTTGTTGCCAAAGAAAAAGAGATCAAGCAGAATAAGATGAAGTGAAATGTTTGTACTGCTGAAAGGTACAAATCATCTATGATGCTAATTGAACCAACAGGGTACAATCTTTTCCTTTACCACAAAACTGTGTCATAGATCTCAATTATCTCCTGTCACCCTCATTCTGTGTCATGCTGCGTGCCTCAGGGTTTAGCTCTTTATCAACAGTTAATTTAAAGTGAACGCAGAGCAGCTTGCATTCCTGTAGACTGATGTTTGAGAATGTGGGCGAGCGCATGTTCTGTATACCTGTATGTCTATCTTGTACCTGTATGGACTTAAGTAAATTCACCTTGTGTTGGCTTCAACAGGGTCCACCAGGTCTTTTCGGGGCTAAAGGAGACAGGGTGAGTTCCCTGTCAAAGCTTTCTATGGACGTTTTCAAGGAAAAAGATGTTCTATTTACTTATTTTCACTCACTGTATATGCCAGGTATGATCAAGCAATACATTCACATTTGCTACACCAAAGTCAGCAGAGTGCTCCAAGAGAAACCAACTGATCACTTTCACTTTCTCACATTTGTATGGCTTGAAAAGAAACTCTTTTTACATAACAGTCTACCTTATATATGACCTATTGGATAACCTGTAGGAACCAGGCTATTTGGAGTAACTGGTGGCCTTTAGAAACAGTCAGGTTCTCTTAACTAATTTGACATCTACTGGGACCAAGGATGTCTGCAGGAAAATAACCCCACACAGTATCTGCAGATATTTTAAGAGAGCAGGGCACTCTGCTTTATTTCAGGTCACCAAGTCCATCTTTTGGAACGTTTGCATCACTTTACCGAAATACCAGGGAAATAAATCTGCCATCAGCCGAGCCAGGCTGCTTTAAATCACATCCAAGCTCTCCCACAGTCTCTTTGCTTGGACTCTGAAGTAGAGTCAGGCCTCTACTTGATTTTTGAAGCTGATTCTGTTATCTGTTATAAAAGTTAAGTGAATCGCATTATAGAGCACCAAAAGCTAAATTGGAGATTACAGAAATTGGTGGTATCTTAAGGGGTTTTCTTGGAAACAAAGGAAACTAATGTTACCCTATTTCTTACCATACTGTATTGATGTTTAACAAACATATTAAAGGTAATTTTAAGTAGTTTTCTCCTGTTTACTTGTTATAATATCAGGCCAATTAGATGTACATGTACTGTGAGTCACCGATTTGTACAATAAAAACCAAACCGGTCAAAATATTCACAGATCATCTTTAATGTAAACATTATGATAGCTACTAGTTTTTTCCTATAGTGCTTAAGAGTTACCTTGCTGTATTTACAAGTGCTTATTTGATTGTAATTAGGGGGATCAAGGAGATGAAGGTCTAGATGGAACTCCAGGAGTCCCAGGACTGGCTGGAGAGCCTGGTAGAGACGGACTTGAAGGGCTGAAGGGAGAGAAGGTAAGGGCTACCTGAACTGTTGAGCCACATCAACTTTGGCATGACTTATTTTGTATTTGCTGACTGATTAGATACTGATGTCTTTAGTGTAAATAATAAACACATAAAGCATAAAAAGTAGCAGCCATGTTTTCTGCACAGTCTTTTTTTACCACCACACTTTTAAGAAAGGCAGTTGGGGTCTATATAAGAGATCTGGTTAATTTTGAAAGTAATACTCTTGTTTTGAATTAACTGGTCAGACTTATGGACCAATAATGGTTTCCATTGGTTTTAAAAAGACACACTAACTGACATTATTTGGCTAATTAAGGAACTGCTCTATCTGTAACTTTATTTAGACTGTTGTGAAAGGCTCCTGGATCATTATTTGGATTCATTGTGTTTTCCCAGGGTGACGCTTGTACCAGCTGTCCCACTCTGGGATCTGCAGTAGGTGATGGTGTTGCTGTGCCAGGCCCCAAAGGCGAAAGAGGAGAGCCTGGTCCCCCAAGAGAAGGAAAGCCTGGGAGAAATGTGAAAGAATAGTGTTTTATTGATTTATTTACTCATTGTATGGTATAATGAGAATAGCTGATGATCATCCTACATATTTTCCTCCCAGGGAAAAGCAGGCTTACCAGGTGTGCAGGGGCCTGTAGGTCCCAAAGGAAGCAAGGTGTGAATGTCCTTTTTATTGTATTATCGTGTTCATAAATACATGCAGAGTATTATTGTAAGAATTAATGTGTAACTCACAGTTTTTAATCTATATTTCCTTGTGCCCCCTGTAGGGTGAAGCTGGAGCTGCAGGAGTTGGCCTCCCTGGACCACAGGTAAGGCAGATGCATCCTAAAAAGCACATCTATACTGTTCGGATGGAACTTTTAAATGAACAGCTGATGCAGCTCCTTCACATAAATATGCTAACAGCTCCTAAATAGATGAGTAATGAACACCAAATCCTACCATGACAATAGCTTTGCTGCTCCCAAGATCCAAAAAACAAAGTACTAAGGCTGTAAATTTTGATCTAAATCCTTGAGCATTCTTTCTCAAATCCCTTGGTTCATTGTGGAACTTTCTTGTTTTGTTGATCTTGAAACCCAGGTTTTCCCAACTCATGCACTCTGAAACATATCTGCCCTGTCAAGCCTCTTTACCCAAATGTTCCACATCTAAACATATTACATTCCTCTCTTTTTTCTTTCTTATTTACATCATAGGGAGAGGAGGGACAACGAGGGGTCCCAGGACTTGCAGTAAGTTTCTCCCCCTTTCCTAAATTCCTCTTTTTCTACACTTTGTATTTGGATTCTTGTCTGATGTGTGTGTTTTGTGTAGGGACCTCTTGGACCTAAAGGATCAACTGGCCCTGTTGGTCCTGCTGGAGAAAAGGTAGCAGAAATAAAAGAGGCCTGAGCAGCATATCATGTTGACATATACAATCAAATATGTAACATAAATTATCTGGAACCAAATAAACATGTGACTTTGCACATGCGTTTTCATCCAGGGCTTCCAAGGAGATGTCGGGCCTCAAGGACCACAGGGGCCTGTCGGCGTTGGAGCAGTGGGGCCGCCGGTGTGACATAAATGCATCTTTTTGCATATTCAAATGTGCATATAAAGTCATGCCTTTATAATGTCAAATGCTGTTTTTCACACACAGGGTAGAGATGGAGCCCCAGGCACTAGAGGATTGCCAGGAGCTGATGGCAGACCTGTGAGTTGTCTTCTTCCTTTATTGTCATAAAGCATCATTTGCATGTTTTTATACATTTGCATGAACAATTTGAGGAGCTGTTAAAGAAATCACTATAGATTAGTTGAGTTGTTGCCTCTGTGTAAGCGCCTGTGAAGAGTTTTAATTTTCTTTGAGCCTCATTGGGAATTGTCCTTGATTTAGGCATCATTTGTAACCAAGGATGTCTGCCTCAATCCATAACAGAGGCAATGTCTGCTCCCATCTCATCCTCTGTCCCCTGATCTGCGCTCAGCTCACTGCCCCCGTGAGCTTTCCTCTGAAACAACAAAGCAAGAGTAACTAAGTGTTTGTGTGTGTATTTTTGTGTGTGTGTCTGAATTTCCGCTGTCTCCTTCTCTTGCAGGGACGTGATGGAGCTATGGGGGACAAGGTAAGTCTACCGTTTTGTTTAGATGAAGGGATCTGGAGGGGTTTGAATAAAAAGGGGGTGGAACAGATGGTAATCGCAAGAGATGGTTCAACACACACACACACACACACACACACACACACACACACACACACACACACACACACACACACCTGCCCCAGGGCCACGGATAAAGTAACAGCGGAGGTGACGAGTATGCTGTTCATGGCAGACGAGAGGAGTTTCAGGGGCTTTAAGAGTGAGAGTGTGTGAGACTATTAATTACCGCATTATCAGCCACCAGTCCACACTGTCACTGAGAGGGTGGGGAAGATTGGGAAGTGGTGAAGGGTGCGCTTAAGGGTCAGGATGGGTGTGAGATGTGGGACGGGAGAGCTGCAGTTAAAGAGAAAAACGTCAAATAAGTAAGAAAGGGTGGATAAAAACGGTCTGATTTTGCAGAGATGTAGCCAAAATCTCACATCTTTATTGACATGCAGCAAATATCCTAATGAAGTGCATCTCACTTCACTCCACATATCAAACTAAAAGTGCCTACTCAAGGTGTTATTACACAGAATAGAAAACAAGTAAAAGCAACCTGACTAATATGTACAGGTAGGGAACTGTCTTCTATTTACAACACAGTCGTTCATTCATGAAAATGAAATGAGTCCTTTGGTGAGTTATGAGATAAATTGTTCCACTTTATGTTTGACAAATGCTGTTATCCTCTCCATTTTCTAAATGCCTGTCGTAATTTCCATCCATTTGTTTGAACTTGAGCTCTCCATTTACTACGAAGAGTCTTTTTTACCACCCACAGTATAGTGGTCCCTGAAGTATAAACCGATCAGCCATGGTGTTATCACCACCTGCCTGGTATTGTATAGGCCCCATTGACTGTTTAAAACATAGAAATAGTCTCTGTGATGTCCCTTACTGATTTCTCAATATAAGCTTTGAATCTCAACGATGGTAGTGGCCGTATTGGAAGTGCTGCTTTCAACCTAAGCACAGACGAAGAGGTGGACTGTAGGCCAGCTTTTAGACGATAGCTGCAGATACTTTCAGGCTCTGTGAGTTGTGAGGTGGGGCGTCCATGGATCTGACTTGGTTGTCCAGCAAATTTCTAACATGCTCAATTAAAATCAAGATCTGGGCGTTCTGTTGTTTCCTCTTTTCATTTCCCTGTGGTCTATTTTTGATGCCTCATATGTCTGTTGTAGGCACTTCTGGCTGGGGACAGGGGTCAGCATGGCCACCCCATGGCCACACAGCTCAATATTCAATGAACTGATGCCTTGTGAATTCTTAAACCTTTCAATCAACACCACCATTAACTTTTTTGTTTAATAATCTCAGCTCCAGTAGCTCTTATGTTGGTTCAGACCACATGGGCTACCTTTCACTTTCATAAGTCCCATCGAAGAGCCTTGGCTACCCGTGAGTCTGTTGCAGGCTCACTGGTTTCCTATCTTGGACCAATTTTGGTAGGTACTGACCCCTGTAGACCGGGAACAACCCACAAGAGCAGCAGTTTTTGAGATGCTCTGATCCATCACCCAGCCATCACAATGTTGCCCTTGTCAAGGTCACTCACATCCTACACTCGCTCATTTTTCCTGCTTCCAGCACGTCAACTTTTAGGACAAAATGTTCTCCTGATGCCTCACATAACCTACCTACACTCTTCATTAATTAGTGGTCATAATGTCATGGCTGATTGGTGTATATCCAAGGTATATGGTGATACTGCAGAACGTCTTGTAGGACTCTTTCAACAGCAGAACAGTGCCTGAAAATATGGTAATGGTTTGGTTTCCACAGCCTCTCTGGCAAACATGGAGGTTATTATCATAATGAGACTCTTGAGAGGTGTAATAAAATACCTTTTCAGATTTTTCCAACCAACCCCCTTGATTTATATGAACTGGCACATTTCCATTGATATCCCTTATTATTGTTGTTCATTCTCCCTCAGGTACTCATCCCTCCTCCTTTCTCCCCCCTAAATGTTTGAAGTCTTGTTTCTCTAATACTTACTTTTCTTGAAGCATTTCAAAACTGAGCAGTACCTCTTCTCCCATTATGCTGCATAGAGCTGTTATTCATTTAGCTGTCCATTTTCTCACACATCTTAAGTGAAATACACCTCTCTTTGCAGTCTTCTATTATCCCTCACATTCAAGTTTAACACTTCAAGTGAACAAAAGTGATATAAATAGACCTTCTCACCATTTCATCCCTGCAGTTTTGGGCGTCTTTGTGACACATACAATTTCAGGATTTAGCAAATCTGCACAAAAAGTCCTGTAAGCTCAAAGAGTCACAACTATTTAATGAAGGAAGAAGTTTTTAATGTTGGATGAGGATTTCAGTTTTGCAGCATATGCTTAAATTTGTGCCAGTGTCTCACTTTGTCTCTCTTTTTTGATGTATATTTTAGGGTCTACCTGGAGAGTGTAACTGCATTTCCCCAGTGCTCAGCAACATAGGCGGACCTGTGAGTACACACACACACTCACTGAAATTAACACATGTAGGCTTGCAATTAGTTTAATCTAGAGAGATGCAGCCTCACAGCAGGAGTTTGAGTACACAGTGACTTTTAAACACACTCTCAGAGGGTTTATTGAGACTCCACAGGGGATGTATAAAGAAAAACACCCATGCCAAGTTATTTCCTCCCTGCATCTTTCTGTGCTGTGACATTTCTTGTGTTATTCTTAGCTTAACACTTCATGAGTTCTGTGTATTCTGTTTATGAAAGCACCGTTGCTGCTCTGATTTTGACTCATTTTGCCTCGCAGGGTGCTCCAGGAACTCCAGTAAACACTTGGCAGCCCGGGCCTCAGGTCTGATCTGTCAGCCAGCAGTCCTGTCTGATAACTTTGGTTTTGTTTGGTGCAAGCTTTGCTTCTCTTGCAAAGTTTGCTCTGAAAAAAATCATAGAATATTACCTCTCTGTTTGATTGTGAAGGTGTGATCACATTTCAGGACATGTCTTTGTGTGTTCGTAGGGCCCACCAGGACCTCCTGGTCCTCCTGGCCCCCCTGGGCCTCAGGGTGTGACTGGAATCCAAGGACCACAGGTAAGAGAAAGGGGGCAGTTGGATGGTGAGGGGGTCGCTGTTTACAGTTCAGTTCAAAAGTTGCTCCATCAGCCTGGATGGATGTAGGCTTACAGCTTGGGCATATGGGATATCTATTTAAAAAATGCAATGCTTTGACATGCTTTGCAAGTTGGTTGGTGAATGAAGCTCATACCATGCATGTAGGAAAGTGAGCCACTTATACACTGACTGTGAGCTGTAGTATGGATAAAAATAGGCTAAGGAAACCGGGATCAAACGACAGATGCACTAACCTGAAAATGGCTTCAAGCTTTAACGTACAAGGGAGGCACATAAGCAAGCTTTGGGGATGTCAGTCAAGACATGAAATTTATTTGAAGGTCTGGTTGAAATGATTAAATGAAGAATCACTGCAGTGATTATTTGAAGTTTTTAATCTTTGCAGACCTTCAAATAAAGAGTAATTGAGATCTGTGCAGCAAGAGTCAAAGGTGGAAGAAAGACATTGGAGGGGGTGATGGTCTAAGTATGGAGGAGGTCATGTCTTTGACAAGGGTGCATTTGCATTAAAAAGCAGTGTATGAAAAACAAATGGAGGATTTTTTTCCATCACAGTCTTAAATTTGGTCAAATTTGAGGCATACGGAGGGATAGGTTTTATTTTGATCCTGACCCTTTGACTCTGCCTTGGTGGAGGTGGGAGCGGCTAGCCTTTTGATTGGCAGCAAATCATTTGAACCTCAGTTCCTTCTTTCAGGGTATCCCTGGAAACGACGGGATACCAGGGACGCCGGGTTTACCTGGATACGGCGTAAGTAGGAAAGGAGGGGCTGTGGCTTCTATCTTTTGAAAGACCTCATGTGCAAATGACACAGAAGCACTAAACACATGTATGCAAGAAAGGAAGATCCATTAACTCTGCGTGGCTTTTATTTGATTTGAGCCTTTTTCGAGGCCGAAGGTTATTCATTTTTGAGGGTAATACAAGGTTAAGGATGTGACATTAATTATTAACTTATTTCACACTTAAAATCAAAATGTTACATTTACCTGTTTGATTTTGTAATGATTTAAAGGTTTTAAATTCAGTAAGTCTCTGAATTCAACAAGAAAATGAGATTAAGATTTACTCCCTTGCATCATAAATTGTAAGGGAAGCTGCAGATGCCAGACCAAGGACACAATATTACAATTTTTATATGAACTTCAGATCACTGTGGGAGTACACGTAAGGCTTATGTCTATATCTCAATGTGATGGATATGTACTTCACTTCAAACATAGTGCTCACATTTCTTCTACACATGAGTTTCCAGAGTTCTGGCCTCTTGTACATCCAACCCCGGGTCGGTTTTTCATCTCTGAGGATTTTCTGTGTTCTTTTGGACAAAGTTAGTTAACTCACAGCTATTGCAAGGACGGCATCAAAGTGAGAAACAAGTTGTTGTGTTGTGAAGCTATCTGTGGATTATTTCTTCTTTTTTAATATGGTGCCAATGTTGTTTCTTTCAAGTGTGCGGCTGGCTTAATTTCATTAAGGGAACATCGATGCTGATCTGAAGCCAGCACCCAAGGGGAACCTCACCTTCAACAAAGGAATTAAAGTAGAAGTTTAATGGAGGTCCTGGGAAATCAGATTTGAGACTGATCTTGTAGAAACTATGCAGAAAGGTGTTGCTTGTTAGCATATCTAGCAACAGTCCAGATATGACCACAGAATGAACTCCTATCCACTTTAAGATCTCTGCATAGAGTGGAGAGGTTAATGCTAGCAGATAAAGCCTATCAAATGGTTCTTTTCTTTCATGGCTCTGCTGCTTTTATGTCAGTCAAATTGCAAGAGTAGCTCTTGTGACCCTCAGAAACTGCCTCGTCTTGGAAAGTAACATCATGTTGCTCAGAGAAGTCAGCAGCAGTGCACTCAGCATCACAGAAATGTAGAGAAATTTCTTCAGCAAAAAGGCCTTGTTCCCACCCATAAAACAGCCAATACTTTCTAGCTAATGGCCCCGGTTTGAACAATGTCAAATGGGCTGGTAATGACTCTGAAACAAGGCCAGGTGCTATTGACAGACTCTCGCAGTGGAAAAGGTCCCTCTGCTTTGATAGGGAGCAGACCGCTTTTCACAGTAAATGTGATTGGGTTTTTGGAATAAGCTGTTTTATTTCAGAATTTACTGTGAATGGAAAGTTTAACGCCAATGTCCTTGTTTTTGTGTTAGTCTTTAAAAAATCCAGTATGCGCATTTGTGTGTACAGAGTGTGTGGAGAGGGTCTTGTCTACTTTCATGGTGCCTCATTCTTCCTCTTTGAAATTTAAACTCAGCTAGAGCTCTGGACAAAAGCCTCTTTGCCATTAGCTTCAGTGAGTTCAAGGGTTTTGTTTATGTTACCGCTAAATATCTGCTAATGTTTGGTTCAATCCATATTTGTCACACACTTTGAGTTTTTCACTGACTCATGTGAACTACTCTGGCCCACAAGAAAACGTAATGACATGAAACAGAGCGTGAAGAGGTTGGAAAAAGCATTACTTTAATAGAGATTCGTTTTCACTTCAAATTAAGATATTTTTTAGGATTCTCACATATAGACCACACTTAATATGTGTCTCCATTAAAGGGTTTACAGTTGTAGAGTAGGGAATCTTTAGTATTGACTACAGAAGTTTTATGTTCTTATACTGCAAAATTTGCTGACATATTTCATCTGTTATGGATGTCCCTGGTCTCCACAAACATATAGATTTGACAGCTTGTGACAGTTGGAATCAAATCTATGTAGCCACAGCATTTTGACAATGTGAGAGGTTTTACTTGAAACTTCAGAAATGGTTGCTTTGTTGGGGTGTTCAAACTTTGTATTGAAATATTAGAATTGATCAATAATTGTTGCACTCCTTTCATATGATAGCACAGTCCTGTACTGTCTAGAAATGTTGTGTTTTACTCAACTAATAACAGGGAACTTTTCATAAACATGTAAAGAGCTTAAAACTCATCTTAAGCCAGTGACAGATGCTGTAAGTGACACAACCTAAAAGAAGCACTGCTATTTATTTATTATTTTATCTGATCTTACATTTTCACTTTAGAGCTACAGTGAGGAACTCAATTTTTTAAAGCTAGAGTCAGTAACATTAACTTTAAAGCTACGGTTACCCACTGTAGCTTTAAAGCTACGGTTACCCACTGTAGCTTTAAAGCTACAGTGGGTAAATGTAACTTTAAAGCTACAGTGAGTAACTTTAACTTTAAAGCTACAGCCAGGAACCTTTACTTTAAAGCTAAAGTGAGGAACTTTTAACTTTAAAGCTACAGGGAGGAAGTTTAACTGTAAAGTTAAAGTTTAAAGTTGTATTCCTATTGTTTTTTTTTTACAGTAAGCCATATCACTAACTGTGAGTCTATTACTTAAAAATGTAAACAAAGTGTGATGTGGCGGACCTCATGGCAGTCTTGTCACTGATTATTTCTGTTTGGTGGAAGATATAAGGTTTAAAGCTCCAAGGTGTGATGTTACTGGGCAACAGTGAATGTACTGAAGAAACCACACTCCTTTGCGGCACTGTGTTTGAATTTTAGTTTGTCAAATTTAAAAGAAGTAAGATCTTTTATGCTTAGGGCTTCTTTTTGTACAAGTTTGGATGCCACTTAGTTCATTTATTAATCTCTTTCCCTTCTTTTCTGTAGAACCCCATTGGACCCTTTGTGCTGCCTCAAGACTCCACAGGAGGAGGTGAAGATGTAAGTGCATTAGCAAAAAGTGCATTTGGGGAAATGGGGTTTTAATGGATCCAGTGACTTTGTCATTTCATATGTTTTACAGTTTTGAATTAAAACTGTTGACATGAGTCAGAGTATGTATGTATGTATGTATGTATGTATGTATGTATGTATGTATGTATGTATGTATGTATGTATGTATGTATGTATGTATGTATGTATGTATGTATGTACAGAATTTGTATATATACAGTTTTTGCTTCTGTGTGTGTGTGCCACGACGCAGGAGGATTGTGGTGAGGGCTGTACCAAAGGCTTGCCAGGGGTGCCGGGCATGGCTGGTGCCAAGGGAGAGAAAGGAGAAGAGGGCAAGCCTGGTGTCACCCAGTTGGACAGCTGTGACAGGGTGAGGCTTGGACGGACTGAGAGTTTTCATATCCAAACATTTTCAGCTTCACTACATAATTCTCCCACTTCTCTACTTAACGTGGGGTCACAGAGCCCGATGTTGTGCTTTGATAAATGCAAAATGGCAGGCTCTCATTTTGCATTGGATTCATGTGTGCATGGCTGGATGTGTGTTTCTATCAGCTTGACATAATATAGTGCCAGCAGTAAAGCCTAGCTGTGACAACTTCCTCTGCTGTCTGTTTCCAGTGTTTAGAGAGACTGCAGACAGAGAGAGCGCAAGCGACACAAGCAGTGGTCAGTTCAGATCATCGTCATCTCCTATACATCCACACATTCATTCAAAGAGACACGTGCACATTTCCTCGTATGTGATTTACTTTCCTCGCAGGGTGACCGATCCTGCACAGGAACACCTGGTATTCCTGGAATGTCTGGATCACCTGGAGTAAAAGGAGAGCCAGTGAGTGTGTCATTCTGTCTCATCAAATTAACAGTGTGTACTTAAAGAAAGCAGAGTCTCACTCCACAGAGCTCAACATCTTTCTCCTCTCCTTTTTATCTCACTACAGGGTACACCAGGAGATAGAGGTCAATCTGGAATTCCCGGAAACTTGGTGAGAGTTTGTAAAACCACATAATTCACCATATTGAATCACTCCAGACAGCTCAGCTTTAACTCTTGAAGCTGTGTTGTAAAGTTGAAACCATCGTCTACTATTTGTATCTGTTGACAGTGTCTGTATGACATGAGAGGAGCTTGTGCTGGCTTTTTCCCTGATATCACAGAGCCACCTACTGGTCTCAGTGGAAATGTCACACAGTGCGACCCCATTCATTGATATTGATACACACACTCTCTGTTGTAATGCTTGTAATATTCAGGAACACATTCAAACATAATCTAATCAAAGGTGGAAATTTACATATTTCATTAATCTTGTCTCAGGTGTTTTGTTAAAACATCCTTTTCACTCTCTTGTCCACAGGGACCTCCTGGTTTCCCGGGTCCTCAGGGCTCATCTGGTTTACCTGTAAGTCTAAATCACACTTCAACCCTCATTTCTTTCTATTTTCCTTGTCTTTTTATAGAAATTATATGATGGAAAAGTACCAAGATTCTCTAAACTAGTCAAAGTACTTACATATAAAGACAAGTTGACACATAATATTGAATTGAAGATGATCCTACTGATTTGTTTTTACAACTTTTGTTTTTTGCAATACCAATACAATATGAGAAGCACCAGGGTTGTAGTACCCGATACAGCACAACAGCCCTTCCCTCCCTCCCCTCCTGCCCATCCCCCTACCCCCTGCTGTCCTCAAATATTCCTAAGGCACATTGTCCAGAGGTTAGCTTACAGTGTAGCAACCCCCACTGAGTCAGGTGTTACTTTTCGTGCCAAGGGCCGGATCGGAGCACATTTCAAGGTGTTGTTGTTTGAGTATTATGGAAATGAGACAAAAAAGGTTCCCATGTCTTGTAGAATTTACTCTCTGAGCCCCTGACAGAGAAATTCAACCAGTTTAAACAAGGACATCAGGTGTGGTAGCATCCCCCAATTTAAGCAAGATGCACATCTGGCTTAGACTAAAACTTAGAGATGCAGTCACCAGCTCGGCTGCCGTTGCCTGAATTGCAGGATCTCTCTCCCATACCAGAGAGGGATCAGTCGCTCCTCAGGATGCTCTCAGATGTTGTGCCTTACATGTCATTATTCCCTGACTCTTAAGATTAGCCTGAGATGGAACATTTTTGTCACAGTGTCAGCAGGCAAAGGTGAAATGAGGCAGACTTCCCTCCATGGACTGTGTGATCAGATTGTCCCTGATGTTGTTTTTGCTATTAAGATTTGATCACTTTTGTTATGGGGTTTTGACCAATCAGAATAAAGTATTTACTGATAGAGCCAGGTAATAAAACCACATGACATACTGTATATCTTTCAGAATTCAATTTAAGAATATATGTGCTGAAATGATATCAGTTGAATGGGCTTGAAGTGTCAAACTGAAGGCGCTGACTGTGTTCCCTTTAACAGATACTTAATTATACCCTGTATGACATTATAACACTTGTTCATTAACAGATATGCATACAAGATGGAGTTGGCACTAACTGATTAATTTACAGTTAAGTGGAGGGACCCCAATCCTGTGGTTCACGCCCCCCTCTTTGGGGGACAAAGATACTTCTCCGGGGTAGTCAGATAACAAAAAGAGCAGAAATTAAAACTATGTGCTGCAACTGAAATTTGTATGAATGCAGCTCTACTCTCTAATTTTCATGAAAAACAGAATAATTTCAGCTGTTGGGGGCTTCAGACCTTCATTGAAATAAAATCCAACTGACAGGTTCTGCAGAAATGTAACTAGTTTCTTTAAACAGCTCCCATAAAAAGGTTGGAAGTCATAATTTTTTGGTTACACTGGGTCTCAGAGGGTCTTAAAATGTCCTTTTTATGTGAATGTTAATGTAAAAAGCAAGGTAACTGAAGCTTTCAAGTAAATGCGATGGTGAGATAACTTGTGGCATCATATAGAAATAGAACATCTCAAGTACCCCTGTGTAGTACCTCTGTGTAGGACTTGAAAATTGAAATTTGTAAGCATCCTTCCATCTGTAATTGTATCATCTTTATCCAGCCTCCTTTTCTTTCTTTGTGGCCATTAAAGTATATATGTATATATATATAAATTTATACTGTACATCATGCCACTTACAGTTTAATCAAGCAGCGCCAGATTATATTGTCTCCTCCATCCTCTTGTCCATCTCCCTGCCTTGTAATGAAACTTATTTTGATGAGTAGCCTGTTTTCTTGTGCCTCTCTCCAGTTGTTCAATTATTTCCCCGTCTAAGTGATGGAGATAGGCGATGCTGTGCGGTCTGATCCCTCCCCCTCTCTCTCCTCCTCCTGCAGAGTTATTGTTTTAGGAGCAAAGAGATGCTAAATGGATGAGCCGTGTGAGCGCTGCATGGAATCCATTTGCGACATAGTAGCACTTTACAGCAGGTGTTAGCTTCTGCTGTGTGCAGCGGCGCGTCTGTTTGTTCTGTTTATTGAGAGGGAGAGAAAAGAGTGGATATATTTCTCACATTCAGGGGTGAGGGAGTTACAATAATCAGCTCCTAATTATCTTCTCCTTAGTGTGATCAGTTTATAATTACAACCCTCAGTAATTGCTAATAACCAATCAAACTACTAGATCTCCCACCTCACAGTTATATATCTTCCCATTTTTAAAATTAAGTTGTATTATTTAATTTCAAGCAACAATTTACATGAATTAACAACTAGCAGCTAATTATCACCCTCACTTGTCACTAATTTAAAATCATGTGAGCATCTCCACTCTTAAAAGCAGCCAGCTTCCATTGACTTGATTGGTCAAAAAACTTTGCTTTCATTTTTCAACACTCGTTCCCTGTGCTTTCAAAAGCAGTTGCTAGGCAACAGATCACACACTTGCACATGCATTATTAATATTTCTGTCAAAACAGCCTTCAATGCTCAATTAATGGAGTTGGTCTAAAATATGACCACAATATAGTGTTGCTAAATGATACTTTATTTTAATGTTATACATTTTGTTGTAGTGTCAGGATCTTTATGAGATAAATTGCGCCTTTATTATATATAATAAGGTAGGAAAGGATAATCAAGGAAGCAAAAGGTATATTTTTTATGGAGAAAGCAAGAAAGAAAGTTGGCTTCAGCTCATTTTTAAATCACCATCACGAAGCTTCATAGAGGTGTAAAGCAGAGGACAAAATCAAGCGTAGGCAGTCCCAAGGGGGAATGCTACCAGCCAGTTAGCCGTTGCCCCTCTTTGATATTGACTCGTCTTGTCCTTGGCTCATTTCCACTCGGGGAGCCTCTCTTCCTTGTGTCAAATCACATCCTCTCCTTCACTTTCTAATCATACCTCATTCCTGTCATCCTCAGGGTCAGCAGGGAGAGCGAGGGCCGCCCGGCCTCAATGGAATGAAGGGCGAGCAGGTGAGTGTCTGCCAATCAAGTTCTCTGACATCATAACCATAAATTGATTGCTTTCCCCCTTTTTTTGACTCATTCTCTGATCTTTACCTCAGGGCTCTCCTGGGACCTCCGGGTATCCAGGAACTATGGGGCCACCTGGAATGCCAGTGAGTCACTCTCAACCATGTCGTTATGAAAGAAGCTGTAGGATTCAAACAATCTGACAGCTTTAATGGGAGGATAGCTGGGTACGGTTATTTGTAGGGCCACACTGATTAACTGTCTATATGTGCTTGTCAGGGGATGAAGGGCGAGCGTGGGAGCGCAGGAACGAGTGGTCAGAAAGGAGAATCAGTAAGCCATTTCAGTGTCTCTGTTGTACAACACAATACTCTTTACTGCGGGGGTTTTCAATCAGTCACTGATATTTCCTGCCATTCTGCAGGGTCCTCCTGGAAATCCTGGGTACCAAGGACAGGCTGGTGCATCGGTCAGTTTTTGTAATCATATATTTTGCTCAGCATTATTTCAGCTGGGTGCTCGATCAATTTAAACATTATAAGAACATTCATCACATTTTTTTTCTGCAGGGCATTAAAGGAGACACAGGACCAGCTGGGCCTGTTGGTGCAAAAGGAGATCAAGTAGGTTTCACTCATGAAATTAAACTTGATTAAAAAGATGCATCAATGATAAACAGATTCATCTCTGATTTTTTTTTTAAGGGTTTCCAAGGACAACCAGGTTTTCCAGGACCACCAGTATGTAGATTTTATCATC
The DNA here is from genome assembly GCF_009762535.1 of Notolabrus celidotus. Lineage (NCBI taxonomy): Eukaryota > Metazoa > Chordata > Actinopteri > Labriformes > Labridae > Notolabrus > Notolabrus celidotus. The sequence continues at coordinate 12,111,793 of NC_048287.1, read as the reverse complement.
TGTGGTAATTTAATGTCCTTTAAATTGTTGTGACTTTTATTAAACTCTAACTGTATCTATAGGGCGCTCCTGGTCTGGCTGGCAAGTCAGGAAGGGAAGGTGGCCCTGGACTCAAGGGTGAAAAGGTGAGTACAGATTACTCAGTCAGCTGGGGTAGCTAGCTTCTAACAGCATCATTCCTTGTACTAAATTCATTTTTTCAAAAGGGTAATGACGGCCCACATGGCTCTCAAGGACCAACCGGACCCCCAGGTTCTCCAGGCTCCCCAGGGCTCATGGTATACGTTAAAGCATCATGCCTACATATGTTCATATGACCTTTATAATGCCAAGTATCCTCATGTGCTCTTTTGTTGTTTTGTTTTTGAAAGGGTCCCCCTGGCATTGAGGGAATGGATGGAAAAGATGGAAAATCAGGGTTGAGGGTGAGTATCCTACGCATGATCAGCACAGTGAAACACACATATCCAAACATACAATGAGGCCAAGATGTTGTTTGTATAGTAAAAAAAAATGCATGCAATATTTGACCTCTGACACTGTACATATTTTCATTATCAGGGCGAAGCAGGTCCTCCAGGCCCAGCGGGACCTCGAGGAATCCCAGTAAGTATCACCTCTGACATCGACATTGTCTGATGAGATTTTATTTCTATTCAGTTTAGAACACAAACTAAACGCAAGAAGTACACTGTATATATCAAGTACTAAAAGATCAATACGATTTGCATTTTTTATAGATTTTATACCAATTGTTTGGTTGAAATATGCAGTTAGTTTCAAACTTGCGTGATTTGGTTACTTCATTTTTCTTCATTTCATGACAAGGAACTTTAACTTTAAGATGCCAGACATGACACCAACAATGGTAATATTGTTAAGTCAGTCAACCTTCACAAACCAAAATATGTGCGCAACTAATTTTGTACCCTCATTTAAGTTCCGCAGAAGCTACATCTTTCAGACTCAAATAATCCTCCTAACTATTCCTCCAGCACCCCTTTTTCAGTGATATGTTATTATAATCTTGATGAAATAGTATAATCATGCATGGCCCCCAGAGGATGAACCTTTGTTTATTTGATGGTACTCCAACTTTTCCTTAGGGTCATTGCGAGGTTGAGAGTTTTGATCCAAATTAAAATAGGCCCACAATTTTTAGATAGATGTTCATGAAATTTGGTTTAGACATTCATGGTCCTCAGAAGATGGACTGTAATACCTTTTGGGATGAACTTTTTTCTTAAAGTGCTCTAGTAGATCACAGTCTAAATGCACTTTCAGATTACTTTTGATAACCTCCCACTGTTTTCTGTGAAATCTCATTATATACTTGATGAAATGGCATAAACATGCATGGCCACCAGAGGATAGACCCTTGTTTCTTTTATAATTCCCCCATTTCTCACCAGGTTTGATTATGAGGCGGAGGTTTTTGGTATTAAGAAAATGTATCCCACAACTTTTGGATTGATTTTCATGGAATTTTGTTGCAATTTTCATAGTCCTCTGAGGATGAACTACAATAACGTTGGTGATCAATTTTTTTTCCTTAAGGCGCCACAGAACATTTGCACAAAACTTAGTAAAGGCAGTATTTTGTCCGGATGATGTACCCTATGCGACTTTTACTTTGTACTTCAGATGTCACACATTGACTTAGCCATCCAGGTTATAAATCAAGTCAGACTTCAAATATGTCAGTCAATGACTAAACATTTGAGAAAATAAAGACATTACCCACATGGACACGCTCATGTGTGTAAAGTCACGTTATACTATGGAATAATTTGGGTGTCTATATAAAAGGTTTCCTTCCAAGCAATTTCCTGTACCTTATTTTGGAGAAAACAATCTATAGGCATACCTTTTTTATGTACTGCATTAGAATTCCATTGCCAGTGCTCACCTTCAGTTTCACAAACAGGAAACCAGTATGCAAATCAGACTGCATGACTAAACCTTTTTCATTGAAAGCCTTTCCAAAGCTCTTCATGGTGAGACGGATTTGCAATGCTGGGTGAATATTTTGTGCACTTGAGACTGTGACATGCATTATGGATCCACAAAAAACGCATATGTTTAAAAGTTTAAGTACAGGTCGCAAAAGGTGCAATCATCTTAATTCTTGCTATTGATATAGTTCGATCCACCTTACACAGGTCATGACTGTTCATGACATTTCTTACATGTTGGCACACTACCTCTCTCTCTGTGCAGTCATTACCGAGTCTTGTTAATGTTGTAGATGTCACCGGCGATACAGCAACCCCATTTAAACTTCTAAGCTTCCTCTCATCCTCACAGATCTTTCCAACTTTGTCTTTTAAAATTGACACTGCAGAGAGTGATATTCACACCCTGTAGTCAGCTTCAGAAGAGAAATGAGTCGCTGCCTCTCTCTTTTATATCTCTGACTCGCTCTCTGTATCTCAGTTTGTGTTCTACCCAAGAGCAGGTGTTCAGGATTTCAAAGACACGTCTGCCCGTTCTTTGGCAGCCTCCACTTTGTGCATTTTGATACTGTACCAGTCTCATTCTCTTTGATGTCTCTCCTCAGGGATTCAAAGGGAAAACTGGCCATACCGGCTTCCCAGGACAGAAGGTTAGCCAACAACTCATTGCTTTACAGACACACTATGTCTGTCTGTTTGTGTACCTGCTACTACTGTCTGTTTTTATGCTTGGGCCAAGTTCTTTCATCAAACTGATAATTACAAAATTGTAACCGACACGTCAGGGTTTTTCCTCAGTGTTGTGTCTCAACTAGAATAAGTGTGATTTATTATTCTCATGCTTCCTCTGTTGCATCTTTAGGGTGAAGCTGGACCTTCAGGACCAGCTGGACCTCCAGGCAGAATGGGCCATGATGTGAGTATTTTTTCTTTTTTGCTTTCGATTTTGGGTAAACATTATACAGCAAATTTGTAATCTTTGCATCTAATCCCAGAGCACAGTCAGTGTAAACCTGAAGTACTCTAAAAGTCAATCTCTGACCTTTCCAGGGTGATCCTGGTACCCCAGGAACTCAGGGACGACCTGGACCTCCTGGCCACCTTGTAAGTTCACCACACTCTTAACCTCTTGCATGTATGATATTTTGAAAATGCAGTGTTAGTGTGAATAATGTGTGTTTTTCATTTATCCATTAGGGTGCTTCAGGTCCAGCTGGCCCACCAGGACCTCCTGGTCCAAATGGAGTGGTAAGAAATATATCCTTAAGGGAGAAAAAAATACACTCATTAAAACTTTGGCTACATTTTTAGGGTTTTAGGGGCTGAATATGAAATAAATTAGAACAAATGGTTTCACTGAGCATGTAAACAATGGTGTGATGTGACCTGTTTGAAAAGTGCAAGCAATATATGTTAATAGGTACTCTTAATATGAACTCTATCTTTACATTGTAGGGTATAAAAGGAGATAAGGGCCAAGCTGGTGATAGAGGTACCCCAGGGATGGGAGGAGCCCCAGGGCCACCAGGTCACCCAGGACCTATGGTAAAGACCCCCTTGACTTCTGTCTACTTCCACAAGCTTTTGATGAAACCAAGCAGCTTTAATTAATAATCAGAGCTGCTACCCTGCTGAGAATATTTCACTTCACCTTTTTTCCTCCTGCTGTGACTTTGTCTTCCAGGGCGAGCCTGGCAATGACGGTGCTGCGGGTAAAGATGTGAGTAATGTCTGGGGTGTGGTGTTCGTCCCCATTAAAGAATAATAGCAAGAGATCGATGTGGCGATGTGTATATTTCATTCCGTTGATGGATATTTCTTTCTTTGTTTTGACAGGGATCGGTGGGTCTGCCAGGGGACAACGGGCAGCCGGGTCAAAAGGTACCAAATCAGGGTGGTACGATGTAATATGTGATAGTGTGTTGTCAAGGCAAGTATCAATCATCCATTACCTCCGCCGACCATCACAATTCAGCAAAATGCTCCCTCGTTGGGTTTCTGTTAGCTCAGGGAGGTTGGCACACTCTGGTGCTGAACAGGCCTGCTCCCTTCGTTTCTGCCCGTTCAGCACCCGCACTTAACACAGTCATCAGTCCACTAACCTTCCCCGACCCACCCACAGACACCCTCCTTCCTTCTCACCTCACTTCACCCCTTAGTGAGCTGGCAGCTGGCCGCCTGCTAGACCTCTGTAGCCATAGAGCCTGTTGGACCTCTCCTTCGACGCAGGCTTATAGCTCTGTAGGTGGATACAATGATAAAGTTATTCTCTGCCTCTGGGATAATGCTATTAAGCAAGAGGAGAGATGCTAGATGAGGCTATTTGTCATGCTGACAGGATGGCATTGTCAGGGTTTTAGCTGCACAGAAGAGAACAGAGGAGAAAGACAAGAACGGACTCCTCTATTCTTCTCTCTCCTCTCTGTTTCAAGAGCCACTTGTCTGACGGTGACATGCAAACATTAGACGTCCATTATGGGCTTCTTTGTCCTCGATAAATCACTGTCGCTAATGTAGCACGTCTGTTAAGTGTATTTAAACCTCATCAATGATGAGCCCATTGTGTGGACATTAAAGAAGATGTAGCCAAAAAAATGCTTTGAAGGGCCTTCTTCTCATTCACTAGAACAGGTTGATAGAAGTCTCATTCAAAACTCAAAATTAGCAAACTTGTTAAACAGTTAATATATATGAAAAGGGAAAAAAGTTTCAGTTGTTTTGTTTATTAGAGTAAGATGAAGACATTGAAACATACTGAATTGTTCTATTTAATACAAAGCTACTGCCACAAGTTGCTTACTTAAGCTAATCCTAGTTTTGCTTAGTTTAGCTTAGCTTAGCAGAGAGAATAGCTAGAGAAAGTAACAGCTTCTTCGTCCCAGTTTTTACACGAAGCTTTTCTAAGAATTAAATAAAAAAATACTGTTATTTTACCTGATTGTTGCTTATAGTCTTAGGTTATCGACCAATTGGCTGATTCAGGCTTCCTATTACATTATTTTTTTCTAAGCTAAGTTGAAGTTTTCTGGCTTAAGCTTCGTGTTTAGCTAGCAGACATGGGTACAGGATTCATTGCTATACATTTTGATTAAAAAAAGAGCTTATTTTCCCCTTACCTATTTTTAAAAGTTAGTTAAAGGCCAGTGTCACATAAATAAACAGTTTAAAGAGCTGGTAGAATGGGGAGTGCTCATCTAGTTGACTAAATGATTCAACGTCATCGCCCTTGACAGTCGGCATCAGAATTACCCATTGGTTGAACCAATATTTTGCTTAGTGTTGGCCCAAGATGCCGGTCATGCTCTGTCTAAGCTGTATCAGCATCCTACCACTAGCTACGGTGTATGGACTTGATGAAACACAGTGGATCAACACCAGCAGATGACATGGCACCCCAAATCATCAGACAAAGTTAGCGCAGATGACTACTGCTAAGATCATTTTTTTATGGAGATGGCAACTTACTTGTCCAGCAAGGACTGTGCACCTGCCCACAGTGCCAAAGCTGCCACCAAATGGTTTGCTGACCATGATATTAGATGTGTGAAGCCAACCAACTTAAGATACACTTTACCATTCTACCAGAAACAACACAGAAATGTGGACATTAACATTCAAGGACGAACGAAGACTGGTGGTGCTAAAGGCTGATTTATACTTCTGCGTCGAATCGACGGCGTAACCTACGCCGTAGGTCCGCGTAGCTCCCGTACCTACGCAGAGGCCTACGCACGTAGCTGACGTGCACCTCCTCCAAAATGTAACTACGCGTAGAGCCGACGTGGACCGCAAGCTCTGTGATTGGTCCGCTCGACGGCTTTGTCTTTCCCGCATTCACAGCACTTCCGGGGTCCCGGACATTGGCCACACATCGGCCGTGTATTTCATCTCCTCCTCTCTATTCTTCATGTAATCATGTCTGTATGATAAAAAGCAACATGTATCAGCTGTAGATTAACATAACACGCTCTGAATCGATGTGGAAAAGTAAACAGAGATCGTAGCGGGACCGGAAGCAGGCGACCGGCTATCAGAGAGACCGCACTGCCCTCAGGCGTTTCGGCGGAGAATTGCTGCGCGACACAGACACACCGACGCAGAAGTATGAGGGGCTCATGTCCGCGTCAGCCCCTGCTGCGTAGGGCGACGCAGAAGTATAAATCAGCCTTAACTCTGCTAATGTTAGCTACACTGCACTCATGTTAGCTACACTGCACTCTGACATTGGAGACTCAGGCATCCCGTGTTCAGTCAGTTTTGACTGTGATGAGTGTTTTCTAACCTTGTGTTGGTTAAAATGACTCAGAAATATTTGCTTTCAAACATCATTACCCATAGATGCATAAAATCACTGATAATGAACTTAGATTCCTATCAGCATTTGTTGTGTATTGAATGAATATAATCTTTTCCCCACTTTGTAAGCTACAGGTTACTTATGGCATTATCGTTTTATCTATTAACATTAATAGACAAGTGTGTGTTTCTCTTTCCCAGGGTGAGGCTGGAACCCAAGGCCTCAGAGGTCCAGCAGGGGAGAGGGGTAGACCTGGGCCTCCAGGTGGTGGGGGTTACCACTCCAAGGATGCACAACCTATGATTGGCCCTGTTGGACCCAGAGGAGAGAGGGGAAACGCAGGCCCAGAAGGGACCCCAGGGCTCCCTGGAACACCAGGCTCACCAGGAAATGATGTGAGATACATTTTCATTACCCTTTCTGCACGGGAGCTGCGGCTCAAACTTTAAACCTGCTCTAAACTAACTATCCAGCTCAGATTCGAGAGGGGGTGATGACAAATAGTACAATAGCCAGAGGTGTTTACCAGCTCCATCTGCTCTTGTAAATAATGATTCTTCTAATTATCTGCTTTGATTGATGTTCCTTTTGTTCTCTACTCATTTCTCTGCTCTTTAACAGGCTGTAGTTAACTATGATGAAATCAAGAACTTCATCCGCCAGCAGGTCATGAAGGTCTTTGATGGTGAGGCCATGTGTTCACCTCCTCTGCACATTGTTACAGCATCATTTACTTTGCATTATTCTGCAGTTTCAGGACTAGAGAAACAGTTTCTCAGCAGATGAATCTCTCTCTTTGGAAGAATTGTCCTGGAACTCCTCTGGGATTCCTCTGCTCATGCTGAATTGTTTGTTATTGTGTTTCTCCTCCCCAGAGAGAATGGCCTACTACATGTCTCGCATGCAGATGCCAGTAGAGATGGTGTCATCCCCAGGTCGGCCTGGACCCCCAGGAAAAGATGGAATACCGGGTAGTCCTGGAGCCCAGGGTCCACCAGGAATCCCGGGACATATTGGGAGACAGGGTCGATCAGGAGGCCCAGGATCCCCGGGTCTGCTATAACATTTGTCTTTCTAGCACAATGATAGCAATACACTTGTCACCCTTAACTTACTGTTAACTGTTATTAAATCGTTCATGAAAATGACTCTCTGCAGGACCACGAGGACCACATGGAGAAAAAGGAGATAAGGGTGTAGGAGAGATGGGAGACATAGGACCTCCAGGAGCACCAGGTAATGCCATTACCTGGTCACCTATGGCCGTTTAGTTTAAAAGTATCAATATTTCCAGCTCCTCTCAGATCCTCCCGCAGGTTGTTCCAGCATCTGGCTGCGCCATGGCTCAAAGCAGCATCACCAAATGTTTTTGTTCTACTCTGATAAACAGCTCAAAGAGAGGAGCCGGAGGATCTGAGGAGCCTCATAAGTCATTAGTTCATAAACTAAAATAATATCTGAGATGTAGTCTAGTGTGAGGCCATGCAGTGTCTTAGAAACTAATAACAGAATTTTAAAGTAAATATAAATAACTAAACAGGCAGCCAGTGTAAAGGTTTTAAAATAGGTGTAATGTGTGCTCTCTTTTTGGTCTTTGTCAGCACTCATGCTGCTGCATTTTGAACTTATTGCATTCTTTGGTTGAGCACTAAAGGAGAACATAACAGTATTCTAGTTTACTAGTCTTAAAAGGATGCTTCTCTGTGTTGTTCAGATAGAGGTAGAGAACAGCCTTACTTTGGAAATGTACTTTTGATGATAAATGCTTTTTTAGTGATAGAGCATGTGTTTTAAAGTTAAATCAGAATCAAAACTCCCTGACTTCTTGCTTTTTGGCTCTTGTTAAGTCTAAGTGCATTTATTTTGGAGGCCAGTTTCTCTGTCTGAGCCTTTGAACCAATGAAAAGTACTTTTTTTTTTTTTTTACTTTTTTTTCCTAACTGTATAAAGTTGTGTGCATCCAGACTTTAATATCTAAATTACAGTTAAAAAGTGCCAGTGTCCTCAGGAGACATGGCCACATAGAGCCGAGTGTAATCATCGTAGGAGATGTGATTCCTAATGTATGTACAAACTTAAAAGTAAAGGTCCCAGAGTTGATCCTTGCAGTTCATAATGTTTGGAGAAGTGGTCACCAATTGTTATGAAAAACTTTTACTAAGATGAAAGAAAAAAAGCTTAAAAGATTTCCAGACAGGCCAAGGTGTGCACTTAGATAATTTGGTGATCAACAGTATCAGAGCAGCACTGAGTTAAAGTACCAGAACTGTTGGTTTGTTCCAATATAATTCATTACTTGACGACAGAGCTGTCTATGTGCTGTGAAGTGTCCTGAAACCAGACTATAACATTTCTAACTTAGTGTTAGAGTTTAAAAAGGCAGTTAATTGAATTTAAACTAGTTTCTAAACTGTTCCTTAAAAGGAGAAAATTTGAATGATTGCTGGGTGATAAAATGTCCATGATCTTTTTCTTTAAAAGAGGATTAACTAAAGTAGTTCAGTGAGTGTATGGCATTTTGAAATGTATATTTATCACAGCACATATCACAATTTTTCACACTAGCTTTGATTTAAAGCTGCTAATGTATCACAACTGTGGGTACATCATGGCTTGTATAGACAAAACTCCTCTGGAAAGTTTGAGTACACATTTTAAAAACATGTTACACAAGTTCAGATATTTTCTGCTCAGGCCAAACACTTCTGTTGTGATTTGGCTCAGCAGAAATGAAATGAATAGGCTCTGACAACTTGACAATGCTTAAGATTTCTGGCAGAAAAGAAAAATAAATCGTTTTCTTCCAGTTACTTAAAAAAGTTTGAGTTTTTTATTGGTTAGTAAATTGCATGCATACCGAGAGTGATATTCCATCAGTTCAAATAATTGAAATTACCCAGCCAGTAGCCACCACACAAATCAACATCTTGGAAACTGTTCAATCCTTAATCTTTAATCCTTGTGGAGTTTAGATAGCTTTGGGTGTATGAACAAACAAGTATCAGCAGCTATTTTACAGAGTGCAGTTTGTTAATTTTGTGTTGTCAAGTGTTAACGGTTGAAAAAGCAACCGTTGGTACATCAAATGATCAAAATAGGAATGTAATGGTTTTTTAATTATTCCTCATGTTCCTTTGGTAATAACATCATCTAAGTAGAGAATTGTTGTGTACTTACAACACTCTTCTTTGTACATTGTGTTGTGGCGTAGAAAAGCAACTTCTTTTGAAATTGCCTTTCACAAGGATAAAAATACCCTTTTTGAAACAATAGTGCAACAAAACGGGAATATACTTAATTGCTGCTTTGGCAGGGACATAGACAAGAAGATCAAAAGTGTTGTGTTCATGAGGGAAGCAATTTGTCCTACATCAGTGGAAAGATGGTCAAGTTAAATCCTGCTAAATGTTAAACTATAAGCTGATCCGGTTTATGTGTGTGTAGCGTTAACAGGTAGCAGCAAGGGCAAGGGCAGGAAATGCTTTTTCCATTTACATATGCAGCTATAGCTAAACCTGTTTGCTTAAGATGTCATGAAGGCTGAATGGAGGGAAACAAGCTCACTTACTGACATAATCTTGTTTTTTTCATCCATAAGATAAGTTACAAATTAGGTGTTATTTGAAGACTATGCTGACTGGTTTTTACCTTTTTTCTTTTTACCATCAAATGGGTACCAATTAATCTAACCGTAGTAGAGTGCTAGCTGAGCTTCATTTGATGGTGTTAAAAGCATGATTTTATACTCAGGCACTCACAGATAAATTGTCCATATGCTAAGAAAACTTTGATTTTAAACATAAAATAACTCTTTATCTATTGTTATAAATTCAGACTCTTGTGAAGTGTTTATATGGCAATGATGACATTTAAATTAATTCCACCGCCCTGCTTGCAGCTTCATTTTTATACCGATGGAGCTGCTCCCATTACATTCCCATGTTTTATCTTTTTTTTTTCTACAGGTATTCCTGGCGCCCCAGGCTATGGAAAAATGGGACCTCCTGGTTCTGTTGGCCAGCAGGGTGTTCCTGGCATCCCAGGCCCCCCTGGGCAGTCTGGTTCAAAGGGGAATGATGGCCGCTGTAATCCTGGTGACTGTATGAGCCATCAAGTAGAGTACAGCCCTAAGGGCCCACATGTCAAGGGCCCCTGGTAGAGGGCTGCAGGTGTTGCAGTAGAGGGGACTGAACCAAAGAGACTATGAAAAGACAGAAAGCCAAAGACCGCTATGACCAAAGATATTAAAGCTGACCACAAGATGTAACACAGGATGCTTTGTTGTTGAATTGTAAAGGTTTACCCACACAGGTTTCTCTTGTAAATGTGAGGAAAAGCCACAGTTCCTTCAACAGGCTCCGCTGGAATGAGGCCTTCAAAGAGCACCAGCGGCTTATTTTTATTGCATCACTTTTACTGTATGAACACCAAATCAGTGCTACATTACTGCCTCTTATTTTGGTTTCTTTTCTCACTGTGTTTCATCCTCTTTGCACTTCCTCAAGGTGATAAGATTCACAACCACGATTTTCTTCACCTTGATTAACGCTGCCCTCTTCTATTTTTACTTTTCATTTTCTCTGCCTAAATCTGTAGGAAGAGAACATACATTATTATTGTAGCACTTTGCTTCCATCTCCTTTCCTTCCTCACAGGATCACACCCAGAGTGCATCTCATGCATTTCTAATATTCTGTCTCAACCCCGTGGTGTGATACATATGTGAATATGACCCAGAGAGTTCCCCTCAAAATGTATTTCAGTTCAGTCAAAACATATCTCAAAAAGTGCATTCATACCCTCTTTGTTGGAACAGACAGTCTTGTATATATTTATATTTATGTATAGTGGCTTTTTATACTTTTTCAACAGATTTGATAAAGGACTTATGCATGGCCAGCCTCTTGTTTTTCTTTCTCAGTGGATATACAGCAACATAAAATGCCAAGGGGATATTTCCTAAAATCTATAAGCTTCCAAGATGGTATAATGTGTTCAGTAAAAGACAAATTATTTATGGAAAAAAATGTGCTTACACAAGGAGGCATATTGGCTATGGTAATTATGTAGCTCAAATTAATTTTGTCTCTTTTTAAATCCACTCTTTTTGGGAATAACAGCAATTTTAAAGCATCTCATCTCATTTTGTATTCAGAGTACTGGCAATAGCCATCTGTCTGCTTCACCAGCCACTGTTTTAGAAGATTAGAGTAATAATGCAGCTCATTCTCCACATGTACTGTAACACAATTCACTGAGCATGGCCACCAAGTCCTCATATTTGCATAAAGTTGAAGAAAATATTCTGAAAAGCATCACAAGACTTTTGTTGTGTGATATGACTGTATTTCAGGGCTGGCTTTTTTTGTATTTTTATCATTTTTATATGTGTAAGTATGTGGAGTTTTAAATCACAACCATCGTTTGCAGCTCTGTTGTTTAATCAGCAGTTTAAACTATGAGCCAGACCTTTGTTTTTCACAAGCTTAATGAACATGTTCCGTCTTTTGCTGAATAAAACCGCTTTTCAAAGATACCGCATCATGTGTTAATTATTGTGAAGCTGTGTCCTATATTGTGGGTGCTGGGTTCCCAAAGTGTGGGTCAGGACTCTCAGTTTGGGCATAATACTGAGGGGATATGGGCTGAATACCCACCAAATCTCATGGTGCAAGATAGCACTCCTCACTGGCTGCAGGATAGTGCTGAGGCACTGTAAAACCACAGGAGAAGTTTCAGTAAAAGAATGGTTTGATGAAATGGCTAAAATCTCCTCCTATGAAAGACTAAGTTATAAGCTGATAAATAGGGAAGAGGTTTATATAAAAACATGGGGCCCTTTTACCGAGTTAACCTGAAATGCTAGAGTTACACCCTTAACTTACCTGTTATATTTCTTTAGGTGTCAAGTGTAGTCTGAGGACGCTGGGTTGTTTAGTATAGAGGGATGTAGTACCTAATATTGACAATGTATTGTTTAGAGTATATATTTAGTATCTACATACCCACCAAGTTCTTTGTTTCATGTTTATGTTTTGTTTTATTTACAGAATGGTATGTCATCCTATTGGTCCCATATGTATATATGTTTGGGTGTTAAAAAACAGAAAAACTTAATGAAAAGAAAATTATAAAAAAAAAAATATAGAAGCATCAGTAGCAGCAGGTTAATTCATTACAGCACAGGAAGCACAGCCATAAGTGCATGTAGGTAGATCTTTTTTTAAATCACTTCGAGGGACAGGGAGTTTTATGTATTTTTTAGTATCTTTTTTAAAGTGATTTTTGCCTTTATATGTATCTTTGAAGTTTTTTTTTCACTTTTCAGTTTGTTGACACTTCTCCCTGTGTAGTTTTTTTGTAACTGTGTCTCTTTGAAGTTAACATCTGAAAGATGTGGGTTATTTTCTGTGTCTTTGTAGTTGTTAAGTATGTGTGGTTTCAAAATACCCATTTGTAGTAATTTTGCATTGCTGTGGCGTTTTTGCAGCCTCTGTAGTTGTTTTGCTTTGCTGTGGTGTTTTTGCACCCTCTGTAATTTTTTTGCTTTGCTGTGGTTTTGCAGCCTCTGTAGTCGTTACGTACCTGCTTCTTTTGTTTAGCGTTTGTTTTGTTTTACTTTTGTTTTTTTATTTAAATCTCTGTGGTCGTTAAATTGTCTCTCTGTAGTTTTCCTTCAAAGAGAGGTATGAGCCTGTGAGAAATGATGAGCAAATCCTGCAGAAAAGTTCTTGTAGTTCCTTTGCAGACTTAAACACCCCTACACAATAAGAGCACCGATGAATGAACTGCTCACTACCCCTGACGATGAGATAAGTCAGTTCAGAGCACTGCGACCAAAGGGTTTATAAAAGCTTCCCACACCTGGTTCTAATCAGAGCTAATTAGACACACACACCTGACCCTGCTCTGAGATGATTACCACACCAAACTCAATGAGTGGAATGAGAGTGCTCCTCTAAGTTATACCATAGAGCCTCACATAGCGTTGCCTTTTTTGGGGATTTGTTGGGCCTATAGTGTTTGCAGAAATGTTGACAAAAGCTGAGCATGTGCAGCTGTGACAGCATGTTTATTTACATGCATAGACTGATGCTTTCAATATGTGGAAGACTAGGAGAAATGCAAGAGAAGTAGCTGTAAGACTTGTTTCTATTCCCCACATGATACAGAAGAACATTAGGTTTTATAAAAGATTCCTCTTTATTGGTTTGGGTTGACCCGAACAGCCAGAAACAAAACCCTCTTTACAGATGATTATATAAAGAACAATAAATAGCTTCGGTTGATGAGAATGAATCAGTCTTAAAACTGCTGACACTCTGTGAAAAACTGACAGTGGCATAGGACGCACATTACGACTGATTCGTCTGGAGAAAAAGTCGTTATATCTGGAGGAACTTTTTATTACTCACTGAATTCATTAGCACAGGATTTTTGTTTGTGCATATCGTAACCCATTCCTTTTTCTCTACATAATAATCAACACACATTTACAAAGATTTACAGCACTGCATTGTGGGAGATGGGAGTGCCCGTCGGGATATGCTGTTGCCAGGCAACAAGAAGAAGAGATAAAGCTAGTCGTTAGTTCTAAAATGTGATTTGGGTAGAAAGCAGAAATGGGGGAGAGGAGGGGCAATGTACACATGAGGTAAATCAGGGACTTCACTCTTGCTTACACGTGAAACACTTCATTTTAGCATACAGTACAGTACTGAGTGTAAGTTTCAATCATTTATTGCTCCTTTTTGTACACTTTTAAGGCATCGAGTGTGATTTTGCAAGAGAGGCAGGGCTTTTAAACTTTAAATAACGTCTAAAACAAAATATTACATATGTTAAAACATTTAAAGTGACCACTTTTTAAAAGAAGAGCACCTTCCCCAGACTTTGTTCTCCCCTCAGCTCATGCATGATAAGTTGGTGAGATGCAAAATGAATCTGTTCCTCTTTCACTGCCGGAACAGGGTGGGATATTTGACATCAGCCAAAAACACAAGAGAATGCAGAAAGATGTGGGTGGCTTTGAGCTGCTGTTGTCATGGTGATGTGGGGGATTAAGATCAGAGTATGTCCCACCAGTTCAAACTTCAGGTTTCAGGAGAGGGTCATTATTACTGTCCCCCGCCCCTCATTCTTGATGTCATCCTACTGAAAAGCTTGTTTGTTCTCGTTCTCTTCTCTCTCTCTTTCTCTCTCCCAGGAGTTGTGAGCTGCTGATGGAGTGACAGCCTCCTAAACATTGGGTCCTTTGATTGTTCCTGCCTCCTGTAGTCTTGGAGAGGTGTATGCTGATGCAGCCAGACACATCGCTGCCTCGCAGTAGCCTGGGAGACCTTGCGAACCCGCCTTACCGGGGCGACCGGCCTCTCCGGCTGCTCCCTGAGGTCCTCGCTCGCCGTGACGACCATCCCGAGCTACACCGTCAACACCAGGAGGGCCTAAGGGAGGTGTACCCAAGTATGTTGCACATGTTTACTGTACATACGCACATATTTAAAATGTTTGTGTGTAAAAGAGGAGTGTGTGTTCTCCACTGATTTAATTAGTGTGTCCTGTTGCCATCCTGTTACATTCAAGAGCATCTGTTCAATAACTGGAGTTAATGATGCTCTAAAATGCCTTTGAGCAGCCTTTCCTGTGGAAAGAGCTGTAACACCAAGTGCTTCAGCTTCTTACTGGACTCTAATTCTATCCAACCTTTGGTCAGTATTAAATAGTGGTTTACCTTCCATGTGTGTGAATAAAGCTTGCAGCTTGAATTTTATGGTTTGGAGTTATGGTCCCTCATAACATCTCAGCTCTTACCTTGTATTCCTGGGGGCCCTGGTGGTCCAGGATGGGGTTTACCAGGATCTCCTCTGTCTCCCTTTGCTCCTCTCTTTCCTATGGATGACAAATAGCAGAAGCTTATATGTACCTTCAAAAGATATACTTATACTTTTAGCAAGTCCTAAAGAGTGGGTAGTTGCCTGATGTCCCTTTTAAACAACGCCCAAGCCGACTGTTTTCAAAAGTAGTATGGGAAGCACAGCCTTCATCAGGTTTCTCTGTTGTGGATTCAAGTTGTAGATGAACCCACAGCAGAGAAACCTGATGAAGGCTGTTGTGGATTCAACTTGTAGATTAGTTCACAACAGATAAACCTAACGAAGGCTGTGCCTCCCATACTACTTTTAAAAAACAGTCTGCAAGGGCAATATTAGAACAAACCGAGCCAAGGTTTAAACCATTGCTCTTTGAAAATACTTATAAGTTCCAAGGAGTTTGGTTCTGTTGAGGGTTTCACATGTTCAAAGGATGTTTTTCCTGTATGCTGTAGTAAAGTGCTCACTCAGAGTGGATTATCAATGGGTCTCAATAATGACATTTTCAATGAGTACAGTTCCAGATCTGCTCTGTATGCAAAGAGTTATGAGATAACTTTGGTTGTAATTATGTTCGACATAAAGAAAAAATAATTTAGTTATTGGATGTTAAAAAAAGGGACTTGAAAAACATTATGAAAAGAGCCAATGGTAAGAATCTGCTAAGAGAAAGCCCCTCATCTCCAGACTAAAAGATGACTGCTTCTTCCACTGAGCCACAGCTGCTCACCCATATTGTATCCAAATGTGTTGTTGATGCTCTACTGTCTACACTTCTACCTTTCAACCCTGTGTTTCCAATCTGTCCTGGCCCTCCAATCATGCCAGGAATGCCTCGGGCACCAGGTAAACCATGTGGTCCCTGAGGTCCAGCTGACCCCGGTGGTCCAGGGGGCCCGGGAGGTCCCATCACACCTGCTCCACCAAGCACAGCCCGCTTGGCGCTCACTGCCACAGCAGCTAGCCTCTCTGTAACAGGAGAACCAGGAGCATCATGTTGATTGAGTTACCTTTGATGACAGGAAACTGATTGCTCAGAAGATGAAAGTAGCAGGCTAATCCAATCTCCCCTATGGACATCAAAGGTGAGTATTCCAGTCTAGATGCTCACCCTGTAACATTTTCAACACCACTTCGATAATATGCTGGTCTGATGCATCACGTCCCTAGGAAAGAAGACGATTGAGGATCAGGGAAGAGACAGCAGCCAACTAAGTGCATCAGTCTCTCTCAGTCTGAGTAAGTTTCATGCATCACAAACGGCATGCATCATACAGAAAGATCAAGAGGAATTTAGACTCACTGATACTCCTTGAATGCCTGGCATGCCTGGTACTCCTCGCTCTCCGTTGAGTCCCCGGGGACCAGGAAGTCCTGCTGGTCCCTGATCTCCAGGTTTACCAGGGTCCCCAGTAGGTCCATTGTGTCCACTGTCACCCCTGATTCCTTGCTGTAAAGAGAGGGGGGAAAAGAGAAAGGAAATGAATGGGCAGAAGGGAAAGAGACAATAAACTGGTGATGTAAAAGAGGAAGAAAAAGAAGTCAAGTAACAAAAGATGGGAAAAACGATGAAAAAAAAGTTGTGAAGATGTCTGGAAAAGCCAAAGCTCACCTGTCCTTTAGGCCCGGGTTCACCAGACAAACCCTGTCACAGCAGACACAGAGAGATCATCATTTTCACTTGCATTGCTTCCATCTATCATTTCTGCCTCACAGACGCTCATTGAGCAATAATTCAGGAATGAATTTTGTAAATGAACGCCCAAAAATGCTGCTTCGGAGGGCCAATGTGCATCATTGCTTCGCTGTCATGTAAATAGCTCATTTGCCATCTGGATTATTATGGGGATTTGTATGCAAATTCAAAAACAGACTTCCTCTCCTTCTCAACTTCAGTATAGTTATGACAGTTTCTGCTGTATATCACTTTGCTTTGATGCCTCAGGAGCTAAATGTTTAAACCTTTTCATCGAAGGCCTGAGGTTTGTTGTTTTTAACTTAAAGTTTGAAACAGCTTAAGGTAGTGCAGTAATGATCTTTACCTTTTCACCTTTCTCACCGGCCAATCCCTCAACACCAGGGTCACCCTGAAAGGGACAGAGAGAAAGAAGATCAAGCAGGACAGGGAGAGGGATGACTGAGGGAAATATCTGTTGGCATGGAGCTGAAAAACAACCCAAAACAATGAGGGATATGATTCTGTGAATCAAGTTTGAAAGGGCAAAACTTCTACTCACAACGTCTCCCTTTGACCCAACTTTTCCTTGGAAACCCTTGAAAGAGAGATGAGTTCAGAACATGTTAATGTGGTCAAATTTAGATTTGAAACCTAAATATTGATTCTACATTCCACCCCATATATCACAAAGTAAGAAAAATGTTGTGTCGTTCCTAAAACATAAAAGATTGGGAGGCTTGGATTATCATTTATATTGCTTATTTACATTGCCTGCCTCGGTCAGTGATTTACTGCTTTCCATGCCTTTTATTTATAGTTAAACACTGCCCCCTGTAGGCAAACTGTGAAACTAAATTAGTATGAACTGTGTTTGAAATTGGGCAGTGATACTCATATTTTAGAAAGTAACATACACGTTTTTCACAACACAAAACACAGACCTTGTCTCCCTTGGTTCCACTGAGACCCTGGGCACCTGGAACACCAATGGGTCCTCTCTCTCCTTTGTTCCCCTTTAAAGAGATAATAAAAGTTTTATAGGAACCCATGGAAAAGTTAATTTGTTTGTAAGTATAAAAGAAGAGGAAAACAAAGACGCAGCTTACAGGCTTGCCAACGACTCCCTGTGGCCCAGCTGGCCCCCTCTGGCCTCTGTCGCCCTGTAAAAATCAGTGGAGATGAGCATGATTGGTTTCAAAGTTGCAGCTTTTTTGTGCTTTTATACAATGATTCTGTATTTGTACCTTCGGTCCTGGGACTCCTTCCATACCAGCCTCACCAGGAAGACCAGGCTCACCCTTGGGAAACACAATGAAAGCATAATGATTCACTTTCCTGTGCAACTTAAGAATGTTTACACTTGAGAAAAGTAATTTTCTGTGCATATCTGTATGTCTTACCAAAGGTCCAGAGGCACCCTGCATGCCAACATGACCCCTCGGTCCAGGTTCACCCTGAGAAAGGAAAGTGACATGAATACATCTAAAAAAAATGAAAGCAAGGAAAAATGCTTAATGCGGAATAGGAGTTGGTAAAAGGCTTACCTGAGCTCCAGGTCCACCTTTTGCACCTGGGCTGCCAGGCAATCCCTGTAGACAGAATTAACAAGACTGGGATGAGTGTAAATCAAATAAACAACCATAATATGGACTTCTTGGGCACTGTGTGGTAAAGAAAAAAAACATATAGTATACACATCTATGGTGGGAGTCCCTCTGGAGACTTTTGATACACATTTCTCTTTGTTCATCACGCTTTTTGTAACTCTTGACAAAACTTCAAGTACAATACGTCGCACACACCTGTATCTTCAATCATGAAGGTATATTGTGCTGTGTACTGAATGTCTGAAATACAAAAAGTGACCTGAGAGTGAAAATTAAATTGGAAATAAATGCTCTTTGTGTCTGGTAATAAAGCTGATGTCTGATACAATAGCAAAAAGTAATGAAAATGTGCTGTACTGCAGTGCCAGCTATGGGTATACACCTTGAGACAGATTCCCTTGCTGTGATTGTGTGTGGTTGTGTGCCTGTGTGTCTGGCATATCACAGTGGGACATAAAGCAGCCTAAGTTATGGTGCTTGAGTTTGCAGCAGTGTTAGTGTCACCGCAATGACCACACACCAAAGTCTGCATCTCATGCTCCATTACCCTTTAGTCAGAATGACGCTCACACAAACAGAGTACACACACACACACGCACCCACAAATATACCCACTGGTCTGATTGTGATAAATCACCCACATTGGGAGGGAGAATGCTGTTTCAAGGTGGTTTAAATTTTGAAACAGAGTGGGTCATAGGGTCGCTGTTAACCTGGATGAAAGCCCAGAAAACAAAACACACCAAGATTTACAGGCGACTTCAAGCTGGTTTTCCTTGTCTGCGTTCTGGCCTTTTTTAAATTGGAGAGGAGAACAGATTGACCCCCTACGTGGTCTGAGTGATAATACAACCAGCCTGTTTGCATGTGCCTCCTCAAGCAAAGAGACCCCCCTCACTCACTACACTAAAGGATCACTCACAGCTGTTCCCTGAGGACCTGGAGGGCCTGGCATCCCAGCTTGGCCAGGGCCACCCTGCGGAGAAGAAAACAGAAGAAAAATAAATTGCCATCTTTCTCTGAGATGGAAGTTGCTCATCATATGCATGGCTGGAAACCCTTACCTTGATTCCAGGAATACCAGGTGTGCCATCCTTTCCATCAATGCCCGGCAGACCCTGGAAAAACAGGCAAATGAGTCAGTGGGCTTCATTTGGCACGCTCTCTGAAATCTGGCTCAACTGTGTAGAGCACAAATAAAAGTGCTTTCACTCACATTCTCTCCTTTTTTGCCAACCGCGCCCTGTGGGCCCTGGATACCTCTGCTGCCCTGCAGAAGATAACCAAACCAGCATCAGTGCATTTGCAATGCACAACAGAGTCACAGCCCCCATTGAAGCTCTTAGACATTTTTCATCTTTTTCTCTGCCACTGTTTGACTGTGAAAAAATGCACCAGCAGGATCACCTACTTTGTCTCCCTTGTCTCCTGCATCTCCAGGTGGTCCCTGAGGGCCTTCTTCACCCTGCCAACAAAAGTGGTGTTCATTCAAGACCTGTTTCTCAAATTATCAAGTCTATTTGTGTGTTAGTGTGTATGTGGGCACTTACAGGAGGCCCAGGAATTCCTACAGGTCCGTTGATGCCCTTGTAACCACGGGGCCCCTGCGGGACAACATAAAAAATGCCATCAATCACTTCTGATCGGAGTAGATGCTAAGTCATGGTGGCCAACCATTCATTGTGTTAAAGGGGTAATTAGTGCTTAACTCACTCCACTAATGGGAGCTACACAGAGAGCCAGCCACTCTTGTTTTGGCACTAAGCCGGGGCGCTAACTTGGCTAACGCGGCTAATGTTAACAGTAAGACGGATGGCTACAGCGGATCATTAACTACAGATGGAGGCACCACGGACCTAGACAACCCCAACTCATTAAAGGAGGGGAGAGATTTGTGTTAGCATCATTTCCATATGTCCCCATTGCTGGTAATGGATGGTGTTTGTATAGTGGGGGCAGGTCTGGTTGTGCTTCCTCCATGCACATCTAAGAACAAGAACACCCTTATTCAAAGAAAAATAGGACATTAAAGTTGTAATCTGACAGAGAACAAACAAAATGAAAGGAGGGATTATACTCACTGCTTCTCCTTTAGGACCCATCATTCCTGGATAACCTCTCAAACCCATAGGACCCTTTGAATGAAGCAGGGAAAAAAAGGTTGACACAAAGAAAGGGAGCAAATGCTATGACAAATACATTATTAGCCAAAGTTTCTAGCTTTGCAAAGTGACTGAAAAAGTTGAATTATTGGCATACCGGAGGTCCTGGGATACCCTGTTCCCCAGAGATGCCCACTTCTCCCTTGAGACCCTATTGGAGGAGATGGAATGGAACAAGCTGATTAGTTATGCTCATTATCTGTTGCTACCTGTAGCACACCTGTAACCAGCCACTGTACATTCCAACTGTTTCTCAAAGCTATGGGAAGTCGTAGTTTCCAGTTTGACCCTTTTATGCAAAAAGAATTTAGCTCAGACCAGTCTGGTCCCTGCTTTTGTTTTCATATCCTAACTTATTGTAGTCAAGCTAGTTAAAAATCAAGCTTATGCTACTCAGACAGCTAAAGCTAGCTTGTTGACCAAGGAAACTCTGAAGTTGAAAGGCATCAAGTTCAAATCAGTGTTTGATAAATATGTTTACCTTTGATGTTAAAACTTGTTTTTTAAGGTGGTATACCAGTCTGTCACCTCAAGCTAGTCGGCTGGCTAAACTTGCTGGTCAAAAAAAAGAAACTACCATTAGAGATAATGGATAATCATTATCACGTTACAGATGCTGAAGCAGAGCACCTTATGATTGTGTATTGTGGTCTTTCAGGAATGATTTTACAGTTTTTTTATTATTTATTCTGATGAGAATTACATAGGGAGATGAGTTGCAGCAGCTTTATCCTCAGATGGCATGATTAGCTCAAACTAGCATGACAGAAAGGAGTGTAACATGGCTTGGCTCTGACAATGTCACATATAAACCTACCTACAAAGGTCAATAATTAACCCTTTAAAACAGGTTTCTTTTTCTCTCTCTCCACTACATCTTCATAGAAAAAATGACAACACTCAAATTCAAAGCAGTTGGGAGCTTATACTTTTTAGATTTGACAGCTAGCCTGTTTTGTCCTGCTTTTGCTCTTTAAACTAAGCTAATTGACTCCTTGCTCTAGCTAAAATATTAACACAGACAGGTGTGCAGCATCATTCTACTCATCTACCTCTCAACAAGAACATGGATTGGTTCATTTCCAGCAGAGTTTTACTTCTCCATTAAGAACTAATTGAAAGTAGATATGCAGAGTTTAACCTATTTGTCGTACAGTATCCGTTATTATCCACAAACCTCAGTAGCTTTGTATCTTTATAAAAGCTGTTCAGAGAGTTTTGAGCTGCAACATTTTCTGGCCTACCTTTAATTCTCATCAATCTAAAGATAAATGCAGCACTTGTCTTTCACACTAATTTCTTTAGGCTTTTGGCATCACATTGACATTAGTAATACATCAAGCACACAGAGAGTGCATTTATCATTCTGGAGATGAGTTCTGTGTTTTACTTTTAGTTGAGTTTCAGTGAACAGATAGTAGGGATGTAAACAGATCATGCTGTGTCTCTGAGCCGAATAGAAGAGAGATCAATCCCACAGTGCGATGGTGAGTCAAGGCAAATCTTCTGAAATAACCTGCTGATTTGCTCTGCCTGGGATGAATGATAACTTGTTGCATGAAGTGTTTTGAGCATCTCAGGCTCCTTGTGTGGGGAGATCAGAGGCTAATGCCTGAGGCCTGGCTGGCCGCTGTCTCGGAGCTCACTGTGTGCTCATTAGCTCTACTTAATGCAGTGAGGTGAGAGGGCTACATGAACCCTGACTCTCTCATGTACCTGGCTCTTCAGCACCGCTTTCATCTGGCTCGCTGCATGCTGACTGCAGGGCCAAAGCCAGGCCTGACTAATCGCAGCCAGATTAGTGCCAGTCATGTGCCTCGGTGGGCTTCATTATAGCTAATCCTTAGCTCTGTTGGTCTTGAATAGAGGGTTGCTGTGCGAGACTGTACAACATGTATATGTGCGGGTGTTTGAGTCCATGTTTGTGTGTGCCAACATAGATGTTGCAACCCACCGTTTTTCCTATGCTGCCAGCGTCTCCAAGAATACCAGCACGTCCTTTGTGTCCCTGTAAGGCAAAAGTAACTAAGTCAGCAGGGTAGTCAACAGTTTTGTAGCTCAACAAAACCACTGATGCTTACTCCCTCTGGGCAACGTGAGTCAAGCAGGCAGCAACTTACTTTGACTCCCTGCAGTCCCTGTGGGCCCTTAGCTCCTGCTGGACAGTTAAGAGGACACTGTTGTCGAGAGAAGGAAATATACAGATTATGAAATGCCAGGCTGTGTCAAAACAGGTTTGTAAAAAAAGAGGGTGTCATAATATCTTACCTGAAATTCTGCACTGCCTTCTTCTCCACCGATGAACTTCCCTGGAGGACCCTAGATAGAAAAAAGATCAACAGAAAAAATGAAGGAAAAGAAATTCACCTGGTCACAGCTGCCTCCACCCCAAAAAGCTGGTCCAGATCTCTTTCTCTCTCTTCGTCTTTTTTCCTCCATCCTTCCTCCTCCTCTCTTTATATAGATCTAGTGAGAAAGTAACCTATCCCTACAGGTTGTGATGTATTTCTGCTACAGTCAGATGAGACAGCCCACTGATCTAATGGGGGTTTATTCACCCTAGGACAGCACTAAAGCTAAACAAATACACTCCCCTGGGCTGGGAGCATCACTCTCAATGAGGACACAACCCTGTTCTTGGAACCACTCAGAGATGCACACTTGAGGAAACATACACCAATGGAATATAGACTTGAAAGTGTGCAACTCAAAACTGTTTGTGTTATCCCACCATTTAGTATCAGCTGGGACCTTAAAAAGGAAGCCCTAAGCTCCAGCTGTGCTGGGGGCTTTGTTGTTGTGTTTTGCAGCTTGTTTTGCAGACAGACACACTTGAAATAGCATTAGTTGATGTGATGTAGTCTCTGATTTTTAATTAGACTGTGAGCCCATTCAATAATGTAAGGTAACTGCATTTAGATTGATTTAACTCTGGGTTTGATTAAGGCCACATTTCTAGTAGCTTGTTAATCGTTCTGTCTCTTACAGGTATTTTTTTTTTCTTTTGTTAATCACAATAAGAAGTTTTAAGACATTAAGGATTTACATTAAAAGTACAATGGTACAATTTTCTGGGCAATTTGTTTGCCAATATTAGCTGATCAGACATACGGGTATAATATCATTTGAGTATAATACTTTATATGACAAAAGTAAAAGCAGAGACATGTAATTGATTAAGTAATTATTATTTAGTAATCATGAAATTAGTAGTCCACTATAAACAAATCATGAGTTTATTTTTTAACAGCTTCCACGGAGCACAAAAAAGAACGGTTAGCAAAAATATACCTGTGAGAAGGCTTTTATAAACTTTCCAAACATATTAGCATTAGTATCACTATTAGCATTGCAGCTAATGATAAGCTGCTTGATTTTTTTAGTTTACATAAACTTAAAACTCCTGTGAGAAATGTTTTTAATGGTTATGAAACAGACTTAAATTAATACTGATGTCTCTATACAACAGGCTAAAGCAAACAACACCATCAGTAACAACATTGATTTTTTTTTATATTGCTTCTATAAATACCTATAAACACTGGCAAGGTGTAGGTGTCATAAACAGCACTGCCAAAACCGCAATATATTTTCTTTTTCATGGCAATGATTCCAAATAAGAAATACTTTTGACTTCTAAAAGAAAGCAGGATGTGATTTTTTTTTTTGTTAAAAAATACAGTTTCCCATGCGCAGGACAAAATCAGCAAAGAGATAAAAGTTACTGTGTTTTCAGATTGTGTTGCCAAAATCAATGCAAACTCCTCACAGGAGCTTTAAGTAGTGGACTGTGTTGAGTTCGAATGCATTAACGAGTAGCTGGAAGGAAATCATTTCTGATGTATATGCACAGAATAACTGAACAAATCTTGTATTGGGATTATTAAATCAACTATAACTTGGCTACATAGCTTTCAAAAATATGAACAAAAGTATTAGAAGATTGCAGAAATCAATGGACCGAGAAAGTTTGTAAATTTTATAAACCAAAACTCAGAACATAAAGTCCAGAGCTCTGTCTGTGTTGCGTCTGTTTTTCAAAGGTCATGTTTCCTATGACACAGTGCACTTACAGTTGTATGGCAGTTTCTTTCCACTTCATCACAGCAGGTGGCAATAATGCACCTCAAGGCTTGTTGTCACCCACCATTAAATGAGAAATGTCAGAAAATTGGGTCACAATTGTCAGTAAAGAGCTGGTGGTGGATCATTAAGATAGACCAGCTGAGAACCACTGACTTAGACAACATTGAGCTTGAATTTACTGACTGTGCACAAATATAAAATAGCTCCCTTCAAAGTGTAATGCAACACTTGCAACACTACAATTCCTTCTATCTGTGAACCTTTTTCACAATAAACCTGTTTAAGATTTTTTTGTGTGCACATAACATACTACTGCTATATCATTCCCGCCCACAACAATGGTAAACTAAATAGCACTGAAACTTCTTGTCTTTGGATTTCCAAAAGAATTTAAGGACCAAAATCTCTGTTCTTCTAAAAAAAAGGAGCAACAAAGTTAGAAGATGGATATATTTCCTGAGTTGGGACTCACAGGCTTGCCAGAGGGACCAGGAAGTCCTGGAGCTCCAGGTGCTCCGAGAACACCCTAAACAGAAAGACAAATACAAATCATGACTTTTGAACATGTACATTTCAAAAGTCATAAAAGCACGAAAAATGATAATAATTAATCATATATAATGTACCTAGGTAGTAGTGTACATGTATTTAATAATAAAAACGTAGTACTGTGTGGTTAGTCGCAGCTTCTAAGTATCTAAAAGCACCCCTACCTTTGCACCAGTTGCTCCAATTTCTCCTGGAAGACCGATTGGCCCTGGAGCGCCCTAGACATTCACATCCCAAGAGGAAAAAAAAAAGAATGAGTACACATCCCACCAGACACAAAGAGATTTCCACACCTCCGAGCACAGCCATTAAGTGATAAAGGCATAATTGCATTACACAATGTACACGCTACTTACAGCCAGTCCTGGAAGGCCGGGTCCCTGTGTGGACAGAGGGAACAAGGGGTTAATTTACTGTATGACAAGTGGAACCAATCCATCAAAGTATCAATTAACCAAAGCCAATTAATAAGAGGAGCAGTAATGCAGTAATATTTGTGTACAGTGTCAGAGTAAACAGTGCTCAAGACGAACAAAGACACAGAACCCAATCAGTTTGTGTTGGCTGTGTCTTTTGCTGGGAGTTAATTATAAACAAAGTAATTAAGGAAGTAAGTAAGCCTTGTTGGAGGAAGAACAGCCCACGAGGCAGGATCCCCTGTCTGTGCAGAGCGAGGCAGCTGGATGCACGAGCAGAGCCCCCTGACAGACTGCCTGCTAATGCTAAACAAAGGATTTAACTAATAGCGCTGCATCCAAGCATGACATTGGATGACTCTGAACTTAATGCTGGAATATATTGGGTGCTGTTTGATAGCTGGACACTGAGCTCCACCTAGTGGTTTGAGAGAGTAATACAGATGATTTGTTGGTATATGTAGGTGTTGAATTGATCAGCTCTGTATTTACTCATGTGCATAAAAGAACATTCTAAGAGGATTTGTACATAAAAGTGTGAATAATAGTTGTCTTCTTTGTAGAGGACTGTGCATTCTGTAGCAATAAGGCTCATGTTAGCTGTAGCAGGCATATGCCACATCTGGGTAAAGTAGACCCTAAAGAGGGCACAGCTGGTCAGGCATTCAGGCATGAAGAGAAAGGGGCTCTGGAGGTTACCATATGAAAGCAGCTGGGTTACAATATGTTTGTTAGGAAACTGACAAGGCTTCAAACAACGCCTAATTCAGCCCGCCATAACTCATTTTCAAGTGTCATCCCAGCATTATGAGATAGATTATTTTCTAATTTTAAAGCACCTCATAGGAATTTTCAGTTCAAAAAATGACCCAAGTTGTGTATCTAAGAACAACCAAGAGCTACCTATAATTCTGGTATTTCTATTTATGATAGTAAGTAATTTAAGTATAGTTAAATTAGGATATGATTGTACCCAATTAAATTATTATTGCTCTTTTGCCGCCTACAGTTATATAGTAAGCTAATAAAATAAAATGCAGCAATGGTCCAACCAATGGTTCACTGCCATTCAGGACCCAATAAGTCAAAATTACCCAGTATTTTAATTAACAGTGATGATAATACTTATAATTTACTTACAGGAGGTCCAGGTTCGCCACTCGGTCCAGGTTGGCCCTACAGAGAACAGAAAACAACCAAATTAACAAAGTAGTGATAGTCTATGATCTCCCACAAATTAGTGAGGATCGTTCAGTATCATCAGGGTATTGGAAATAGTGACTCATCCCAACTTTTATACAACCTAGAAACAGACAAAAAGGTGGAACTGGGGCAGGCTTTAAGCCTCCTGCCAGACAGTTACAACACACCTCAAGTGGACACTCAAAGAACTGCAGTTGGTTTTGCACATCTGCATTGGCTTCATTTTTCAACACCAGAGGTTGCTGCTAGATTGTTTCTAAGGGTCTTTTCAGGTAAAGGTGTGGAAACTTACCTTTGGTCCAGGGCTCCCAACAGGTCCTCGATCACCTTTTGCTCCAATCAAACCCTGGAAACAGACACAAAGAAGCATTTCATCAACTGATATACTAAGCGTGTGTACAAGGGGTAAAGGTCAAAAGGCAAATAAGGCAGCAACCACTGTGCCTCCCACAGGATATATTCAACTTGAATTCACCCTACTACAGGGCTAATCACACATTTGATTAAGTCTGACACTGTTCGTCTAAGTAATTAGGAAACAAAACTGAGGTTGAGATTCCAGGCCGGATTAGTGGCTAAATCTCTGAGGAATGCATGTGAGAGAGTGTGCTGGCAATGTAAGCATGTGACCATTGATACTAATTTCTCCTCAAACAAACACTGAAAGATGAACGTTTATCAGAGCATCTGACAACAGAGGAGCTTCACCACAGTTACCATGAGGTGAAACAGATGCTTCACTGCTGCACAGTTTCAAATCATTTGCAACTGCTGTTTTGTTCACAGCAACTCCTCACTGCCTGTGATTCCAAATACTTAGAAGGTTAAATCATCAAGGGATAAGGGGTTTAGCAACGGTGTATTAAACTAATCGTGTAGAGTTTTTTCTGTAAAGAACATTTCTATGGCTGTTGACAATAAACAATATGTATAACTTGACTGTTTATTGCCAAACCCTCAAAGGGACTTTTTGAATGTTTTAATGAGATAAGAATAAAAATTGAGAAATCTAAGTAAAACTTATTGAACATGATTTCATTATAAACCTCAGTGAACATGGAGTTTTGATATACACACACCTGATGTGCAAACTTTAAAATTTAAAAGCCATTTATCTCACATGTAAACATTAAACTGATAAACAAGCATCATAAGATTGAAATCTTACAACAAGCTGGTGCTCAAAGTGGACCTTCAGGATTTTTTGGTCAAGTCTGCATTAATGGTTCTCATTTCTCCCACAACTAACGGTGTTCACTTGTACAGTCCTGCTCATACTGGTGCATCACATTATCAAATAAACACATAAACGTGTTAAACATTGCTCTACAGCACCACTAGCGCCCAAAAGAGCTACAGGTCACCTTTAAAGTACCATCCTCATGATGTTCTAACAAAGTTGTGCCTCATGACCATCAATAGTTTTTCTTACATTGTGTTTATCTTGAAGTAATCATTCTTGGCTCTAAACTAAGGATGTCATCAGTAACTGTATTTTTTTGTGTGTTTGCTGTTGTGTCCCATTCAGCACACCACAGTGTCTTCCTGCTGCTGCTGTGATGGAAAATAAAGATACCGCTGTGCTTTTGAGTGGCACAGTTCATTAAAAAAAAAAACTCCAAGATGGCTCAGTTGACAAGTCAAAAGTATTATGCACTTTGTATCAGATACAATTCAAACACCACCTAAGATCTTGAAATTTACTGAACTACCACCTACGAGCTAATCAAACAGGAGCAGCTAATCATGATATCAGCTAGCAAAAATTATTTCACTTTCACTGTCTTTAAATGTTTCACACCAGCACTGTACATCACTCTTGAGCAGGCAATCCTCTCTTAAAATTGCACCAGACAATGAACTTCGTTCTAACTGTTTGCACCATCCACTGTTCATAAACATGACACTGGGCTCAGTGACTGCTCTGTGTTTTATATTTTACCTTATTTTGCGCCCTTTTACTATTATTTATGTCTATTGTTGCAAACTGTGACCATGGATCAGAGATTTCCTTCGGAAACATTGTATCATACTGTGAACAACCTTCTGCATTGCAACATGACAATAAAGTCTGATTTGATTTGAGTTGATCTGAACTATCACAGACCTGTGGATGAAACTAAATTGAAGAATTTAACTTCAGCGCTTGCTAATGGGTGGCAACTGACTACAGGCCATTTGCCACCCATTAGCAAGTGTAAGCATTATGTTGAAAAACAATAGCTTCACGCATACACAACATGTATGAAACAAAGACAGTAAGCACTGAAAAGTGTAAGTGCTGTCACAATAACCAGGGATCATAGGACACCAGTGAGGACATCAAAATGATCCACTAGTAAGAATTACTTTACATTGTTAATACAGACTTCAAAACTGTTTTAAAATGCAAAATAATTGTTTTTTTAAACTCTAAAATGTGTTTAACTGTTGAAATTCAGCCATTCCATAAACATAATGAATCCTTTTTACACCCCTACTCTAGAAATAATTGTAAACATACTTTTTACTTTTAATAAAAACCTAATGATACATATGTGTCTGTTTTCCTCATAATGTCTTATTAAAGTGCTACTTCCTTGTTTTATTTTATCTTTAACATAATTAAGCAGTTTTCAATTGAAGCTTGACAAACTGTTGGGGAAGTAGTTTTTGATGTCATTTCATGGACATTTTTGAAGCAATTTCTCTCTCTCTCTCTTCATTATTTCTCTTGAACACACCACATTCCCTCATCAGTAGGTTGACTTACATCAATGCCGTTCTCTCCTGGTGCTCCATCAGGACCAGCCTCTCCTGGTTCTCCCTTTTGTCCCTAAAAATGTTTTTGAAACAGCATTAGAAAGGACTCAACTAAGTGAAATAAATAACAAAAACTAATAAATAACTAAACAACAACTAAGGGATTTGTACAAAAAAAAAAAAAATGGCAGTGCAAACTTACTGATGCTCCTGGGGGCCCAGGAGGTCCTTTATCTCCCTGCAGAGACACAAAGGGGCAAGAGTAACACATTTAATTGGTGTTTGTTTATTTAACAAAGTATGGCAACATGGCCTTTTATTAAATCCTCCATGGAACTCATTAATTTGTTCAACCGTGTTTCTCTATCAGTCAGTGACTTTCATTGGTGATCAACCTGCAAGTGCTAACACGTTCTGTGGTTCCTCATGCAGGTTCTCTCAGATTAAACAAGACACCTTTAACACCTGTAAACCCAAATTATCTTGGCTTTTTTGGTGGGAGGTCTTCAGGGTTTCTAAATCTCATGTGACACATTTAGCTACTTCTACAATCAGGTCAGAATATGGAACGGTATATAGTGTGACAAGAACTGCATTGAAGATATTTAATAGAAATAGTATTTTATTGAACTTGGATATTTAATTTTTGTTTGTTCACAAGCTAAACTGTGAAGCTCTCCAAAGAAGCCCTGGAGTACCTACATGTTAAAGTATATCTTTAAAAATAATGGCACTACATTAGTACATGTTGCTAAGAACAGATGACGTCTGAAGATTTTTGACTGTGTTTGGTTCCCCCACCAAATTGACTTTCCCACTTTTCCTGTGGCAGAAACCCAAGAAGTAGTGTAGTAGTGTAGATATAGGAGGAGGGAATCCATCTTCATGTTTGGACCAAGCAACACTGTTAGTTTGCTTTTGTCAATGGTTGGTGATAAAGCCCTAACTAATCCCGGCTGCAACATGGTTGCAATCTACTGCTGAGAATTCATAATGACTCTGTAACTGATCAGCCACAAGGTGAAATTCACAAAAATCAAATTTAGAGGATGCATTTAGAGGATGCATATGATGAAGATGGTTTTAATACAAAAGATGGTCACATCTGATTTTGGCACAAATGTCTCCCACTCTACCCTGTATCCCAGCAGTCTGTGTTTCCAACATACTATATCCAGCCTGTGTGTATTTAACCCTAAAATATCTCAAATGTATCACATTACTGCGACACACACTCAAGACCGGGAGAAGGTCCCTTCTCAAAGACCCCTCTCTCTGCTGGGAACAGAGCTCTTTTGTGCCGTTGTGTTTTCATTTGCAGTGCCCTCTAATGGTGAGACGGAGGTACTGCAGTGTTGGGATTTCTCCAGCACAATGATGCTCTTTGTGACAAACCTGTGCAGATACTCACATCAATGCCATCTGAGCCAGGGGTGCCGGAGGGGCCTGGTGGGCCAGGCTGGCCCTGAGGTCCAGGTGGACCCCTCTGCAACACAGAAGGAAAGAAATTCAAATACTGTCAGTTTAATGTATAACATCAGTTCAAGCCATACATGAAGGAGAATATCCAAAAAGCAAGAATCAAATAATAACATCCAATAAATTAGGAGTTATAACATCATATAGGGTTAATATTTAAAATGTAGATACTTCTATTCTAGGAAAAAAAACATTAATTTACTGTTCTTGTGATGCATGGTAGGCTTGAATGATCTTGGTCAATGTACAGGTTATATCAGCATGTACTGATATCAAATCTTCAATAAATGACGCAAAAAGGAACCAAAATGTATGAAAAACTGGAACCAAAAAGTGTAAAACTGGTGCAGGAGAGGTGTAAAAACAAAGGCCTGAGGAGGAATGTGGAAGGAGGGGTCATGAGACTGGCACTGTTTACCCCCACCACCCCCACCTCAACCCCCTTCTCCTCCTCCATCCCAATGCCTCCTTTGATTTCCTTCAATTTCATTTCAGCGGGTCAGACAGTCCATCATGATAAAACATGTTCTAAATCCCACTTTGAACTGTGTGAAAATAAAACAAAAAAAGTAATCCTCAAGAGTGAAAACTGTGAGTCCATGTTGATAACATGTAGGTGTGTGTTTGAACAGCGGCTTTCACGCTCAGTGGGCAAAGTTTGTGTGTGTGTGTGTGTGTATGTGTGTGTGTGGTTGTCTGTGTGTCAAAGTGCAGTGATTTCCAGATTTCCATTTCTGTCATGGCTGTTCAGTTTGCTGGTAAAAACTTCAAAAAGTCTTAATGCTGTCTCCCAGGTATTGAGAAACCCTTGTCTTCTACAGTAACTCCTCAGTCCAATCTTGACAAGACATAAGAGTCCAAACATGACAAAGATGATAATCCAAGGAAGATAATCCAGTTTCATTTTCTTTCCACAGCAGAAAACCCATTTCAAGCTCATCTTTCATCTACATGCGAGCTATAAACCCAGATGGACACCACAGAGTTTTTCATTCCAACTGCAGCGTTTGGATACCTTCAATCAGCATCAAAACCTATTACACCACCTCAAGACATCCAGCGGCATTTTACCAAGGGCCTTATCCCCCACTGAACCCCCAGAATAAAGCAGCTAATCCTGCACAGAGCAGGTCTCAAGCTCCCCTCTGTCCACTCACCACTTGGGCCAGAGCCAGGCACAGGGTCTGCAGTATCACCCAGGTCTTCAGCAAGGCAGAGAGAGCAGCCATGGTCCCTCTCTCCTCCTGTCCGTCTCTCCTCGGTTCACCAAATCCTCTCTTCTGGCTCCTCTTTCCGCTCCCTTACTCCTTTCTGGGGCCGGCAGGGTGCGGAAAACTGGTGGAGCAGAGCTGTCTGAGAGGCAGGAGCGTAGGGGGGTGGTGGAGGGGGGGATGTGTGCACTGCCCCGAAAAATCCACTCAGGAGGAAGAAGTGAGCTGGGGAGGGGAGGAGGTGGGAGAAGATAGAGATGGAGGTGTAATTCTCCTCTTACAGCCGGCCTCTGAAAGCAAAAGAAAAAAATACTTGTGAAAAACACACACACACACACACACACACACACACACACACACACACACACACACACACACACACACACACACACACACCTAAATATAGTTACACACACAGTTCATCAAGACACCTTGGGGTTTTCACATTTCTCTGAATATGCAATCAACAGGCGCTTTCTGACACTCTGACTGGATGCTTTATGAATAATCAGCAAATTTGGTACAAACTCTAGACCCCATTGGACCAAGCGTGTGTTAAGCTCCTCCCAAAACTACAGGAGGAGGACCAATGAGCGAGACCTGGGTGTAAAGCCAACTGTGCAAAAACACCTAATCCAAGGCCCTTGAGTATGTCTTAACCTTTGCATCAGCTCCTGTGCAAATTTGTCCTGAATTTGTTTTTGTTTTCATGTTTTTTAAATATTTGCCCTGAGATTATCATTTGCAGCGTTGTGTAAATATCTCAAACATTTTCCAGGTGAGTGTAGTAGTGCTCAGAATTGAAAAACCAGATAGTTCCCTTGTGAAAATTACTTGAAAATTAAATGAGTCTGATCATGGAAGGGAAGAAGGAGAAGGGGAAGGAGGAGGAGGAGGGACTGTCTTAAAAAACTCTGTTCATAGCACACTTCTAAGAACAAGTAAAGGGGAGAAAATAAGCAACCTGACCCCCCTTCTTTTAAAATGCCATGCATACTGAGTCATCACTGACATCTAGTGGTCATTTCACTAACAGCAGGTTGGTTCCCACACTAATCCAAAGTGCTCTGTTAAGGCTGAATAAACAATCTCACAAACATGTGAAAAAAGGTGTCATAGTGACCCCTACGGTACAAAAATCACATTACAACAGACACCAGACAGATCATACAACCCCCTGTCCACTAGATGGCAGCAGATACCCATTGATGGACAACATGGTGAAACAGCAGAGCAGCTTGTTGCTATGGAGGCTTTTAAAGCTGCAACTTCTGTGCTGTGCATTAGTTTGCCTCTGGGCTGATTAAGACAGAACTGAGGATGCAGATAGGTTAAACATATTAATAAATTGAGATGTATTGCACACAACAGGGAATCTCAACAGACCACATTATAGAAATTAGGACCAGCTCAGTGTGAGCTCCTGTGCTGCGTTTGTTTTGCACATTATTTTGGAAGCACATTTATCTCACTCTGACTCAGAATTGTTAAAGATTATTTCTGCAGTTTGCACAACAAGTATTAATTGAATTTTGCCAGAAAAAAAAAACTGTTTTATTGTATTTTTTAAAATAGATCCTACTCATTAAATACAATAATTAGAATTGAATGTACAATCAAGTTTTTTTCCCCACTTATTTTCACCAACCTCAACCTCAATTTTGTTCACCATGAATATCAGCACACACAAGGAGTTTAAAGTTGTGGGTTGCATTCTCTGCAGGCACAACACTGAAACAGTGTCTGAAAAGTGCTGCAGTCTTTGGAGGTTTTAACTGGCAGTGAAACACACAGAATTAATGTATATAGAGAAGAATGCAGCTATAGACTTCAGAAAAAGCAATGCATCAGACATGTATAGGTGTTTGAAAGAAACTGTTTGAGCTAATTTGTAATGCTGTAGTTTGTAATGCCACAGTTACAAAGTGTGTTAAGTGTCCTTTGATGAGTTACATTTAATGCTGTAATGTTTTAATGTTTTTTTACACTGCCCCCACCTGGTCATTTAGTAGCATTAGCATATAAAGATTGAATTTCCTTCGGTGCTAATCAAGTGTTGTGGAGTTACACTGCCGCTGCTGTTCCTAAAAAAACATTATCTCCTGCATTGTTGACGGGACACTATTTTTCAATAAGTATAATGTTTTTAATTTTTTAAAATGTCATTAGCAAAAGCCGAACAAAACCTGTTTGTTTGAAATCGTTTTAAGTTAGTCAATTTAAAGATAGCAGAGCTGTTAGCATGTAGCTAGCAGTGTGACTAAGCATATTTCATTTGTAACCTTGCAGTCCTGTATTGTACTTTATTGTTTGTACTTTTTAACTCTTTGTTCAATTTAATCTTTATTGGAGTTATACAAAGTAACAAATTATTCAATACTTGTCAAGAAAAGTTAGACGTTGTGCTTTTTGGAGGATTTACAATTGCTAACTAGCTGCCAAGCTTTAAATGTAAGCATTGTCATGTAGTAGGCTGCGTTAAGCATTGTCAGGGTTCTGTCCCTCATCTTCATGATCATGCTGTAAATACAATCAGGTTGATCCTGTTCTAAAAGACCTGTGCTTTAGTAATTGTAATCAAAAAGAGCACATCAATTGGCATTTTGAGCCACATGTCAGCACTGTAAAGTCTTCAAATTCATTATGCCTGCTGAAGCCTTCACCTTGATGTTACTTCTGCTGCAAGTATTTTCAAAGTTGGCCCTGTCAGCAGGTAGTGCGAATCCAAGTGACAAAGTAGCGTCTTCTTGGAAATCTTATGAGTCACTTCCTGCAGGCGGTTTAAAATTGCAACATCAAGGAAGAGCTTGGTTAGGACCCCATTAGTCCTTTAAAGCAATTTAATGTAAGATGTGAGCTGATGTAAGAGAGATAAAAAGCCTGAGTGGGTTTTAGAGCTTTATGTTGGAGGAGACAGGCTAACTGTCTACAACTGTGTTCTGTCTTTTTGCTAAGCTAACTGGCTGGAGCTTGGCTCTGTAGTTTCACACAAAAAAAGACAAATACAAGCATTTTAAATCCTTCCATTTTGCTCCTGGCAGAGAAACAAGTAATTTCCCAAATGTTGAAAACTGCCTTTAGACAGTTCTATCAGGTCACATTCAGTGAATAAATAGTCTTTCAGGTAGCTGTCAGGCACATGTCTGCTGAGCCTGGCTTACTAGTGCTGCTGCAAGGAACTGCCACAGTGCACTGATCTTGTTTGATTTAGCATTTTCACATCAAAATCCCAGACTTAAAACCGTATGATAAAATGTGAGCACACAAGCGAACTGAATTCCAGAAAATTGAGAGATCAAATGCATGGAAATCCTTCTATATACAAAAACCTGCTGTTCTGATCTTCTCACGGGTGAAAGCTGAAAGGAGTCGTCATCTAGTTGTTGTCTTTCTCATTATAAATGATTCCCCAGCCTCCTCAAACTCTGAAAAACAGACAAGGAAAACATTGGCCTCTCCCCATTCCCCCAGAATCCTTCTCACTCTGCCTCTTTCTCCCTGCTCATGTTTAAAATGTCACGGGAATAAGACTTTTGTTTTTTCTAAATGAAAGCAATCATCTTGTTTCACGACTGGTTAGCATACTTATCATAGCTTAGTGACAGATAAATTGGGTAAAACCAAAAGTCAATCCACCCATACCTTATATACCCGCTCAGTTAACACAAGGCCTCCTAACAAAAGCACAAAAGAGAACACAGTGTGCGCACACATGCATGCTCATGCATTTAAGTAGTGCCTAGTTGAAATATTATGAGTGACCAGGGAGGTTTTTGGTTCTGTGCTGGTATTCAGTCTCTCTGCTCTCACTTTTCCTGAGAAAGATCTGTTTCACACACAGGCTCTCACTGCAATAAGACGCCTCAGAGTAAAGGGAGAATGGAAGTCATCATTTCATGAAAGACAGGAGGACACATAAAAACACCCCGACCCCATGATGATGACAGACAAGCTAAATATTATTCTAGAGTGCAGGTGTGAGGAGTAGCGGCAAAGTGATAACAGAGGTCATTAACAGCTCAGCGGGGTCTGGGGCCAACCCAAAGGCTTGCACTGTCAGGCCTTCCAGTCATAGCAGAGGAAGGAGAGACACGCACCAAAGGCCGATGATATACAGGCTGAGAATATAGGTCTGTTGGAATGAAACATATTCATTAGGGTGTTTTGTGGTCAGTCTCTGTGTGTGAAAATCTCACTCTTCAGCCTGATATTTAAGCTTCTTTGACATGTAAGATGATTGGGAAATTGAGCAGTTGCAGACGCTTTCTGGTGGGATTTGTACAGTGGCCCACAAGGGTCAACTGGCTGCAAAAGTGTAATAGATTCATTGAGAGAAAGAAGCCGCAAATTCTGAAAGAAAGCATGTTCAAAACCAACTGCACATGTCAAAAATAAACACCACAAACCATCTTATAATGAATGAGTTTGCTGCAGAAAGCCAAAACAAATACACTGACAGCAAACATGCAGCAAATAAATACACGATGCTAAGCATAAACACAAAACTTTAGAAAGAAATGTAACAGAAAACATCAGAATAAAAGTGCTCCAGGCTTGTGGGAGGCACTAGGTCGTATATTTGCCTGGGCTCATTCTGGGTGTTTTTGGATTTGTCATGTCCTGTAATTTGCAGCTCAATTCTCTGCAATGTGATTTTTTGGGTGCTTCAAATACCAAAAAAACCCCAAAAAGATGGCAACATGGCAACTGCCCAAGATTGAAGCCAAAAACAATTTAGAGCTCCCTCTTCTGGCTGGTTTTCGTATGGGTTGTAAAGCCTGCCACCTTAATGTTGACAGAGGTGACATGGGTTAAGTTATGAAGTTAAGGCTTGCTTACCTCAATATAAGCAATGATTTATTGCTGTACTGCTAAAATCCATCTGTTTTATTGCTTTCATTCTGTTTGATTTGAGTATATTCTTGTTGACCTTTTGCTTTGAATTTTGTCCTTACATTATTAAAATGTTCTAAACTTCTCTCTGTCTTGTTCAATGTTTATTTTGTCAATCTGCTGAATTTCTGCCATGATTTGTTTTTTTCAAGTAAGTTAAGTTTCTATATGTTTTTTCATCCTATAAAAATGCTTTGAATGATAGCTCGGTTGGCAAATGCAACTCTCCTGACTATGTGCACCACAGAGACAGCTAGCAATTTGTGTCTCCCATCTTCCATAGCTGCGGTAGAAATTCAGTGTCTGCTGCCTGCCTGCTGACTGTTACATCAGCAGGTATAGAGTTGGATATGAGATATTAGAGACCCACTGATGAATTGATGATATTGGCATTATTAAGATTTGACACATTAAACTTTGATTACAGCTACAGCCTGTGTAGATGACGGAGAGATATAAAAAACTTGACAATCTGCCACATATTTATAATGAAATGCAATATAAAATGATTCTATGGTACTGGTTATGTTAATCAGTTAACAGCTGCATTTTATCATTACAGACAACATATTTATGTATACACTGTCTGTTTATAGATATTCATTTAGTACATATTTTCTAATTTTGTGCTAATGCAGCTGTTCTGTAATGATAGCATGCAGCTCTAAATTAATTAACTTGCTAGCTTTTGGTCAGCAGAGGTGGCAGGTTCACCAGTTGATCCCTACCACACAGACTTGAGCACCATTTTCAGAGTATTTTGGCTTTGCTTCCATACAATAGAAGGAGGTTGTCAGTCTCCTTCTACAGTGCAGTGGTGCAACACTTTCAAGGGTGTGTGCACATGTGCGTGGCATCAAGAAAGATAAACGTTCACACATGACACTAGACTTCCTCACCTCTTTGTTCGCTGACTTCAATCCGAGACGACAAGTACAGATCTTTTTCCAGCTTTTGCACCTCCCCCCAGCAAAACCACTTTTAAAAGAACCCAACTTGAAGTGCATTCATAATGTCAGAGAGTCATATTAGGCTTCTTGTGAGTCTGCTACCTGATTTGAACCTGATGTAGTGGCGAGCCCCAGCTGTACAGTGAGAACTGGCCCTGAGTCACAGGCTGACAAAGCGACGGCTGCTCCGGAGATGAGAAAACACAGTGTTTAGCAGCTGCTGACCCCAGTCTGAGCTCGGTGAGGTGTTTCTAGGCAACAAAGCATGGCACAAATCACATGTCTGACTCAAGCCCAGAGCTTCACTCCACTACTACTGTAGATAAGAGATGAGGAGTAGAGGAAGCAGATTGTTACCATCGCTTTAATGTGTTTGGCTAATATAAACACATATTTCATTTCCTGACGTTATTATGGTAGCTACAGTAGACACACTCTTGCAGTTGTGTCCTCCACAAAGTTTTCCCAGCCTCCCTTCAATTTGATTTAACTTCTCAGGCGATGAAATGCTGTTTTCAGCAAACAGAATTGTCGAAACATATTGGCCTGTGGAGGTGGTCTGGCATGAAGCTATATGGTCTTTAAATCCTATTTTAAGCTCTAAGTGTGAGCTTGCCAAACTTCAAACATCATCAATAACAAACAGTAAATCCAAGTTATCACAATGTGTTGCAGATGTAAACTGGAAGCAGGCAGATTATGTCGAAGTATGTTCTTAGGCTGATTTTAGGGATTATGCTGCCACATGTGATACACATTTTCAGCTGCTGCACGCTAATGTGTATTGAAGGAATCTTTGATATTTTTAGGAAAACACTCTCTCGCTTTACTGCCAGCAATTAGATGAGAAGAAGGATACCAGTCTCAAGTTTGTATGCCAAATATGCAGCAAGAGCCAGTGGGGGGTTATCTTAGCTTAAGCGCTGAGAACAGAAGGAAAACGTTGGCCTTGCTTGATAATACCAGCCATCAACACTCATAAGTCTTGTGTTTTATTTTCTAAATGAAGATTGTTCTTCTTCCTTTCTTTCTTTCTTTCTTTCTTTCTCTCTTTTAAAATATATAACCATAACAAGGCTTGGCTTGGATTCCTCCTTCGTCTAGTGTCTTGGCCAAGCTAACTGCTTAGCCGTAGCTTCACATTTCATAGAGGCAGGTATTATTGATATTTGTAGATTTCCTCTGTATTTATATTGCACGCCAATTAAAAATAATTATTGTCAAGTTAGGTTTTATCCTGGAAAAAGTTTGAGAAATGTGACTTTAAGCCAAGCATGTTGGAAAAAACCACTTCCCATTCCTAATAAATCCACAACAGCACAAAAATGACCCATATCATTGATCTTGATTCAGAATCTGCGATGAAGTATCAGGCAGTTTCTTTTCCATTCAGTACCAGTAAGCTTACCTTAACTCCTCTCAGCCCTGCTCAAGCATGACAGAGCACTGACAACCCGCTGGTTCCCGTCTACACTGTTCTCCACACCCAGCCAAGAACAAGTCAGGGGATATGAAATGTACCCTCCTCCTGAAAACTTACTGAAGAATGTTGTGTTACTCTTGTCAGCCATGCAGCATGGAAACTGTCAATGCACTGATGGAATGCAAAATAAATGATAATAAATACAGAATGAGGTGAACCCAAAATGAGCCACGACAACTGAACAATGGGGGGAAAAGAGGCCAGCCTTTTGCCAACGGATTATCCAAAATAATTAAGTATAAAAGGACACAGGACTTAGCTTGATCGGCTCAGTTTTTGTATTCAAAGTAAGATGGCTGTCTTCAGTTTGTATATGTGACAGATGAGATTTCCAGTCTTTAAAACTGGCGATACTCATCAAAGCTACACCTAATTAATCAATCACTGCTAGCAAAGATAAATGTGATGTTACTGTGCTGAAGTGGTGCCAATGCACATCAGGAGGCAGGATGATTTCATGCAACAATGCTGCAATCATCCTTGTGTCCTGCATTTAGGCTTCGAGGAGGTCTTTGTACTGTCAGTAGGCATGTTTTTTTACGAGGGTATGTTATGATTCACAGTCTCTTCATCATTCTTACAAGTATGCACAAAGACACACTTTAAAGATACAATCAGTGCAGGGATAACTTTCATAAATTTTAAAAGGCAACTAGAACACACAAACCCAGATCCATAAAATGTTAGGACGCTGCGTGAAATGTTGATTAAACAGATTTTTAATAGTCTATAAATCATTCAAACCCTATATTTAGTTGAAAATGGTGCAAAAACAGCATAACAAATGTTGAAACTGAAACATTTAGTTGTTTTATGACAAAACACTTGCTCATTTTTAAATGTGATGACAGCAACACTTTTCAAAATAGTTCTGAGAGGGGCACGAGAAGCACAAGAGATGGAAAATTATATAAATAATAATAATTGATAGGACTAATATAGCCCTTTTCTGGGTACTCAAAGACGCTTTACATAAAATGTGAAAAAATTAATTAAAAATAAGTAAAACAAAACAAAGACAGAGGTGGGGAGGGAGTAGAGGTTATGTGTTGTAGGCTTTTTTTGAACAGGAAGGTCTTGAGGTGGTTTTTAAATGAGAGAAGAGAGTCAGAGTTGCAGATGTTTGGTGGGGAGAGAGTTCCAGGGAGTTGCGTCAGTGATGTCCCCCAAGGTGTGGTAACTGGTCTTGGTGATAGGGGAACGTTTGATAGTTTAGTTTATTATTATTCATCGTGTAATGCATTGAAAAGGTGCCCAGCCAGTACAGACTTACAAGACACTATAAAACAAAACAAAATAGGAGCAACAACATGAGAAGGAAAAATAAAAAGAAGTGAGCAGTTAAAATACTGCACATGTCCAGCAGTGACCTAAAGTAATTAAGAAACAGACATTTGACATATTTGATAATAAGAACTGTTGATGTAACAATAGATTTATTTAACTATCTTTTTATTCACATTTTTTTCATTTCCATAGCCTGCAACTTTTTTGTTTTGATAGTGTCACTGCCCTCATCAGCCTCATTTCCAGCTATTTTTAGTATGAAACACAGGTCAACTGCCTCCTGAGCACTAAGAAACAGACATTTAGTTACTATGTTCTGTCTATCTATCGCAGACTTACAGCTTTCGTTCCTGAGACTCTGAAGAGTAGTTGGTTGAGACCAAAACAGACTTAGAAGGTGACTTGAATTTATCTCGTCAGCATAAATCATCTCCAAATGAATGCTAACGTTACTGAATTACTGTAGGATGGGTAAAAAAAGCGGTTCCATTCCAATTTTATCATTATGCTTGTTGAGGAGTACTTCCCCCAAGTGGTCAAAAATTGCTTAATGCAGCTTTAAAACAGTGAGGACCAATTTACTAAAGGACTACACATCTTTACAGTGGCTTAACAAGTGCAACTGGAACAGAAAGAAATGCAAGTTATAAAAGCACATGCAAATGATTAGATGCACCCTAAACTACACCGCACATTGAGCAGCATTCATGTGCTAGAGTGATCTTTGCCAAAATTGAAGTCAGGTGTTAAAGCATACATTGACACAAATTCTGTCTACAGGAACCTCAAAACAGCCAATTTGGAAACATCAGTATTGGTAGCCACACATTAAAGTGGAACAGTTACTGCCTTCAGAGATTTGCTGCTGACAGTGGCTCGCTTTTTAAAGGGGCAGTATGCTCAGACTGATCATGAAAATGATCAGTGACTCAACGTAGTGTGACTTTAGAAACATATGGTATATTTAATAAATAACAGTCTTCAACTTGTGTTTCTCTCTCTTCTTGTCCTTATCATAATCATTGTATAATCATTACCAAAGGTTGAATCAATCAGCGACTGGTGGAGGCTCAATCCTGGAACATATGGGTACGTTTGTTGCACAGATGTGTTGAGACAGTTTGCTGCTGTTACACAGAACGGGGACTTGAGTGTTATACATCATCTGGAAGTGCTGCTCTCTCAGGCTCACTGCAGGGAGGTAGCTAGGTTATAAGTGGGGAAACTTGAATGACACCAGCTGTGTCAGGGTTAACAATAACCCAGAATAAAAAATCCCCCCTCTTCTCCCAGCATTGAAAAGGATAAGTTTTTCAGTGTGAGCACCCAGAAAGAGAGTTTGAGGTGCATATAGCTCCTCCGTGCAAAACTGCTCAGAGCTGAAGAATCATATTGGGGTAGTTGCACTTGAGACATGGAGACAGGGGATAAAGCTGCACAATTGTTGGAGTGTTTGTGCCACACATGAGAGAGGAATTAATTTCCTATGACTTTGAAACTGTTCTAAAATAAGCGTTTATTTTTATCAGTGCTTGACAGCTAACACACATAACATACCTTGAGGATAATGTATCTGTAGAGCATAAGCTTAAGAGGCAATTTCTGCATTAGGGGTTTGAAACATGGAGTTGTTAAATAGTGAAAACGTACAATTATTACTGCATGACATCTGGATTGCAAGCACTAATGGATTGTTAACAACAGTACATTTAAACTGTTGAAGAGAACTGTAATTAAATCGCCTGCTGTGACATTCCCACATCAGCTTTGATTAAACCGAACAGGCAGAGCATGATTCATTTTCACAAGTGGAAGGAGCAGGATCTTGTTAATATTTATCCAGCTATCCTATCTTTTTTTATATAAATACACTGTAAATGATGTGTAATCAATCAAGTGCCACAGTACAATTCTACAAAATTGAAAGACGTTTAACATCAGCTTCAGTCTGTAGTAAGAACTAAGCTCAAGAGGACAAAAAAAAAGAATCATCACACCATCAAAGGAAACTTTTAAACCTTGGCATGTAACTCTGATGCCTTTAAGCCAGGACTCTCTGTACTGTATAGACCTCTGAGGAATCACTTCCAACAATCACAATACCAAACATGTTTACTCTAGCAAGGATTGACTAGTGCACTTATTATATTTCAAATACATTTTAAAGATGCACCTTGACATATTTGTTTATGTTGTCTATACATTGAAAGACTATGTTTATGTGTAATTTGGGGCTTGTTGCACCACTTTTACAAAGACGTTCAAATTCATTTTGAATTTTGGTTCTACAGTCTGAAATTTCACAGCTCCTTTCTGCTTGACATCTTTTATCAACCTCATTTATCGCCTTAGCTGTACAGTGTACAATTTTATTGATGGACCGCATATGGAATAATTTGAGCCTAGCTTAATCTTAAACAAGTTAATTGAGACCAAACCAAGCTGAAAGAAGAGTTAATGGAGTTGTGTTGGCCAGCTGCAGATACAACTGCAAATAAATGCAAATAATGTGCAATGACAAACCACAAACCACAAACCATCACATACTCAGTATGAACATTATGTACTGCACACTGCATACTAACTTGATGGCTGGTAGGTTGTTAAAACATACTTAAGGTAAATGGTAAATTGACTTGTACTTGTATAACACTTTTCTAGTCTCTCTGTTTATTCAAAGGGCTTTTACACTACTTGTCACATTCACCCATTCACACAACATTCACTAACTGATGGCAGAGGCTGTTATAGCAAGGGACCATTATAAGCTAATCTTGTCACACCTGTGACCATGTCCCCGCGAGCAATTTGGGGTTCAGCGTTTTGCCCAAGGACGCTTAAGCATGTACTGCAGGAACTGGGATCGAACCACCAACCTTCCGATTGAGAGATGACAGACTCTACCACTGAGCCAAAGCATTTCCTCTCCATATCATATGGCTTCATTAGTCATGTATAGTTCCAGTCTGAGCAACAATGACTAAGCTAGCATGCTCATTGGGCCATTTGTAAAATTCAAAAACAATATACAAATGTTTATGGTAAACAGCTATGTAAATTAAATCATTAATTCAACCATCCAAGAAGTGTATTACTTATATTTGTAAACCACTGGTTGCTGGCTGGCAAGCTTCAATATTCTTATATTGTTATGGTATTGTTATGTATTTTGGGGAGCTGTAATGCATATTTTGGGAGTTAAGTATCACCGGTGAATTTTCATACAAATTTCTTGCCAATCTAGCATACATCAGAGGATTTCTCTCCTACACAAAATTGCATACCATGATCACAATGTGCTACTAACTAAATATGACGCAATACTTAATGTCGATATTCAGATAGTATGTTGTTTTGGAAACAGCCCATATCTGAGACTGAAGCAGAAGTTCACTAACATGCTAGAGTTTTCCCAAAGTAGGTCAAGTTGTGCAGCTTTCTGCTGCTCCCAATAGCCCAATCAATACACACATGAGGAATTCTTAGTTTACACAGTTCATAATGCAAAGCTTCTGTGAGGAACTTTCATGTTATATCAAATTTTGAGACTCCTCTTGAAAAAGATTGATCTCTTTAGTGTTAGTTTCCTGTACGTGTGTGAGTAATGTTTTCTGAATAGAAATCTCTTTATCTTTTCTTTTCAATGTCTAACGTATGATTTAGAATGAATATTTGGCATGGGAAGAATTAAAAAAGGCTTTT
Source organism: Notolabrus celidotus (assembly GCF_009762535.1). Taxonomy (NCBI): domain Eukaryota; kingdom Metazoa; phylum Chordata; class Actinopteri; order Labriformes; family Labridae; genus Notolabrus; species Notolabrus celidotus. The sequence continues at coordinate 12,067,223 of NC_048287.1, read as the reverse complement.
TCCACAGCATGTTGTTGATAGCCTTGTCTGACACCTAACTCTTGGCTGAGATTACAGGCGTATAAAATAACTGAAATAATCAGTCTTCTCTCTGATGGTCTTGTTTGTTTTTGTAGGCAGAGATATCAGTATTTACTTCAGTCTGTGTGATTATCAGTGAAAAAAAATCCTCACAGGAGCTCTAAGAGTAAAACATGAATGACATGTGTGCATGGAACTATCTATTGCCTTGCTGGATGCTGAACTTTTCACATCACTTGCACCTGGCTATTTTTAGATTTTGTAGTTCTGAAAAAGTCAGTTCTGTTTTATAGATCATCCTGTTTTTTAGGTTTTTCTTCTTTAGCTGCCAGGAACCACTAGAATCAGATCAAATAAACTTGTCCGCCTACATGTTTGAAGACATGTCAGTCAACTCTGCCAATGGCTTACAGTCTCCATTAGGCAACAATAAGGACAAATAGCTCTAATTTAGCCATCTGGACCTGCTATATCTACTCCTAAGTGTTTGGTCCAACTTATAAATGAGAAATTATTACTTTGTAGTGCTTGAGATAAAATTCTGCTGACAACTAGGGCCGCAGTTGGAAGCCGTCATACCGAAATATAACATATAGTGTTTCAAACATAAAAGCACCAATCCACACACATTTGCTGACACACACGCCACCTGATTAAATATATAAATTTACCTAATTCAGACTTCCCATGTGTTGCAACAGACCCAGTGCTGACATTGTCTGGCACTTAATTTCTAAGTAGAGAGCTTGAATACCAGATAGAACCACCGTTCCCAGAGCAACACACAACTGTACACACAAACACACACAAGGAAAGTCAGACTCTTTGAGAAATACCAGATGCTACAAGGCCGGCTCAATATCAAACAGTATGTAGGTCTGGGTTCTGACTTTTCCTGCGGTTTAAGCTAATGAAAGCTAAAAATGCTTTCGACAAATCGAGATAGGGGTGAGTTCAGACAAAATGTTTTAAATTTCACACTTGGTGCACTATCAAAAATACTTTGTTTTGTATTACTGAGAGGAAAGAAACAAAAAGAGATATGTTGAGACGCAAACAGGGTTGGATGTTTCCCTTTAGGCCCCTTTGAGAAGAACTTTTTGAGCCAAGGATGAACATATGGCTTGCTGCATCTCCTCTGTTTTCTGTTTCTATACTCACAGGTTCCTATGAAACAGACCAGCTGTGTCATTCCAATCACCCCTTCCTCCTGGTCTTGTTCAAACGCAACCCTTGAGATCGTCATCCCATCCTGTGGACTAATCTGGTATGATAAGACATGCCAGTTTGAAGTTTTAACCCCAGCTTTGTGTCCCTTTAAAACTAACTTCTTCCTCCTGTGGACTCGGTGAACTCCATTCCTACTCTTCATTTGCGTTATCTCTGACTGTTCCCTCTCTTCTGTCTCCTGTCTGGCTCCATCCATCTCTTTATCTTCCACTCATTCACTCATTGTCGTTCCTCCCTTTTCTCCCAATAACACACAACCTTCAGAGTTCTTGCACCGTACATTTGTCACTGACATTTTGGTGAGTGTTGCTGTAGCTTTTCCTCTCATACTGCATGGTTGATTGAAACCCTCTGTGGCCAGTGATCCATATTGCTGACAACATTTTACTTTAACACCTCCACTGGTATTAATACTTCCTCCATGTAAAGACCTGTTTGACCTGGCATGTAGCACTGTAGGTTTCTGGGTCAGTGGACTACAGTCGTGTTTTGAATCAAATGTCAAGATTAATGTTCAGCAAACTTTTGAAACAAAGAATATGTTTAGATTTTTTCCCATTTATTCAATTTGACCAAGTCAACCAGGCTTGTTGCAAAGTGTAGTTTTGTCAAAAGTAGGTGGTATAGGCCACATTTTCAATTCAAGCTACAATCCACGGTTCCCTAACCGTCAAATTCCACCGGATCTGTCCCGGTTCGTCTCCCATCTAAAAATTTAGATAAGTCCCCAGAAATGTAATTATATTTAGTAAGTTTAACTTTAGTGACTCATCAGTGATCATAGCCATGTTACAAATTCCAAGTGGACAAAAAGTAGCTTGTTATGCGAGTATCTGAAAAGAAGCAAGGAAGACAAAAAAGCAGCTGCAGCAGAAGACTCACTGACCAGCTAGCTAGCTTACCATTACTGCAGTAGAAGCCACACACATGCAAATAATGTTGCAGGAGATAGCAGATGAAAGTGACGTATTCTGCCTGCACCCAAAAAAAAATGTTACTCACCAGTTTGGGATTTTTTTTTAAATTTTACACTGGATTTTGGGTTTTGTGGGGACGACCTTTAATGCAGAACCACATGCTGATGAGGACAGTGAGTTCTTATTTAACCATAAGTTTTTATCATGGGGCTGATGATGTAGATAAAGCAAAAGCTTGAACATCATTGGACATGGTTGATGGCATTTAATTATGTAAATGTCCTTTATCAGTAAATATTTTAAAGTAATGTGTCACTCCACCCTTATAAAGACATAACTCAAATTGATTACATTATTTTCTAAGTTTTCCATAAATATTGAAATAATATTGTTAATTTTTCTACGCTAAAAATGTATAGCTCAAATATAGAATGACTATGATTACATGATAATTGGCAATAACGTTGACTCAAACACTGTCACTGTCAAAATTAACCCATGTCATTAATTACAAATAAACAAGATTACACGTAAATGAAGCACTTGTGGGAAAAGTGTTTTAGTACCAAACAATCTAAGTAACCAGCTGTCTATTGGATTGAAGGTGGGTCTGCTAATGGGCATACCTTTGATCTGTTTTTAGTAACATACTCAGGTGCATTTAAAGACAAGCTTTTAGGGCTTACCATCTTCAGATATTATATGCAGCATATATCCTTGCAGCTTGACAGTTGGTTAATGTATCTTCTGCACTTATAACTTTTTTTTTTTTTTTAAAGATAGGCTTCATATCTCCGCCTCAGTTGTTGGATAACTTGTCCTACTTTTGTGCAACTCAGCCCCCTGGCACTGTAGTGGTGAGTGACGGCTGGCCTCAGTCATGAGGGGTAAACTTGCTTTGCAGATACATGGCCTTGACTCTTGGAATAAATACTGACATTTAATAATTAAATACAGAATACAGAATACGGATTTCAGGGACAAAAAACCTGCCTTCTATTTCAGTCATTACGGTGTAACTTGGGGGTACACAGTTTGTCATTATAACATTTCAGTATACTTGTTTATCTTATACAACAGACATACCTTCATTATATATTTGTTACACTGGATGAAGTTTGTATTGAAGAACAAGAGAATGATGGTCTTTTATCAAAGCCTCTAAAAGTAATAGCTGTTTTCAGAGGTAAAGAGTTGAATATGTCCCTGATCTGACAAAAGGAGAATTGGTTACGGAACAAAAATAGTTTCACATGCTGAATGCATGAAGTTTAAGACTAAAGCCAATCAATTTCCAATCAGCGACGATACACTCCAAAGAGAGTTAATTATATGTTTGAAAGAGAAGCCAATGACGATTACGTGGCACAAGTTACTATAATGAGTTTCCAACATGAGACAAATTTACGTGAGACTAATTGTATGTTTCAGCCTAGAATTATATGCTGCTCTGGGACATTTTGTACTTCTCAGTTCTTCACGTAACATCAAATGCAAATTGACCCAGTAACAACCTAGGACCCAGAAATTGAATCCCAACGCAGTGCTAGAAATGGTGCTGTTCATGAATGTCTAAACAGGCCAATGTTGTGTTTTTAATATCGTTTGGAACTTATATGACGTCAAGGCCACTTTTCCAGAGCTATCATTGGAGCTAGGGACCGTGCAATGAGCAAATGAGAAAAAACAAACACTCACACCGAAAGGCACATGGCCCATTTTCTGAGTTGTAGCAGTCCTGAGTAGTGATCATTATTAGAAGGATCTCGAGCCTCCTTCATCACCATCAATCTGTTTAAGTGAATTCTCTCTCCCCGTTTCTCCATCACTACCTCTTTTTCTCCACACATTTTATCTACCTCCAGGTCATATCAGCATATCTCTCCTCAGCTCACTCCTACTTTTGAGTTTACCTTTTACTTTTCGTTTACTACCACTTATCTGCATGCTTTTTTCCAGCATTTTCTTCACCCTCATTTCCATTTCTTTCCACTCCTCTTTTAACTCTTTGCTCCATCTCTTTCAGTCATGTGCGTTTCTCTCCCATCTCCCCTCACCTTTCTCCCCCTTGATGAAACTGCTTCGTGACTAAGTGAGCCTCGCAAAGATGGATAGCCTTATGGGAATGGATGAAGCTTTGAAACCACAATTCACTGGAACATTATGTTCTGAAAACTTCGGCAAGATCCACTTTAGAAAGTCCTGTTTGTGCATTTGTGTCGGATTGTAAGGTTAACAATGTTTAAGGGCAAGAATGGATTGTGTTCTACATGTTTATTTATGAGAATGTTGTCTCAGCTGTGTCAGAATCCTTTTTCAAAGTTTCATATACAAGCTTTAATCCACATGTCTTTAAAAAAAATTAAAATTACCTGTTCCTAATAGAGTGAAAGCCAAAGCTAAGTGGATATAATGAAGATGCTTTATCTTGGCAAATCAGGAACTTGCTTTCTTCTGTTATGCCTTTTTATATTTGTATTTGACATAGAGTGATATCTGTTTTGTTTTTGGTCTTTTGGCTCTTACAATCTGAATATGAGCACAGAATATTACAAGAATAAAGCTGTGGTATTGGCGGTTTAAAGTTGTAATATTCCAGAAAAAAAGTTAGCAATTTATGCTCAGGTTAGCCTCTATGCTATTTTGAAGGGACAAATCAGAAGAGAAGCCTGCAGCAACTTGAACTAAAGCAAACTGCCTGCATTAAAATGAGGACTGTGATGCATCTTGTGAATTTATACTTTAATATAAATTTCCTAAAAACTGAATATTTCATCTTTTAGTGCATCAGAATCTTGTACAATAAACTTGGTCTGTTATAAAGACAGGCAGCCTGTATTCATTTTTCTTCGGCTCTTGATTTTTACTACACAAGATGATCCATGTTCCTCATTTTATTGCAGGTGGCTGGCTGCACTTCTGAAATCACCCGATGTGTTGCGTTAGCCTAGATTAACCATAGCCTGTAATAACAACTTGTCTCAGAAAGTAACAACTTTTTTTTTGCAATGTTTAGACTTTAATCTTGTATTCTTAATGTTTTTTTTCTTCCTTAATGTAGCCCTAATCCTCCGTCGTTTCTCCCTCCTGGCTGTGTCCGTGGTCGAAAAGTATTTATTTCAATCAAACAGCATCTTGATATAAGCAGAAGGTTGTAAAAGTTAAGCTGACTAGCAATAATGATTACTGTCATTGTATCCTTTGATTGTAGGCATGTAGGTGTAGTTAAAAAGCATATTTAAGGAATTATTTTTTGCAATGTTTGTCATCGTCAAAATACATCGCAATGAAGTAATTGGTAGTAAGGTTGCCAACCAGCCTGAAATAGCCGGGACATCCTTCGAAAACTAAACTAGTCTGTTCCCAGCAGTACATCCCTTGTCCCATGTAGTGAGGTTAATTCTCTTTAATTACTCGACAACACTTTTTCTGACACAGCCAGTAGCCCAACCTGCACTGATCACATCCATCAAGTGACATTTATTATCTAATCCCAGCCTTCGTCACATACATCATACCAACAGTGTCAAAAGAGCCTGACATTGCTGAAGTAAGCTTGGTTCATGGAGGGTTGGTTTAGCTTGCTTTAACTATAGACAAACCAATAAAACAGAAAAGACCTTGCAGCTAGAGCAAACCATGGGAAGCAAAGAAGAAACAGATTAAGCTAGTCAGTGACAACTCATCGAAAGCCTTCTGCCCTGTTTGTCGACTGCCGTTTTTAATAAGCCACAAAGGTGAGCATGACCTAACACAATACACGGTGACAGAGATACACGATAAGGACACGCTGGCAAAAGGTGCAAGCTATATCTTTAACAACAGGTGACATAGGTAAGGTTACACAATCATTTACGGTGACAGTTTTCACAAAGACACACACAAGCATGTCCTCATTAATGAAAGCAAACCATCTGGAAAGTCCATACAATAATGAGAACTAATCAGTGACCATGTTACCACTGTAAGATCTGAGGGCCAGGGGCCTTAAAAGCATGTGTATATGCCCACACAAACTCATACACAGGTTACGCATACATACAGCAAAACACACTCAAAGGATACCCCCTGGGCTGAAAAATCGCAAAGTGGAAAACTGCACCCATGTGCTGGTGTCAGGAAAAGGAAACTGACTACTGAGTGTGTGAGGGGTCAGAGGTCATGTTCCATATGAAGCCTAATGTAAGTACTGACATTCAAAGCTACATGTAGCCAGCTCAAGAATGTTGACAAGCTTTTTTTTCAAACATACCAGGCGTTAATAGCTGTATCATGTTACAAAGCAGGGACACATGTGCCCACACGGCATGCAGACACTGCAGCCACCTTAAAAATATTTCCACTGACTCAAAGCAAACAGTTTACTTACAGCCAAGTATACATTTTTCATTGGCTTGGAAAGTAGCAACAGTTGGGTTATGGTGCACCAGGGCGGACTTCCTGATCCTCAACACACAACAAAGGCAATGTGAGAACAGCTGGGGGAAAGCAGCTGCTTTCAATATGTGCTTCATCCATAAAACGCTTTGTATTACCTAATCTCACTGCAAAACAAGAGTGGTGCCTCCTAACCATGTGCAACCACTCGTTCCCTCACGTACTGCAAGTTAGGGAATCACATATGAGGCACATTACAGGTCTTTATAGATGAATCACATGTGGAGCCACTGAAAAGCTTGCTAACTGAGGGGGTTGGTTGGAAACAGACATGTTGAAGGAGCAAAGGTGACATGAACAGTGATTGCATGAAGCAGATTATTTACTAATGGCGTACAGTTTGGCCTCTGTTGTAACTTTTGATATATGTGCATTAGCTTATTCACAACCTCAACAAACATCACAAGCAATTCTATCAAATTCTGCACATTGCATTGGGCAGGAAGCAAAGGCAGCCCTGGAAAAACACACCACATCACATTCTTCATCTGCCTATTTCTCTCATTAATTAATCCCAGGCTTTGAATAGGTTCTCGTGGTGTTTAACAAGCACCAGCTTGCTATGAATAATGCTCTCTGGGCTATGAAATAGGCAGCTCTCACACTGCAGACTCTCATGTGTTGCAGAAGGGTAGAGTAGATGGTGAAATTTTTAAAGGGGAAAGTGTCAGAGAGTAAAGTTTGGTTGTTTTCCATTCGATAGAAGAGCACTGAAGTGGCATGGTGAAGGTCAATGAGAAACAGACATAGATCTGGACCTGCCTTGCTTGATGTTTCTCTAATTATGAGGGCTCTTAAGTTGTCTTTAGAGAGTGTCTGAACACACTAAGAGCGCCATCTCTCTCTATCTACTTTTTGGAGTCTGTTAAGTGCTCATTTGTCAACACCAATATATTTTCTTTCCACACAAGCCTCAACCAATTTCACACCAGTATATTACATTTTTTAATTGCTGCAAAGGTGGATTATATGGTGCGTAAAAGGTTTGCCTTGCCAGAACAGAAATTCCCTCTTCGGACGAGATTGGTTGCTTTGGTAAGCGGGTCATGGGAGGTAAAAGCTATTTCGGAAAGAAGAACACCAGCCGTTTTATTTGTTTAGTCTCCATGGACATGAATGCGTACCACTAAATACACAATCAAAAAGGGTCCGTGGGTGAATAACCCTCCATTGCATTAAGATTCAGTCTACAACTCTGATAGCTCTTTGAGCTACAGCTCTTAGTAAGTTCTGGACCTGTCAGCTTTTGATTATGTCATTTTCAAGCATCTTTGCCCCAGTGAATTTGCCCACAAGGGAGGTAAACACATAGGGGGTTTGATGTAGTGGCCCTGAAAGTCTTTAATGAGTAGGGACTCTAGCAGGACTCGTCTCAGTCTTTGGTTTGTCAGATGCGGTTCATTCCAGTTCATTTTATTTTCAGTTCAAATTAGTGGAGCTAAACTTTGTTTTCTCAACAGAACAGCTCCCCTGGGTGTCTGTTGCCTGGATCCCTTGTTCTACCAGAAACAGAGAGAGCGGAGGCAGTAGAGCTAACATCATCATCATTGTTATCATTAACATTAACCCACTGCAAACAGCAACCGGCTAACACGAGCTGGATACTTCTCACATTTCTCTCATTCACCAGTCTGAGCAGAAAGATCTTAAACAAATGTGAGTGACAGCCTGGGTAGCTTAGAGTGGATGAGGGTGTTAAGTGTTTCGGATGGGCCTTTAACGGACAAACTTTTAAGGGAAATTTGGGGCGGTCTGCTCTCTCTCCTTGGTGTTTTCCCTTGGTCTAGGAGGAAGGTTTAGATTGCAGTGCGGAGTGAAGAGTCCCTCTGCGTGAGGCTACACTTGGGTTCAGAATAGTGAACATTTCAGCTAGTTGGGCTTCAAATAGTAAAATAAAATATTGATGTCATAATACTTCCCCTTCTTGGTCCTATTTATTAAAAACTGACTTTTTTAATCCTCTTGTTTTTGACACTTTCACAGCAATTCTCTCAGAGGAATGGGTTGGGTGACAAGTGGTTCATATGAGGAAGAAACCCAGTCGCTCAACCAAGACTGGAGGGAGGGGAGGCATAATGTCACCTTCAAACCCAGCAGACAGATTGATTCAGGGCCTTCAGGGAGCCGCGGGAAATACCTTGGCCTGACAGGAGACACTAAACCAAACAACAGGCACTCCCCTGGGAGAGCGCTTAACTGCAACGCACGATGAATTACGAGCCCTGGGCAATTTCTTTTTACACCATACTTTGTTTTATATGGCATAAAATGTGTTTATCTTTGAAATGTACATTTCAATAAACAAAGCACTTAACCTCATATATGAGATGTTTCCTTTGAATTCCTGGGACAAATCTAAGGATAGCGTGGCGCACTGACTTGAAAATTTATCAACACAGGTTTTTTAGTGTAACACACGATTCATCACTTTGAAGCTTTTTAAGTTTATACTATGTTTTTATGATCATGATACATTTGTTATACAGTGTAACTATATCTTCTATCCTGCACTATATCACACTTTCAATGTATGGGAAATAAGATGAAGTGTATGCAAACGGCCCTGTCAGGATTTACTGAGATACAGCTGTGTTAACTGCTATAACCACTATGATGACACGTCCATTCACATGAAGCACAGTGTGCTAATATTAAGCAGCTGAATGATTACTTAATTCAAGTTTTTAGTTTGGATTGATGTATGCTAGCATTGGCTGGTCGGCACTAAACAAACCTTAGCATAGGCTTTATGAACTGCCATGAAGCTTTTAAGTATTTGGTCGTAAACAATATAATCTGAATAACGGAAACTTTGATCCAATGAAAGGTTAAAGAATAACATAAATAAATTAATCCTGAGGAGGACAATCATGTCTGTGCAAAATTTCATCACAACCATACAGTGGTTATAGAGATACAGTATATTTGAGAATAATTGACCAGTATTGCCATCTTAAACTTTAACTTAATACTGGGGCATAATGAAAATCTCTTGAATTCATCCTCACGCCAGAACTGATAATGGTACCACATTTCATGTCAGTCCATTCAGCCATCGTCAAGATCTTTGTCATTACAAAGATGGGGCCACACACTGTTGCTAGGTCATTTGGGGTGTGGTCTAATTACCTAAGAAGTGGAAAGTTGCCGATAGGATTCAAGTTACTTACGAGTTGACCGTGTTCAAGTTAGTTGAAAACAAATGGGAACGTGGTTTAGCCATTAGCTCCTCTTGTTGTTGTTAGCATTGTAAGCTAGTAACTGGCCATACCAACATACTACGTGATGGTTTAGGTGCAAATGCAACATGACAACACCTCCACAAATCGAACTTGCATGATACCATCGGTGTGGTTGATTTAATCACCCAAAACAAGACCAAATTGCAAATAAACAGTATTAAAGTTACATTTATATCAATGTTGATACAGCGAGCAGCCATCTTGGATTTCAAGCTTGGGGTCACACTGTACCCCACTGGCATCTTGTAATTTCTGAATTCCCAGGACATCAATGAGTCCACACAACATTGGCATCAATATTTAAGCATGACTGACCAACTTATCGTCCAAAACTTTCACCACAGTGGAGTGGAGGATCACAAAAGTCTACAGGATTTATCTTTTTGACAACTTTAGTTTTATTTACAAATGTGTATGGTGATCCATTGAGTATTCGCCAAGGAGAATGTCAAACATTTTCTTGAGGAACGTTTGAGGGATCGTTCAAGACAAAAGGCTTAATCCTCTGGGGAGCATGACTGTCAACACAAAATGTCCAGACAATCTGTCTGGTAGTTGTTGAGGATATTCAGAACTAGTTTTGGACTGACTAATGGACCATCATTTCCAACCATAAAGTCACACATGAATTTGTGAAATATGTGAGAAGGAGAACAAAAATCTGTTTGGGAGTTTTTGCCACATGTATCCCAAAGCTTACATGCATTCACTGATATATATTATGTGACATACTACAAGAAGTTTCCTGGAATGGGGAATAAGCCTAGTTTATGCGATGATATTTGTTTTATGAAAGAATACTGGATTGAAGTCAAACTCCTCTCAGCATACAACGAAGACTACTTTTCACTTTAGCTCACACCAGTTGCGTAACTGAAAGCAGACTCTGTTTAATATTAAATATTTACTCTTGTGCTGTGATTTAATACAGGAAAAAGTCCAATGTTACAAAGTTTATTTCTCGAAACACAACAGAACTTACGCTGTTTGATTGTTTAAGACATCTCTATAAATAATCAATCTGATACACAGCTCTTTAACGTGACTCGCTTCGGTTGCCACTTGGTTTATTTCAGGCGGTTCTGTCTTCTGCCAAAAAGATCTGATCCTATCTTCCTCCGCGGTCTGTCTTTAGATAAAAAAACTGGGTGCAATAAAATGTGAAAGTGCTCTTTTTATTCTCCAGAAAGGGGCCACAAGGGGAACACTGTTCAGAGTTCTCCCTTTGGATATTGCAGTGTCAGTGAGTTTGCGCGAGATCATTACTTAGTCATGTTCTGTTACCCAATGCACTTGCTACATCCATCTTTTATTTCACTTCTTAAATGTCTCGTATGTAAATATATTTTACATATTAAAACAGCAGCATACTTGTGTTCATGTATAAGTCATATCAGTGAGAAAGCATGTTTTTAATGGTTATAATGTGTCGTTTGTATCCAAGTCTTTCGCAGTTGTGGGCCTGAACTGATCTTAAACTGTCATCTGATTGTTATCCATGGCAAGAGCACATACTGCAGGGAATTCTGTCCTCCTTGAACAGTAGTTGGAAGTAATTTAATTTAATCAGCATACAACTCAATTTGATGGCTGACCAAAATCTAAAGGAAAACATGCTCAAAATGAAACAAAACAATGCAATAGTTCCAAGCTCAAGTAAAACAGTCTTTATTATTCTTGTTTTCCCAAAGAGAGAATCCCACACTGACAGCTCTGCTTGTGAAATCTGCACTGTAACTTGTGCAATGAAATTTATTCCCTATTCAGGATCAATCGGCTGTGCTGTGGGGCAATGCGGGTGCTGTACTGTATATACAGAGCATGACTGATCAGGATGGATATGACCATATGCATATTGCCTATAGATTGCCATCATTGCTATGGTGAGTGATGGGGCCACACACTGGGGTTTAAAGCTGCTGGGTCATTAAGCATCTACACAACAGTGGCAGTGTGGAATGCTCATCATGCTTTGCAGATAAGGGCTGAAGCTCTACAGTGCATGAAAAATATATCCAATGTTTACATGGAAAGTAGCCAACAGAAAAAAAAGCACTGAAAACTGAAGAAAAATGTTGAATTTGAAAGTCTAATACTGGTTTGTTCCTCTTAGGGAGTATTGATCACAGGAAGCAAACAAACAGGCCTCATTTCGGACGTGCGACAAGGCAACTTCCTCGACTTGCTTCCCTTGGAGGGTTTTTATTTGGCTTTGTTTGAGTCAGTGGTATTTGATCACTGTCACAAGAGAATATTCAATGAAACAGGATGTATTAGAAGTAAGTTTGGTGCCCTGCTATGACAACGTCCATTCAGAGTTTGATTAAGTGGTCAATCTAAGCTGTAGTGTGGATTGAATCTTTTAGAGCATTGAGGGAGATAAAGGCTGGAGGGCATTCATGATGCATTAGAAAATGGTAGTGATATCAATAAAACAAACAGTGTGCTGATGAAATAAATGGGAAATGATGAAGTGGCAGGTTTGGCCTCAAGGCATAGAAAGAGTGGAAAAGAAACACAACAACGAGTTGGTGCCAGGTGGAATCAGGACAACTTCTACTTTTAATTACCTTTGAAAAAAACTGTGAAAAAGTTCTGTATTATACTTGCCAACTGAACCCAACGCTCACCATTATATGGCTCTGTGATGCCAAGAGAAGATGGAGGAAAGTCTTATATCCAGGTAGGCGTGCGGTTCATCTCCTTCAGAAGTCTGGACAAACTAAAACAGAGAACCTAAAGTTAAAAGGTAGAAACACAAATCTATCTTCCTCCTAAAATGTGGCACAAACACAACACAGTGAGTGACAGAGGCGTGTCCAGACCTTTGTGTCTGGGGTGGCCCAACTGGGGCACTAACTTATGAAGGGTGCCCACACCAAAATCATAATTAGCTCATTTAGCTAACAATATTGATGTCAGGGCTACATATGTGCTTGACAAAGAGGAGGTAAATGCCTTGTACCAACATTAACTTGCTGTACAGTGTGTCAAGTGGTACACATGTATAAGAAAGTTTTCCCCTCCTTTGAAAAGTAGAGAAACAGTTGCAGTATAACATTTCACTGTAAGTAAGGGGAAGTCAAATGCATGTTGACTTAAACAAAATACATACAGACGGAGTGACTACAGCTTGACCATTGTTTGGCAAACTTGGAGAGTCAGGTCTGCCAAAAAATATAAGGAAGAGCAAGAAAAAGAGCTAGACTGTGTCAGCAGTTTGTAAAAGAGACATACCAAGTTCCTCACCAAAAGAGAACTCCAAAACCAAGTCATAGTCTGCAACAAAATCCAGTGCTGTATTTACCTCAGGAGGAACTGACATTGACGTGGAGGAAGCACCATATATCGCCACACGCAACAAAATATATCCCTGCATGTGACAACCTGAGAGAATACAAGCACATATATTCTTATCTGTAAAAATCTATCCTCTCATTTTGAAACTATCTTTATCTGTGATCTTTATCATGTTATAAAGTTGCTCTGTGTAGAATAGGTTTCATCGTGTTGTGTGCAGTAGAAAGTGTTGTAAAGTGATTGCAGTGTGGTAAAGACCAATTTACAGTCTGTAAACAGTAATTGAGTAGTAAGCGTGAGCTCAGTTTTGCAACAGGAGTACAGCAGAGGACAATATTTTGTCAAGGGGATAGACAACCAAAAAGAGTCAACCAAGTCTGTGTGATACTAGTTAGTGGATAGAAGACAATAGCAAGTGGACAATACTAAGTGGCCCGACGTTATTGCGATCAGTTTTGCTGGAGAAAATGTGTGTGTACACCCAAAATAAATTGCGCACACAAGTTACCCAATCCTTATGTCTATATTATCTGTGGTTATGTAGACTGTCAAATATCAAGACTAGAGTCTGAGTTTTGCGTCTTGAAATAAGAAATGCTTCCAAGTCAAAGACAAGCACACAAGATTTATATGTATGAAACCTGGGTCATAATAAACAATCCAGAAACAGTAAACAGTTTGCATCAAGTTGCTCTTAACTGTAATCCAAAATTTCCCTATTTACTTGCCTTTCCATATTAGTCCAAATTGTTGTGCAACTGTAACTTAGTCATAACCAGAGCTTAACAACAGTTTTTCAAGTACAGTGTCAATTGTGCTTAGAATTCAGCTGTTAACAGGTTTGCAGTCAAAATCTGACTGAACTGAAGTTGGACAGGGTCAATAGCTTGTAGACACAGATGCTGCAGATTTTTCTGTTAAAAGAGTGACCCTGGTAAATACTGTCCTTCAGCTGAATACATTGCTTGCAAATGCCTTTATTTTTTTTAAAGACCTATCTGATGAGTAGATTTTGACCTTATAATGAAAAACTAAACTAGGATACATTTGCAAGCAATTTTTCTGTGTTTAAGCAGATAACACAATAACCACAAATGTATTTGCAGGGTTCCCACTCTTTTCCAGAGATCATTTTCCAGGACATTTTCATTGATGATCAAGCTGGTATGACAGTCTAAATTTAGTTCCTAATTTAGTTCCTAAATAGTCTAATATGTTCCTCTCAGTGGAAGTCTACATTGAAAGACATGTAGTCTATGTCTATCAATGAAATCATCTCTTCCATACTTAAAAATGTTGGCAAATTGATAATAGAATAATGCAACCACAGATGTACAGCACTTCACTTTATTAGTGTAACAAAGTAACAATGATGGGCAAGATCTCCGCTTTCTCTTTTCTCAAATAATATAAAATGAGCTAAGAAAAAAACAAAAGAGCCTGTAAAGGAATCAGGAAGCTGCCTTATTGAAATAATTAAATAATAATAATGATCAGAGGATCAGTGCTTTAATGACCTAAATAGATCTGAATGACAAAAATGGGCACAAATGTTTCTCAACTCAACTCAGACTCAAAATATACCTGCTTCATCATGATATTCATCCTGCTAAGTGGTCGATATAAAACAAAGCAAATGTCACGTTTTTTTATTTGAGTTACCGTAAACTCTGAAAAAATCTTACCGGTGTAAAGACGCACTCTGTATTTGAAGATCTCTCAGAGATTTAAAAAAAAATGTAAACTGTCTTCCTGCATGGCGATGTCTATTATGATCAGCGATGTCTACAACGTGGAGTTGCTGTGCAGCTGTGTCGCTCTTTTTGTTCCGTTTGTTTTCACTATCGGGAGTTTGCACTCCTACTAGCTAGAGCAGGGGTTCTGAAACTTTTTGGAGCCAGGGACCCCTTACAGGTGAGAAAATTGTCCATGGCCCCCTCATAATTGTAACACAGATTAAGCACATTAGTGATGTGTCATGATCAAAAGCTTTGAGAGTCGATGCTTTATAGTGAATCAGAAGAGCTAGCTCGCATCAAGAATGAGCCGGCTCCCAGTTTTTTCCTTTCCCTGCTTAGCCCTCACAGTGCTCAGCCCCAGCTCTGCTCACAGCAGAACTTTGTTTTGATTGGTCAGCATGGCGGCCATGCGGCCAATCATATGCAAGGATATAGGATACAGGTGATGGAGGGGAGGCTGTGTGTCCTGGCTTCATCTTCAGAGAGAGTCTTCTTGAAGACCGGGCAAATACTCACTGAGAGGATAAATCGGATCAGCCCATCCAAGCTGAGGCAACTCAGTCTGGTTTTGGTTCTGGTACGGTTCTGGTTCGGTTCTGGTTCTGTTCTGGTATGGTTCTGGTTCGGTTCTGTTCTTGTTCGATTCTGGTTCAAGTCTGGTTCGGTTCTGGTACGGTTCTGGTTCGGTTCTGATTCGTTTATGGTTCGGTTCTGGTTCAGGTCTGGTTCGGTTCTGGTTCGGTCCTGGTTTGGTTCTGGTTCAAGTCTGGTTCGGTTCTGTTTTGGTTCTGGTTCGGTTCTGGTTCGGGTCTGGTTCGGTTCTGGTGGGTTCTGGTTCGGTTCTGGTACGGTTCTGGTACCGTTCTGGTTCGGTTCTGGTTCGGGTCAGGTTCGGTTCCGGTTCGTTTCTGGTTCGGTTCTGGTCCGGTTCGGTTTTGGTCCGGTTCGGTTCTGATTCGGTTCTGGTTCAGTTGTGGTAGGGTTCTGGTTCAGTTCTGGTTCGATTTGATTCTGGTTCTGTTTCCATGAGTTTGGTTCCGGTTCTGTATGCTTAAGTTTAGTTCTGGCTCTAAACCTAACCCTAACCCTTATCCTAACGCTAACCCTAACCCTAATCCTAATCCTAACCCTAACCCTAATCCTAATCCTAATCCTAACCCTAATCCTACACCTAACCCCAACCCCAACCCTAATCCTAACCCTAACCCCAACCCTAACCCTAATCCTAACCCTAACCCCAACCCCAATCCTAACCCCAACCCTAATCCTTACCCTAACCCCAACCCCAACCCTAATCCTAACCCTAACCCTAATTCTTATCCTAACCCTAACCCTAACCCCAACCCTAATCCTAATCCTAACCCTAACCCTAACCCTAATCCTAACCCTAACCCCAACCCCAACCCTAACCCTAATCATAACCCTAACCCTAACCCCAACCCTAACCCTAATCCTAACCCTAACCCCAACCCTTACCCTAACCCTAATCATAACCCTAACCCTAATCCTAATCCTAACCCTAATCCTAACCCTAAACCCAACCCTAACCCTAACCCTAATCCTAACCCTAACCCTAATCCTAACCCTAATCATAACCCTAACCCTAACCCTAATACTAACCCTAACCCTAATCCTAACCCTAAACCCAACCCTAACCCTAATCCTAACCCTAACCCTAATCCTAACCCTAACCCTAATCATAACCCTAACCCTAATCCTAACCCTAATCATAACCCTAACCCTAATCATAACCCCAACCCTAACTCTAATCATAACCCTAACCCTAACCCCAACCCTAATCACAACCCCAACCCTTACCCCAACCCTAACCCTAAACCTAACCCTAACCCTAACCCCAACCCTAACCCTAATCATAACCCCAACCCTAACCCTAATCACAGCCCTAACCCATCCCTAATCCTAACCCTAATCCTAACCCTAACCCTAATCCTAACCCCAACCCTAACCCTAACCCTAATCCTAACCCTAACCCTAACCCTAACCCTAATCCTAACCCTAATCCTAACCCTAACCCTAACCCTAACCCTAACCCTAATCCTAACCCTAATCCTAACCCTAATCCTAATCCTAACCCTAATCCTAACCCCAACCCTAACCCTAACCCTAATCCTAACCCTAACCCTAATCATAACCCTAACCCTAACCCCAACCCTAACCCTAACCCTAATCCTAACCCTAACCCCAACCCTAACCCTAATCCTAACCCTAACCCTAATCCTAACCCTAATCATAACCCTAACCCTAACCCTAATCATAACCCTAACCCTAATCCTAACCCTTATCCTAACCCCAACCCCAACCCTAATCCTAACCCTAACCCTAACCCTAATCATAACCCTAACCCTAACCCCAACCCTAACCCTAACCCTAATCCTAACCCTAACCCCAACCCCAACCCTAACCCTAACCCTAATCCTAACCCCAATCCTAACCCCAACCCTAACCCTAATCCTAACCCTAACCCTAATCATAACCCTAACCCTAATCCTAATCCTAACCCTAACCCTAATCATAACCCTAATCATAACCCTAACCCTAACCCTAACCCTAATCCTAATCCTAACCCTAACCCTAATCCTAACCCTAACCCTAATCCTAATCCTAACCCTAACCCTAATCCTAACCCTAACCCTAATCCTAACCCCAACCCTAACCCTAACCCTAATCCTAACCCTAACCCTAATCCTAACCCTAACCCTAATCCTAACCCTAACCCTAATCATGACCCTAACCCTAATCCTTCGGTTTTGGTTCGGTTCTGTTCTTGTTCGATTCTGGTTCAAGTCTGGTTCGGTTCTGGTTCAGTTCTGGTACAGTCTGGTTTGGTTCTGGTTCGGTCCTGTTTTGGTTCTGGTTCAAGTCTGGTTCGGTTCTGGTTCGGTTCTGGATCGGTTCTGTTCGGTTCTGGTTCGGGTCTGGTTCGGTTCTGGTGGGTTCTGGTTCAGTTCTGGTACGGTTCTGGTTCGGGTCTGGTTCGGTTCTGGTTCGGGTCTGGTTCGGTTCTGGTTCGGTTCTGGTCCGGTTCGGTTCTGGTCCGGTTCGGTTTAGGTCCGGTTCGGTTCTGATTCGGTTCTGGTTCAGTTGTGGTAGGGTTCTGGTTCGGTTCTGGTTCGATTTGATTCTGGTTCTGTTTCCATGAGTTTGGTTCTGGTTCTGTATGCTTTAGTTTAGTTCTGGCTCTAAACCTAACCCTAACCCTAATCCTAATGCTAACCCTAACCCTAATCCTAACCCTAACCCTAACCCTAATCCTAACCCTAAACCCAACCCTAACCCCAACCCTAACCCTAACCCTAATCCTAACCCTAACCCCAACCCTAATCCTAACCCTAACCCTAACCCCAACCCTTACCCTAACCCTAATCATAATCCTAACCGTAACCCCAACCCTAATCCTAATCCTAACCCTAACCCTAAACCCAACCCTAACCCTAACCCTAATCCTAACCCTAACCCTAACCCTAACCCTAATCCTAACCCTAACCCTACTCATAACCCTAACCCCAACCCTAACCCTAATCCTAACCCTAATCCTAACCCTAACCCTAATCCTAACCCTAATCCTAACCCCAACCCTAACCCTAATCCTAACCCTAACCCTAATCCTAACCCTAACCCTAATCATAACCCTAACCCTAACCCTAATCCTAACCCTAATAACAACCCTAACCCTAATCACAACCCTAACCCTAATCACAACCCTAATCATAACCCTAACCCTAATCACAACCCTAACCCTAATCATAAACCCAACCCTAATCACAGCCCTAACCCTAACCCCAACCCTAATTACAACCCTAACCCTAACCCTAATCACAGCCCTAACCCTAACCCTAATCACAACCCTAACCCTAATCACAACCCTAACCCTAACCATAACCCTAATCACAACCCTAACCCTAATCACAACCATAACCCTAATCACAACCCTAATCCTAACCATAACCCTAACCCCAACCCTAACCCCAACCCTAATCACAACCCTAACCCTAACCCTAATCACAACCCTAACCCTAACCCTAATCACAACCCTAACCCTAATCATAACCCTAATCACAACCCTAACCCTAACCCTAATCATAACCCTAACTCTAACCCCAACCCTAATCACAACCCTAACCCTAATCATAACCCTAATCACAACCCTAACCCTAATCACAGCCCTTACCCTAACCCCAACCCTAATCACAGCCCTAACCCTAACCCTAATCACAACCCTAACCCTAATCACAACCCTAACCCTAACCCTAACCCTAATCACAACCCCTATCATCACCCTAACCCTAATCACAACCCTAACCCTAACCCTAACCCTAATCCTAACCCTAACCCTAATCCTAACCCCAACCCTAACCCTAACCCTAATCCTAACCCTAACCCTAATCCTAACCCTAACCCTAACCCTAATCCTAACCCTAACCCTAATCATGACCCTAACCCTAATCCTTCGGTTTTGGTTCGGTTCTTTTCTTGTTCGATTCTGGTTCAAGTCTGGTTCGGTTCTGGTTCAGTTCTGGTACAGTCTGGTTTGGTTCTGGTTCGGTCCTGTTTTGGTTCTAGTTCGGTTCTGGATCGGTTCTGGTTCGGTTCTGGTTCGGGTCTGGTTCGGTTCTGGTGGGTTCTGGTTCGCTTCTGGTACGGTTCTGGTTCGGGTCTGGTTCGGTTCTGGTTCGGGTCAGGTTCGGTTCTGGTTCGTTTCTGGTTCGGTTCTGGTCCGGTTCGGTTCTGGTCCGGTTCGGTTTAGGTCCGGTTCGGTTCTGATTCGGTTCTGATTCGGTTCTGGTTCAGTTGTGGTAGGGTTCTGGTTCGGTTCTGGTTCGATTTGATTCTGGTTCTGTTTCCATGAGTTTGGTTCTGGTTCTGTATGCTTTAGTTTAGTTCTGGCTCTAAACCTAACCCTAACCCTAATCCTAATGCTAACCCTAACCCTAATCCTAACCCTAACCCTAACCCTAATCCTAACCCTAAACCCAACCCTAACCCTAACCCCAACCCTAACCCTAACCCTAATCCTAACCCTAACCCCAACCCTAATCCTAACCCTAACCCTAACCCCAACCCTTACCCTAACCCTAATCATAATCCTAACCGTAACCCCAACCCTAATCCTAATCCTAACCCTAACCCTAAACCCAACCCTAACCCTAACCCTAATCCTAATCCTAACCCTAACCCTAACCCTAATCCTAACCCTAACCCTACTCATAACCCTAACCCCAACCCTAACCCTAATCCTAACCCTAATCCTTACCATTACCCTAATCCTAACCTTAACCCCAACCCTAACCCTAACCCCAACCCTAACCCTAATCCTAACCCTAACCCTAATCCTAACCCCAACCCTAACCCTAATCCTAACCCTAACCCTAATCCTAACCCTAACCCTAATCATAACCCTAACCCTAACCCTAATCCTAACCCTAACCCTAATCACAACCCTAACCCTAATCACAACCCTAACCCTAATCACAACCCTAATCATAACCCTAACCCTAATCACAACCCTAACCCTAATCATAAACCCAACCCTAATCACAGCCCTAACCCTAACCCCAACCCTAATTACAACCCTAACCCTAACCCTAATCACAGCCCTAACCCTAACCCTAATCACAACCCTAACCCTAATCACAACCCTAACCCTAATCACAACCCTAACCCTAACCCTAACCCTAATCACAACCCTAACCCTAACCCTAACCCTAACCCTAATCAAATCCCTAACCCTAATCATAACCCTAGGATCAGGGTGAGAATGATTTTGTAACAGAATAAATGCACACAACTGGGCAAGTATAAGACTTCTCATATAAACACTGTACGTAAAAGGGGTTTCAACACACAAACCATTAGTTTTTGCAAAGTTAAGGTAAAATATATTGCTACAAAAGATCCTAAATTAAGAGCCGTTCAGGAGTTGAAAGAGCCGGCTCTTCTTTGGGGGCCGAGTCAAAAGAGCCGGCTCTCTGAAAAGAGCCCAACTTCCCATCACTAAAGAATATGCTTACTACCATTTTCACTCTTAGTTGCCCTTGGAACTATTTGTATTGTAAAACATATCAATGTAAATACTTCAGACCTGTACCATAGTGATAAACAGATAACACTTCAATTTGAATCAAGTAAATACCACTTGTATACTTTAAAACAGAGGGTCATGTCATTCCTTGTGGACTCAACATGACAGCATTTATACTTTTCAAGTAATTGATCTTAAACGCTTTCAGAAAATTAACAGTAGCAAGACTCACATATCCCTTCGAGCCACCAAATGGTATCATAACAATGGTGTATGCTGTTTTGTAATGACACAGCACAATTTTATAATTTATTAGAAATTTATTCAAATTATTTCACAGACCCCCACGATATGGTTCGCAGACCCCCACTTTGAGAACAACTGAGCTAGAGTACAGTAATTGAGCCAAATGTACCATAAAACATAAACAATATACCCCCGTTTTCTGTGAATGCATGATTATGAAGTGAAGGAGAAAAGATGTGAAAAAAGTTGCGCAGTGTCGCTGTCTTTTCCAGCACAGCGTGCACTCAACTTTCAATGAATGGGGATGTGTTTTGTTAATAGGGTCAGGTCGAACGCAGCCATGTTGGAATAATTTTCCAGGACTATATGTGATTTTCCAAGACATTTTACTTTTTCTCCCATTTTCCAGATGTTTTCCAGTACTGGAAAACTGGTCAACTGTTTTCCAGGTTTTCCAGGACGCGTGGGAACCCTGATTTGGCCTAAAGTCACCTGAAAACAGGGTAACACTTCACACCGACACAGTGGTTGCTATGTAACAGTTATTATTCTTTAGAATTCTGTAGTACTTGAGTCCTTGGATGAAATATTGATTCTGATAAATTATATTTTGATGCTTGAAACCGTTTCGTTTCAGTGTTTTAAGCTTGTCTGTATGAATGCAAAAACACTGCTACCATTGCTTAAATGCAAGCACATATTTTTTGATGATGTAGGCTGTACACAGTTCTACAATAAAATATACAAAACTTATGGTTGAATTCATATTTTTTCTTCCAGGACATTTAACTGTACCTAGATTTTTTTACTTTGAATTCCACAGTAAGGAAGAAAGACAGAGAGACTATCTGTAGACAGAAAAAGAGAGAGAACAGGAGGGAGAAAAAAAAAGAGTAGAAGTTCCTTGTTGTTGCTCATGTGAACAGCGTGGTCGTGTGTTTTTTTTTTGCTTCCTCAACCCCTCCGAACAGCAGGACCAGAGGAGGGAGAGAGAAAGTGAAAGAGGGAAGGCTGGTTGAGTGATTATGTTCTAAGGAGGTGCATGTGCGTATGTGTGGAGAGGTACGCCACTCGCTTTCTCTCTCTCCAGTTGGAGAGCGTTACTACTTCAGCCAACATCCTGAAGCGGGCCACTCTAAACTCCACTCCACCCCTCCTGTTCCCTCTTCTCCTCACCAAACGCATGGAGTCCAGCAGCTTGACAAGAAGGCAGTGAGGAAGACAACTTCTGAAAAAAGAGATAAATGGTGGAAGGGAAATCAACTGTTGGCTTCCTGGATTGAGCTGCATGTGCTGACTGAGTCTTGGAGTTACAATAAGAGGCAATTCCTTTTTTTCCTGTCTGTGTGTGAACAGCAGGAGCTGGGATTGGGCTGAGGAAAACTTCTGGATGCAACTGTGAAGAGGAGGAAAAGCCAAAAGAGGAGAAGAGAAAGTGATACAGCAGAGACAGGAGCAGCAGGAGTTGGACAGAGGGGATAGGAGGAAGGAAAAGTCTGAGTGTTGATGGACAACTGAACAAGAGGCAGAAAAGAAGAGAAACAAAGGGAACACTCACCTGACCCACCTCTCTGCTCCCCAGGTGGAGCAACCTCCCTCTCCCCCTCCCCTTCCTCCCCCCTATAATGGGCCGCCTGCTGGCCCTGACCCTCGCCTACCTGGCCTACCACCTGTTGGCCACCGCAATTGCCTCAGAGCGCCAGCAGCACCGTGTGCAGCACGGCCCCTGCAGCTACACCTTCATCCTCCCTGAGGTGGAACACTGCAATCCTTTGCAGAACTTTCAGGTTACTAACACTCTCCAGAGGGACTCCCCACCTGAGGCTGATCAAAACACAAGCCAACCCAAGCCGGGGAAGGCCCAGAAGGAGAGGCCTTCCTGGCAGGAGAGGAAGTTGGAAAATCTGGAGAATGCCATGGAGAATAACACCCAGTGGCTGCAGAAGGTAAGGGCTCTAAATGCTAACTATATAACTATTTTTGCTGATTTATACTTACTATTTCGACAGTACCTTTTGGCTGAAACAGTCTTGTTCTTTCTTTTTTTAAACATTGTTTTTAGGCCGTAAAAAAGCTGAAAATGTAGCCCGTATAAGGATGTCCACAAAGTACAGTATCTGGTGACATCTGTTTACAGGCTGTCATTTTTGATAAGTTCAGTGCTTAGCTGGGATTTCCTGGATACTTATTGTATGCATATCTGGCTCCATGACTACACATCTTGTATGACTGTATGTGTCTGTATTTAAGACCACTGGGATGCCAGAAACTCCCTGTTGCATGCAAGAGCGGGAAGACAAGATGAAATAAGTTTTGCTAATATCAGTCGGTGCCAAATATGTCTCACACAGTTAAACCTGCTAAATTAATACTTTCGCCCCCACAGGCTACAACATGCAGGAACTTCGTCTTTATTTAAAACACGCTCTGGACCAAACTCAGCATGCATACAAATATACCATGTTTTGCTTGGTGAATAGAAAAAATGTTTATCTGCTGGAGACACATTTCAGCATGCCGTCTCCGAGCTGATGGCCTTTGCAGTTCCATTTAGCCTGGATTATGGGTAAAATGAAATGATGCGATTAAAAGTGGCTTTACAATAGTGTTTTCCTTGCTAAGGTCATCAGGGCACAGAATCAGTGTTGGGCCATTGTCTGGGACAGACTGACTGACATGCCAGCCCTCTCCACCCGTCTCTCTATTCTTGTCTGCATCACTGACAGAATATTTATGGTACACACTAATCCTCAGGCCGATTATGAGGGCTTCTGTGGAGTGTTAAGCTTGGCTGACTGAGAGAAAACATGTTGATTTTATTTCAGGATTTGAAAATAGGGTGTAATGAATGCCAAAGCTCTTCCTGTGCTCCTGTCACTTCCCACTTTCGCTCTCACTCACCACAAAATTGTCCGTGTTTCCTCTCCTTCCTCCAGCCTGCCTTTTCTTTTGACACCCTGTTCCTCTCTATCCATCTCCTTTACTTATATCTGGACCGTTCCACTCCCCCCGGGATGATGAATGAGTTTCAACTCACACCCTGACTTGGCGACCATCAGATCTCGAACTCTTTACCTATCTTGCTCACGCTCTCTTGGAAACACACATGCAACACACACGACAACACACATGACAACACACATGACAACCCCCCCCCCCCCCCCCACACACACACACACACACATACCAAATCCCCTGTGCGCTCTCTGTCTGATGCTCAGTCTATGAACTGGAGACCTTGCTTCCAGGGAAAGCGTCCCATGAGGCCACACTGTATGTGTATGTGTGCTTGAGAGATAGAGCGTGAAAGAAATAGTGTGCACACACTTTACCTTGTGCGTGCATTATATAATTCATAAGCAAGGTTTGCACAGCATATGCTAAACTGAGGAAAACAAAAAGCATCCCATGTTGCACATATCTTGAGCGTATTCAGTGGTCTCTTTTTCACTCTCTCTCTCTCTCTCTCCTCTAGAGTTTGATATGAGTGGTCTTGAAGGAGATAAATCCTCTCCATGTACAGAAAAAAAGCTCTGCTGACACATATCTTGCTCTGCTGCCAAATTTCCTCCACACAACGTCTGGAATGAACACAACCTTTCAGCAAGTTACCCCCTCAGGCCACAGTGATGCATAAATGATCGCACTGTAGGTGGGACTTCCACATAAACATAGCAGGACCCAAGAGAACTTTCTAAAAAGTCCACGAGGGCATACTGACCCTTGACTGCAGATGGTAAAGCCCTTTCAGCACCTTCTGAAACTCATTCAGCCTATTTGCATACATTCAGGGAGAAATTGGTGATATGTGTTCAGGAAAGCTTGAGGCAAGTGTCTGTGTGTGTGTGTGTGTGAAACTTTAGACAATCTCACTTTAAGTTCCCCAGGGACGGTATGACTCTTGCCATGATCCTTCCACCCAAAACCTTTGAAAGAAAACACACACCCCCACACAAAAAACACAGGATCACACACTAATCCAACATGTTCCGCTGAGGAATCTTCAAGTAGGCGAGAGCAACAGAGCTGTATTAATGTTCCAGATTCCTTCTTTAGTGTTTCCAAGAAGGAACTTGTGTTTGTTTTCTTTTGTTCTAGCCCCCCATTTAGTTCCTCTTGCTTCTGCTGCCCTGAGGGGTTGGCAGAAGGGATGTGTGCATGCTTTTCTTAGGGACTTTTAAGAGCCTCTGCAGATTATGCTAATGCAGAAATATTGCATGGAGATCAAGGTGGTTAGGTGACCCTCTGTGACTGGACTCCTGGCTCTGTTATATTTCATTAAGACGATACTAAGACACACACACAATATTCATAATATCTGATTTATCGCCATTACCTTTTATTGCCTTAAAAATACACCCTTCGTCATATATCAAATTCTTGAAGTATGGCCCCTGACCAGAAGACATCTTAAGGGGTTGGTTTTTCCAAATTATTAAAACGCAATAGGTGACATCATGTCACCACAGCTTTAGTTTAATCTAATATCACATCCTCTACAGTGATACATGTTGTTATAGGACACTGTGCTTAAGCATTGGACATTCCACAGAGTCTAACAGATAACTAACAGATATAAGTTTTACCCAAGTGCAAACCACCAGTGTTGAAAAATTGAAGATAATGGAGGGGTGAAAAAAAGCCTGTAGTTTCTTGGGGGTCCACTTTTAATTGGCTGAAAAAGCCAAGGAATCACCATCTGATCCCGTGTTTCAATGCTAATTAAATGTGTTGAAAGCCTGGTTCAAAAACAGTTCTGATCTATGTAGCTCATTTCTTTATTGAGTCATCCGGTGCAAGGGTAGTCATTTTTAAAAAGCATATGTTAAAGGTGCAGTGTATTCAGTGGAACAGACTTGGTAGAAATGGAATGGAATATTCATTAGTGTGCTTAGAGTGTTAAGTGTATAATCATCTAATGTGTGAAAATAATTTTGTTTTTGGTAACGTAGAATAAGTTTTATATTTACATAAATATTCCCATTTATTTAAACTCTACCTTTAAGAAAATCTATTCGGTAGAAGTTATCATACATTTGCATAATTTGGGTCAAAGCTGAGTCGCCGTTTCCCAGAAGGCTCTTAGCCCGCCTCAGCTCCACCTCTATTGGTTGACAGAAAGTTAGGTTGAGTCAACATTTCCAAGATGGCTACGGTCATAGTTGAGCTTCAAATTATTTCCTGAGAACCCATTAGGTGACGTCACTCACACATCTCTGTTTTTTTTTTTTTTACAGTCTACACTTTTACCATGTCAACAATTGGTGTCCCTTTAGCATGTTAAAATTTGCAAATTGCCACAAATTTCATAATCGTGATGGCATTGAAGGAAGGTCAGTGGATCACCTAGGTCTTTAGGATGAATCATCTTGGAACCATGAATACCTGTACAAATATTTTTCCCAATCGACTACTTGCTGGTCAGATATTTACCTTGGCTAAGTGATAGCTCTGACTTGTGAGTGGCCCTAGATGAAATGTCAGGTTTTAGAAGCATGATAAGATATCCTCTGAGGATCATGAACAAACTTTCGACAATTTTCATTGGAACTATTTATTCACACAAAATAGTTTAGATGAAAATTGCCCACAATGGGATGTGTAAATTATTCAGCGCAAGCTGCCGATTGTCTTAAACACTGTTGGGACTTCCTGCGTGGTTAGACAACATGGGGAGTAACTGGGGACATGTTTCTTTTTAATTTTAGTAAAATTACCCTTAAATTCAAGACTGCATTTTCTCCAGTGATAAGTGGATTAACCTTATGTAGCACCAACACATGGATCAGGTCACCTTCTTCATGGGAACATAATAATTACTTCCTTACAATCATAGCTATCCTGATTAGCCTCAGTCCATCATTGTCACTTGCCAAAAGATATGTTCCCTCTCTTCTCTGTAATTGTAACCAAGAACAAATGTGTCTATTGGCTCCATAATTAAGATATCAAGTGATACAAGTCCGGTAATTTTCTCAGCACTCATCCCTACTTTATTCCTCTTAGACCAAAACAAAACAGAAATAAACTACATCCTAAATGTGATTTAGTGCAGCATGTGACAGAGCTGCTATCAATTAAAATGGCAGATGGAGTGGATCAAGACCTCTGGATTGAGCTGTATCACAGAAGGCTGTAATAGGAACTCTGTGGACAGGCAGCTGATAGGGGCTTCAATACATGAGGCTGATTAGGATGCAGGGATCTTTGGTTCTTCCTCTGGAGTTGAAGGCTTTAATCCGCTTGGTAATCTCTTTATAACCTACACAATGGATGGATTTTTTTTCTGTTGTCTCAGAAGTCAAAGTAGCTAAATGGGAGCGATGGATTTACAGCCCGAGAGGGAGAGGGAGGGGGAGAGTATGAATGAAAGAGCCAGTTGGTTCAAGAGATCTAGAAAAATTAAGAAATTAAAAGAGATTGAAAGCAGGCAAACAATTAAATTATAGATTGATCTTGATTCAGCCACTTGGATCTCCATTTTTTGTACTGCATAAAAAATAGAAAGTTGCAATGCATTATCATAATCCCATTCCTTTCTGTATTCGACATTCAACAGTGAGAGAAACAAACAGTAACCCTCTTCTGAATTCTCCTCAATTTCTTTTAGAATAGCCACTCATTGGCTGGATCATTTCTTGCGCTTTTACCTCGAGAGACCCTATTTTCCAGTCTTTGTGTTTAACAAGCAAAGTCTGATCTCTCCCCAGAAAAGTCATAAATATTATTGTTCGATAATCCACTTTCCTTTATTGCAAGGCACAGGCCATTGCCTCTTAAACGTCAAATAAAATCCCATCTCCACAGCAGGGGAAAGCTGAATTTGTCTTCCACATGCCATTTGCTCAAACCGAGCACATTAATAAGAAAATCTATTTATTGGAACAAGATGGATGCCGTTCTATTTTTTACTCCTGCTGCAACATATGATGGGTTTTTTGTCAGTGCTCCTGTCTCTGAGCTTATGATTGATTGCCAAGTATAGGCGACTATCCCTGAAGTCCTGCACACAGGTTTTATGATTCAGCCTCTTGGTTACAGCTCTTTTTGAAATCCCATTGAAACTCCTGCAGTGCATAATTTTATTAATGTAAGGGTTCCTACTGGCCTGAGGTAGATCTGCAGATTGATGGATGGACACATTGGTGGTAAGAAACTGTAAGTGCTCTAGGGTTGCTAGATTTCATGACTCCATCACAATACCTGAAAAATTAAGGTGAAGAAGATAGATTCCTGGGGTTACTACTTACACTGTGCCCAAAGTATCACAGGATGTTTCACCCCTTCAAGCTGTCACTGAATATATGGGGATATTACCTCCAAATAGGATAATCACCAAAGTAAAACAGGGGATTTTGACATTCAGCAAAGCCATAAAATCTGCATAATTCTACTTACAGCTGGAGAACTTCATCCAGGAGAATGTGCGCTCTGGGATGGAGGAAATAAAGAGAACTGCGGTACATACCCAGACAGCTGCCATGCTAGAGATGGGAACCAACCTCCTCAGCCAATCAGCCGAGCAGACCCGCAAACTGACAGACGTTGAGACCCAGGTGAGCCTATCAGGAAGCGTCTGAGCAAACCCGAGATTACTTGTTTGAAGCCAATCCAAATGAACAACTGCCAGGGTCACATCCATGAAATAACAAACAATGTCACTTGCGATTCACATGGCGCGTAGCTAATTAAATGTGAATCAGATGTAACCTGCTGAGAGGCTGTGCCCAAAGGTGGCGGCGACTGCTTTGAAACAGCTGCTGTCTGGTTCTACAGGCTGTGATTGACATAAAGAGTTGAGCTCGGCGTCTGACAACGCGCCAATTAAAACACAGAAACTCAGTAGCACAACACAGATGTGTCTTCAATCATGCCACAGCGCTGTTATCACAGATTGGGCTGTTTTTGTCCCTGTGCTTTCTTTTTGTTTTATCAAAGCCAATATGAAACTGCAACCTGTACAAATATCCGAGCTGCTTTGTTCAGCCTTTCGTTGCATCTGAAACTTCAAAAACATGTCACAGGTGCTTATGAGATAATTACTGCTCTTGTTTTCACTGTACGATCAAAGAACATTACACACAACACATTACAAGCCAAGTGATGTGCAGTCCCACGTTGTTAATCCACAACAGATTTTTTAAAATTGAATCTCCACATCAAAATATTTCCCCACCTCCCATTAACCCCTCAACCTGTTCATACTTGAGTACAGTTGTTTTGTCTTTTTTTATGAATCTATAGGTGCTAAATCAGACGAGTCGCCTGGAGATTCAGCTACTTGAGTACTCGCTCTTCACTAACAGGCTGGAGAAACATATTCTACTACAGACTCAGGAGATCTCACGGCTCAGTGACAAAAACGGGTGAGAAAACACATTCTTGAAAAGTTTATTCGTACATGTCGATTTTAAAGAACTTGACAACTTTTGCTTGGGCATATCCAGACTTGTTTAACTGTGGTGGCCCAAGAGGGGCATTGACTGATTCAGGAGTGATATGCAGTCTCTTTGCACACACATGAATTAAATGCATTTAACTGACCCTTTCTCTCCCCAATAATTCTATCAACTTAAACTATTATCATTCTTATGTTCCCTAGTATATTTTTCGAATTTGAAAAAAGCTTTTCAACAAAATAAAGAGGAGTAAGGATTTGAAAATTGAAAAAAAAAATTGGCTAAAAAATGTCCATTAACCACTTTCTATCGTTATTAGAGTGTTCTGTATACAACTCAACAACAGGGATTTGTTTTAAAAATGCAATAAACACTTTTTCAGTGAATCACATGATTTTTCCCATGAAGATTGTCCTCCCTGGGTAACGGAAATGGATTTGAAAATTAATTAATATGTCTATCATTGTTGGCATTTAAAAGTTAATAGATAACTATAGTTAGAGCTCAACAAGCAATTACTGCTCAGAAAACTACATTTTCATCACAATGTATATATTATATTTGGACATTTATACTGAAATGGCTTCATTAGTTCCTGTTCATTCCACATTATTCAATGCAAAAAAGAGAAAAAAGTTGAAAAATGTCTTAAAATGTTTAACAGTAAAGGTAAAAGGGTTGTTATTCTATCCTCAACTCAAAAAACATGATTGAGTAATATAATATGAAAATCTGGGTTTAATTACTTGACTGTGTCATTGTTACCCGGAATTACATGCTGTTAGCCAGGAATGACCACTGCAAGATTTCCGAATCATCAAGTGATGCTTGCTCGCTTTTTCCTCAAAATACTCAGCCCTAGCTTGTGGGTCAGCATTATTCCTGGACCTGAAATGTCTCTGCCTCTTTTTATTAGACAGTGCATCTGGAAGGACAAAACTGAACCTTAAATATCAATAGCTATACTGCATTACAAAGGCAAAGTGCACTAACTTTGCAAACAGTGAAACTGAGGAAAAGGCCTTTAAAGTTTTTGGACTGGCCAGACAAATATCTTGTAGGTAAATCAGTGTGAAAGCATTCATGTGATGACTTTTCCTGAAGAAATTTTTATGGACAAAAATCAAAACCATAATGTGACCTATGACCCCAAAAATGCATATACTGCACTCTGCTGTTGAAATACTTTAAACAACTCTATAGGTATTCCAAAGGCAAAGTTAGTCTACAATATGAGTATGTTTATTTATCTACCCTACTTTTTTGTTTAAGGAAAAAAAATCAGTTTCCAGCCAAGTTTGATAGTTTTTAATGGTTTTAATATAATGAAAAATATTTTGAATCGTTTTGAATGAGATCTGATAACCCTGCATTTAGCAGCACGGCAGTAGGGGCTGCTGCAGGACTAATATTACTTAGTCTTTGACATCCTGGGAGCTGATCAAGAAATCTGAAACAGACTAATACGATTATCATGAGTTTGTAGAGTGGATATTGCCATCAAAGAGGCAGGTAGACTTAATTTGTCTGTCTTCCTGTGTTTTTCGTATGCTAGGGACTAGCATGCTAATTGCTCGCTAATTGTTTCCAATATTTTTATTTCTCAGACTAGTTGCTTTAGCTTTTTCTCTGTCCTACCAATTTACCAAGAGTTCAACCATCCTACTGATTTGGGATTGTGCAAGGAGTGCTATGCTGATACATTTTGCGGCAGCTAGTTGAGCCTCTGGTTGTGTTTGAAGGACTGCTTCTTTGCTGGTCATCACGATAACAATACAAAAGCAGACTGCATTACCTACGAACTAACCTGAAAAAATAAAGTCAGAGTGTGGTAACTGCACTTACTGCGGTTTGGCATTGTACAGTAGTATGTTTCTGTAGTTGCATTTCAAAGCCAAACCACAGTAAATGCAGTTACTGTGCTCTGGCTTTGTATGGCAGTATTGTAGCCGTACTATCATACAAAGCCAGTGCGCAGTAACAGCACTTACTGCGGTTTGGCTTCGTTTTTGTCCGAATTTTTTAGGCACTGCAAATTTGATACCTATTTATTTCTGAAACAGAACACAATTGCACAAGGAGACTTTGTCAGATGATACAACAGATGTCACAAAGGCCAACTTCAGTCTTAACTCAAGTTTGACCGAATGTGTAGTTACTTCACTTTGTCTTTGTAAGGCAGTATACTAAAACCTTATTTGCCTGAACTCGCTCTGCAGGCTTTGCATCATATTATAGCATAAATATTGGTTCATTTTTGGGAAAAACTCCAAAACACCAAAATCTATGATAATGACCAGTGTTGCTATCATTGAATAACATGAAAAATAACAACAAAAAATACCACAAAAGTTTAAAAATACATAATATTGTTATTAACATAATTAACAATTTCAAGTCACTGCCTAAAAAGGTACAGATACTAATATATATATATATATATATATATATATATATATATATATATATATATATATATATATATATATATATATATTGATTAACATGTCGATTCTAGATAACAGAGGACATGTCCTGGGTAACAGAAGATATTTGTTATGCAAGGAGGACATATCGTATGCACGAAGGACGAAAACAATATTTTCCCTTTATAATCAGGCACTAACTAGCCCTACTGGGTAAAATGATGGCTTAACTTTCAACCCATCAATGTCATATTTAACATGAAATAGGTCTTTTTTAAATGTATAAACGTTTTATTAGCATTTTCCAGAAAGACACATGATTTGAGGACATAGTGCACCAGTCGGCGAAAAGGTCAAAATATCAATATTTTCAGAGAGACTTTCTGACCGTGTGATATGTTTTGGGGGTTCTAAATAATCTGTTGGCTGATGCAATAGCCTGTCACATGACTATCCAAATCCAAATATGGTAATATATAGCCACTTTGTGTGTTACCCAGGAAGGACATTTGGAAATCCAAAAATGGAGACAAAAGTATTTATTTCATAAATATGTAAATATGCTTAGTCTTGTGACTATAACTGTGGGTATCATTGCACATATCAACAAAATTATGCCCCAGTACATAATAAATGCTTTTATTAAGATTTCTGACATTTTTAGCTAATTTTTGTTTATTTTTGTGTACTTAGAGTTTAAGCCCAGACGTTATCCAGGAAGGACAGTTCTGTATTTTTGAGCTCAATAGCTCCTTAAATAGATTTTTTTTTTAGTGAATACTCATATGAGTAAGTTAAGTGGAGAGTTTAGTACTGTAATGTGGTATTTATTAAATCTTTATATATTTGTAACATTATAATTATGCTTTGGACAACAGAAATTACATGCCACGTCTTTGACCCCAATGTCATTTCAGGTTACGGGCCTTTGTCCACTGATAATATTTTTTTGGGCCAGCACTAACTGCTGCACACAAATTCAGGAAGAGGCAAGGCGT
Source organism: Notolabrus celidotus (assembly GCF_009762535.1). Taxonomy (NCBI): domain Eukaryota; kingdom Metazoa; phylum Chordata; class Actinopteri; order Labriformes; family Labridae; genus Notolabrus; species Notolabrus celidotus. The sequence continues at coordinate 12,034,228 of NC_048287.1, read as the reverse complement.
CTGCTATCAACTTTGCTGTCAACAATAGTGGCGGAGAAACAAACTAGACCCCTTTTTTTCTCTGGGGTACTATTCTCAGATCCATAGGCGCTGCTAATGCTACAACATGATCACTTTCCATTGTTTTTGTGTCTTCTTTTTAAATACCATTGGACCAACGAAATAACAAAATAAAAAGAACATCTTAACTACAGGCATGAAGGTCACTACAAAGAAAGAAGAAATGCCATGGGCCAACTTTTGTAACCCCGCAACACAAGGTGCTACTGAGAAGTATTCAAAACTTGAAGTTATGAGCACTTTAAGGAAAAATGTGAAGGGTGTAAAGAAGATAAGACAGAAATGTACTGACAAAAGGAAATGTGCTGCATTGAAATGAAAGAAATTTTCTTGCAGCCAGTTGCAATACAGCCCATATGGTTGATTTTAACGTTAGGCCAGCCTCTGAAAAAGAAACCAGCTAATTATAGTTTGGGATCTTGAGATGGCACCGGGGGTGACCAATCAAGTCTCCAGGAGGGCAAAATCCCCCCTGGATACCTCTCTTGGCATGCTCAAGTGGAGAAAAACATATGTGTTGCATCTAGAAGGAGTGCTATTAGCAAGTGTCCTTCAGACAGCTCAGTAAAGCACTGAAGAATTCTGAGCATTGCATACACTTACACTAAACATTGATGTTTTGGTTCCTCCTCCTGTGACGACCTTTAAGTTTGTGTTGAATGTGGCAAACATTGTGGACTAAGTGATATCTTTTATCCCTGTGCTGATCTTGTACTGCTCATGTGTTAGTGGTGTTTTATAACAAAAGTCTCAACCTGCTTTCATTTAGCAGTAAAACACATCACTCACAGTGGGGTTTTGCGTTAGAAAAGTAAAAAAAAAAAACATTGTGGCAGTGTGCTGTTATCACATCGTGTGGAACCTACCCACTGGCAGTTGTTTTAGTCATTGAAACATAATAATTAGAAATACTGAAACTTCATCCTGATAGTTTTCTTTCCTTTAGTGAGTCATAAAGAAGGACCAGTATCAATTTCACACCGTTTCATAACCAAGGGTCAAAGCTGATGGGGATCTTATGTGGGTGACACTTTTTACTGGCATACTTGATACAACACAACATAAAAAATACCAAACTATGCTTTTAACTATGTTTAGGCACAGGATTTGGGAATATTTTATGTCAGTTAAAGTGGTTATCTATCTATCTATCTATCTATCTATCTATCTATCTATCTATCTATCTATCTATCTATCTATCTATCTATCTATCTATCTATCTATCTCTTAATCAATCAATCTTTATTTGTATATAGGGGAGGGGGAGGATCTCAGTGTGTCAGTTCTGCCGGCAGTCTTAGCCTATAGCAGCATTACTAAGAGCTGGTCCAAGCCTGAGACAGCTCTAACTATAAGCTTTATCATAAAGGAAAGTTTTAAGCCTACTCTTAAAAGTAGAGTGTCTGCCTCCTGGACACTTACTGGTAGATGACTCCAAAGGAGAGGTGCCTGATATATGAAGGTTCTACCTCCCATACTACTTTTAGAGACTTTAGGTATCTTTTTTTCTTATGTTTGGTCATAATAAGGTCTTTTTTTTTAATAGCCAGAGATAGCATGGGGTCAGGAACCTTTTTTGGCACAATTGTGTCTTGCGGGCATGCGTGTGTGTGTGTGTGTGTGTGTGTGTGTGTGTGTGTGAGTGTGTGAGTGTGTGTAAGGGTTTTCTTTTCTTGCTTTCTTCTCTTCTGCTTTCTCTTCGCATTGATTCTAAATGAGCCAGTGAAACATATGATCCATCTCTTCCTGTGCACCACGGACTGTTTCCTCAGGAAAATGCTACTTGACTTTGGGTGACAAAATATGAAGCACTCAAATAAGTTTACTCTAATGTAAAAACTTGTCCTTTTCATCCAACAGATCTGAAAAAAAAAACGACAGGGCACTTACGAACAGTATAATGTGTATTGTGTTAGCATGAGCATTCATATGCCAGTGAATAGGCTGTGTTTGAGGAGGGATTTCCCATTCTTCTCTCGAGGAACACAAGGTCAAATTAGGGCCAGCAGGGTTTAAAGACAGAGTGCTGGGTGGTGTGAAAGACAACAGACGTTTTCCCTCTTTAATTGTTTATCACTCTATTCATCTGTACAAAGTGTGACGGGAAAAGCAGGGTGCCCCAGCTCCAACACCTGTAACACATCTGGCTCTGCTTGACCCCGGCCTGCCCTTTGACCCTCGTCCTTCAAGTCTGTGACACAGCTCTGACATATAAATAAATGGATACATCTTCACAGGAGTAAACACCATGATGGGATGCATGATATTAGGAAGGTCATAGTAGATTTGCAGCCAGGCAGCTGTGGAATAAAGGGGGGGAGGACTGCAGTGGTTGCGGAGAGCTTCTGCTGCTGATGCTCCAGGGCATGAAGCCAGTTTTTTGAACTGCTGCCAACTAAAAGGAGCAGAGAGACGTGTTTGTTTTCACAGACATTACATGTAAAATAGTACTGGCAGAAAGTGCAGCATTTCGTGGAGTGAGACAGACCAGTAATAATATATATTACAATAATAATAAATAGCACAAGATCATAAGCAGAACAGTATGATTGCCTAGGATGCAATGGGATCCAAACTGCCATGTTTGTTCTGTCAAAACCCTTAACTGTTACAACATCTCTGTTCTGCTTAACCGCCCCACTCTACACTTCGCTCCTCTTAGTAAGTTACTAATGGAGAACAAATTGTAAGGTCTTTTTTACCACTTTTTATTGCGTGTTCTCCCACAAATCAGATATAAGAATCTAAGTAATGCTACAATGATTTGGACTGATTCAGCTTTCCCTCCAGGCCTCCTTCAAAGATGCAGCCTGAAGTGGGGGAATGAGGATACACGTTCAAAGCAGCGGCCGCGTGTGCATGGGGGCTGAAAAGTAGCTTGTTCAATCTAGGTGGCTTGATTGTTTCAATAAATAACTGCTGCAGTCGTTAGTCAAAGCCATAAAGATCAGGCAGCAGGGATTTATGATCTTCATTTGGAGGGGGGGGGGGCACTACACACACACACACACACACACACGCACACATACACACACTTATGTTGTCAGACTGTAGCCACGTGGCAGTGATGGAGAGGCATAGCATGCAGGCCCATCTGTGAATGCTGTTGCTGTACAGGTGTTTATATAATGTTCGCCAAATGAGACAGACGCACTGATGTCTATTATTTAATGTCATGCAAATGTGTCAGTTTGTGCAACCTCAGCTGTGAGCGGTAAATCCTGAATGGATAGATTCAACACCTGCACTTGTCTTTTATTTATTTTTTTCAATCCAATGGCTAAATATTTTAGAGAGGGTTTTATAAATGGTACATTGACAAGAACCTATAAAGCACTTTTCTAGTTTTTCCAAGAGCTGAAAGCTCTTTCGCACTATTCCTCACATTCATCCATTCACACCACATTAATACACTGATGAAGGAGGATGATACAGCAGGGGACCATCTGTATTATTTCATTCCATTCATATGCATTCACACTGGGATCAATATGGAGTTCAGTCTTGCCCAAGGACACATTGATATGTAGTACGCAGGAGCTGAGATCAAACAGTCAACCTTGAGAGACGACAGACTCTAACACTGAGCCACAGTCGTCTTTTGTACATAAAACAACTTTGTCAAAGAATCAGCGCTCTACATAGATAGAATCCTGTGAGTTTTTAATGAAAGTCTGAAAATCACCATATAGATTCTTTGGAATATTTTATCTATATTCTTGTCTAATATGACGTTTAAAAAAGTGCATACACTTGCTATTTTTCTTAAGCCTGGTTTGTACTTCTGCATCAAATTGATGCCTTAGGTGAAACGATGCAGACCTCAACACCTGTGATTGGTTCGCTGGGTGGCATTGTATTTCCTTCCTTTCAAGCACTTCCAGACGTGCACACCCATTGTAAATCGGCATTTTACACTACATTTTACATTTTATCTCCTCCCACGTCCCCTCTCTATTCCTCCATTTAATAACTGCTGTATGATAAACAGCAACATGTATCAGCTTTAATATAACATTATAGGCTCTGAACCACTGTGAAAAAGTTAACCGAAAACGTAGCAGGGCTGGAAACAGGCAGCCCGACAAATAGAAGAGACCACACTGCCCACAAGCGTTATGGTGGAATATTGCAGCGCAACACAGCCACGTCGACACACAAGTATGTAGCCCTATCGTCCACGTTGGCCAATGCTGCATAGGGTCAATGCAGAGGTATAAACCAGGCTTGATTCTCAGGTGAAGTTTGGGCATATTACCCCATTAGCAACATGTTCATGTAAGCATTGAAAGACAATGTTTAAAAAATGCCACAGAAAAAAAAGATAAAACTTATTGCTATTATCATAAGATATTATATATTTATGTTCATTTCTTGTAAATCTTAAACATATCAAATATATCTGTTAATTATGATTATTCTAATTCCTCTCAAATTACTATCCGTGGGTCCTATGCTCTAAATTGAAAACATCACACCTCATTTAACTGTGTAGGTCATGAAGAGGCATTATTTCCAAAATGAAATGAATATCTGTATTATACAACAGAATCAGACAGATATTAAGTTTAACAGTCTATAAAATCCCAAGTGAACAAAGGAAAAAAATTGTTGCTTTGAAATCTTAGAAACACACGTAAAACTATAATTCATTGGCTGAATATTTGGCTAAAGGCTCTGACTGTAACACTCAAACACACAGGGAGAATCTGCTTCATAAAAGACAATGCGAGTGAGATGATTTTCACATCATCTAAAATAAAATGGCTCAACACAGAAAAAACAAACACAAAATGAGAATTATTCACCATTCTCATAAAGCCACACCTCGAAAACCACACAGGTCTTTTTCCGGTTGGAATCTGTCCTGATTTGGTCATAAAACTCCATCAAGAGCTGGCTTCTTCAGCACCACTAACTACATCTGTATTGCAAGCACTGTAAGCCATGCAGAATGCCTGCCAGGTGCCGTAAATCAGACCTCTGCTGCTGTAAAACACAGTGCTCAGTAACTCTGCAACTTTCGATACCCTCTGGAATCCTCCTGGAATGTCAGCGGTCATTCACTGTGTCCACAGTGAACTACGCTCACATCCCAGTTAATGAGTTGCAAATTGAGCTGTTCAACCGAAAGAGCTGTGTCAATCTTGTACAGCTGTCTGATGGAATCCAGAAAGGAGTCGACAGTGTATGTTACAGCTAAATGGGAAAGAGAGCGTGGTGAAGAAATCAGAAAGAAGGTGTATCAAGCTATAACACAACCACTGAGATGGAGAGAATTCATTTGGAAGAATTAAATCTGATATTTTATCACACCTAAAATTAAAAGTAAACTGATAAATGCTCAACAGCTATGCTGAAGATTATGTAACCACATGGAACCAAACCATACACACATTTTCTGGAACTGCAAGACAATAAAATATTTCTTGATTGATATTCACTCTGCTCTTAGTGAAGTGTTGGGTTATGTATTTCCTAGATCTTGTCTTCTTTTTACCTTGAACATTTGGAAGGAGCTGTGCATCCAGGAGACCAATACATAGTCAAAATCCCCCTCATGAAGAAGGGGATTACTATGAACTGGCTAAAGACTGAAGCACCAAGTTACCATGATAAGTTAAAAATGAAGGAATAAAGCTTTATTAAAAGGCTGGGGCAAATGGTAAGTATATAAAACAAAGAAAGGCATGATTAATAATGAGGTGTAAGAATAAGGTATACTTCTCCCATCACAGGCTGTGTTCATTTTCAAGTTATTTTTAAACCCTATAACACACTTTTAGCCTATCTTTTTTAATCAATTTAATTGATTCAGTTCCCTATCTTTAATTAGATTTTTTTGATTTCTAATTTACTGTTTTCTATTTTGTCTATCTTTTTTACTTCATTAAATCTACTCATATTTCTGAGTAATACAGCTCTTTATTAAATCTTGCTTTACTCATTATTTTGGGTAATTAAGCTGTGAACTATGCTTCTATAATGTTGATGTTAGTAATTAATGACAAATAAAGTTATAGAATAAGAATATGTTGAAAGACTGAATCAGCATTTCATCATAATGAAATCAAAATTGAAAAAAAAAAGTGCTTTTCAGTTCACCATCACCAAAATTAGAGTGCATTTGATGATTAGCATGTTCAAGCACAACACAGATGTAGTGTTTGTCAGAAATGGATGAATGCCATCCGGCGTATTAGAAAAGAGGATGACAATTCACGATAAGGCAAACTCTTTGATTAATATATAGACATTGCATAAGACAACAACATTACATTAAAAACACACTACTTATGATCATATATTGTTCAATTTGCATTAAAAACATTTGATGTAAAATTCAAAGCACATCAAGTTTGAGGGAAATATTTTTTATATTCAAATCTTCTGCTAAACCTTCCATTCTCCAGGCATATTTTATCTCAAGTATGTTTTCAGATTTCTAAAGTGCACTCTGATAATGTTTCGAGTGAATACAGTCAGAAGCAGTCTTAATGGTTATTTTTGCTTTTTGTGTGTTGTAGTTTCCTGGAACAGAGGCTCTTAGCGCTGGAGGCTCGGTATGGGAGGGAGCTGCAGGGCTTACAGAGCGAAAAGCAGCAGCTTCAAGAGCTTCTGGAGAGGCAGAGTCGACTGGTCAGTCAGCTGCAGGGTGAACTGTTCAGTTCTACGCTCAACAGCACCCTGCTACAGAGTCAGCAGGCTGCTCTCACAGACACTGTTCAGCAGCTGCTGGCTATGGTCAACCACTGCAACGGTAGTAGAGCTAACAGTTTAACATATTCCTTTTTTTTTAAATCAAAAGACACATTGACATAACAAAGTGCTCTGTCATATTTTCCACATTGTTCCACAAAATGATCGATTGCAATCTGTGATTAATAACCTCCTTAGAGAGAAAAAATTATTAATCGTTTCAATAAACACCAAATGTTCAGCTTTACTGCAAAATAGAGATCCGCAGAATTTCAATTAATGAGCTCGGGAATTGTGGTTCAGGCTGAAAACGTATCATTTTCATGACTCACCTAGAGGAGCTTGTAACTCAAATCTCAGAAACACCACATACATACATGCATGCCTCACAGACACTGCAAGCTTTAGTAAGAGCTTAACATTACAATAGAAGTTGCATAAGAAGCTGAGATTAGTGTGCAGAACCCATGAGGTTACCATCTGTAAATAAATGTCTGCTTGTTTTTGCAGAAATTTCCAATTTACCAAAAGGGGAGCCGCTTACTTTCAGAGACTGCACTGACATCCTGCGATCTGGAGTGACGGAGAGTGGAATATACAGTATACGCCTTGCTAACTCCACACAGACTGTCAAGGTAGTAAGGCTTGCAAGGTTGTTGACTTCTACCTGCAAATATCACCAAACTGACTGTGACATGGAAAATTTCAGTCATTTTAACCATTTTTCTTCAGTGTTGAGCACTGTACTCATTTCACTTTTAATGTTTTTTAATGATTTCAAGCGCTCTCCTTTACACATACAATATGATGACATCAAGAGAAACAATCAACATGGGACCTCAGAAATGTCCCTTGTTGGTTTGTTAATCCCTGTTGGTGAATTTGTATCAACACATAAGTCCTATGTTGAAACCTATAGTACACACACACACACACCACATGATGATGTATACAGGGAGAAAGACAAATAAAAGGTTGGCTTGCTACTAGCCCTCTGTTAGATAGGAAAACCAATACACAAACACACACACCACTTTTGGCTCACTAGCCCCCTTTTTAGTGACTGTGTAACAAGGTGGAAATAGATAAGTTCAATACTAACAGACACATGCACAAACTAAACACACATACAATAAGATGACATCAAGAGGGCAGGACCAACAAAAGCCCTCAAAAATGCCCCCCTTTGTTAACTTGTCCCCTGTTGGTGAATGTATAACAATGCCAAAGTCCTGTATATGATAGGTAGAGAAGTACACACAGACAAGAACTCTGCATGATGGCATTCAGAGGGCTTTTATTACATTTTATACTCTAGTTAACACTGGAAGGACAAACTGGTGTGATGAATGGTAATTTGTTGGATTTTCTTTTAGGAAAGAGCCTGATGTTAATGCATTGCTGGGTTTCTGAGAGCTGGAACAATAATAAGCAACAGGAGCATTTTAGCCCACAGGCTTTATGGGGAGTGAGTGGGCACTGCTGAATGCAAAGTCAGAAAAGCTCAGGAGGTACCTCTTGTGACCTGAAGTAGCTAGCACTTGCTAAGTGAACCATGGTATTCACCAGCAGGCTATCTTTTCTTCGAATCACAGCTAGGATTCTTGGCTGGGCTCTTGACTCTCAGAGCTCTCACATAAAGGAAGACGGCAGTGGAATAGTTTTTCATGTAACTCATTACTTTCAGTCTAGTTTGCTTGCTGGCACCAGCTCTTACTGCCTCTGTTTCCCCCTGCTCTTCCTCTTCATTTCCTGTGTGCAAGTCAGCCAGGTGTTGGGCACTGGTGCCATGTGTTTCCTGCCAACTGGGGCCAATGTACTTTTGCACTGATGCGAGTTAGTATTCCCCAAATCATTGCTGCTTTCAATCTATGCCATCTAAATTCCAAGGTGGCTGGCATTCTGGGTGGCTGCATGAAAGTGGGGCAGATACAAATTGCCCTATTTTCCGGGATTTTCCGAGCGGGATTCCTCAGTTGGACAGGAGACAAAAAGCTTTACGTGTGGAATGCAGATTCCAGTATATAAGATATACCCCTCTAGCTAACTTTTGATCTCAGAGGTTTTGAATAATTACAGTGTTTACACATCAAATAATTCATAGCTTGGATCAGATTCTTTTTTAATTTTTCATACTTTAGTGCATACTTCTGAGAGCTACATGGCACATTAAATCAAGCACATTATGCCTTCCTGCTGAACAGAATTAGTTAATTATTGTATCCCTTGGTAGCCTTTTATAAATACAACATTACATTTAATAGAATATATCATAGGGCTTAAGTTTTCTGGATTTATGCATTGTGCTGTGATGGATTTGCCCGAACTGACCTCTTTGTTGCTAACAATAATAACACTTAATAAAAAGCAAATAAGGGGCCCCAAACATGAACCTGGTTTATATCAAAGTAACAACCCCAAATCACTTAAATTGAGAACTCTACTCCAAGACCCAATTTTTATATTCTGTGCCTTCAAAGCCGGAGCACAGGCTTAACGTGCTGAAGGATAATCACAGCATATTGCCAGTCGACCCTGTTTTTCAGGGAAAAAGACCTGAGTGCCTTTTGACCTCGATTTAGCTTTACTATTCTGGGAAACTACTTTAAATTCTCTTTTTATCTTGAGCAGAAAGAAGCCATCTGGGCTGTCGCAAAAGAGAGATCAGTTGGGATGCTGGTCCACATCGTTACAACTCCGCTCTTGAGACGGGTCAGGGCAGTTGTTATGTGGACAACATTCAAGCAACCGACTGAAAAAATCTATATTGGCTTATCGGTAATTATCCTGATTGTAGGCTGTGAAGAATGTCATCAAGTCTGAAATGCCTCTGACAATATCTATAATCTGTGGTGAAAACATGCATTGAAGTTTAGTGCCTGAGAAAAAATACGACCCTTTAGACTTGAGGTACGCTGACTGAATACGTTTGTTCATTTGAAGATCTGTGTTGCAAAAAGCATCCAGTAAAAGAAATTCATGCATTGATTTAATCACATCCCCCAAGTGAGGCTGGGATAAGCCCAGTTAAACACCTTGACTATCCATTACAAATCCCTTTGCAAGTCTAAATTTCAAATTATGTCACTAGATAAATGAGTGCACTTTGTTACTATTTGTTCATCCAAACATATCTACATTATGACAAAATATGCAGCCAAGTCAAGAATAAACAGTGTGTAACCAAAAACACAGATGCCTCCACCTCAACTCCCCCACTCGAAGGGACATGAGAACAAACTGATGTGTTAGTTTTCCATCCCACCTGGGCCATATCAATTCATGTCAGATTAAATGTTGGGTGCTCGACATCCCCCCTACTCCCCTAACTTCCAAGACATTCCTTTAAATAATGGAAAGACGAGATTGTGTTAATTACCTGTGTTATTTCAGGCCACTTTTCACTCAAATAGAGATGTGACATCTTAGTGTAATGTCCAAATGCTAAAGAGTGATTAATCTTCTGTCTCAAGGGCTGAAGTAGAACATGAGGAACAAAAATGTACATTACCCAGCTGTGTGTAATATTAGATTATGGTTCCTTGAAACGCCTCAACAACAGTAATTAATTAGCAACAGCAAAAGACAGGGACAACCTGATTACACACATCATATCAAACAAAACTCACAGAAAGGCATCCGGCACATTTTAAAACTGCCTGTTGACACTGTGGCAAAATTTTGGTGTCAGTCAGCATTCATAATCAGTAAACAATGTGGCAGAAAGTGTTGTTTCTGCGTCAGGGTTGGTCATCATAGGAACATATTATAAACACACCTTTTAAGTATTTGTGCCCCTATAGTTGGATATCCTGAGTATTCACTAGCCCGCTAATTGTGAAATAAGCTAACCCAGGCCTTTGATTGTGGTGTGCTGGTCCATTCATAATCTGCTCCCCTAGTGCCTCCAACCTCAATGTCTGAGCCACTCCTTCAAAGCTCAATTTTTGGGAAGTCCGTCATTGTTGTTCTCACAGCAGGCGAGGTGAGAAGGAGCTGATTCCATCAAAAAAGAGACATACACCAAAACTGACTGTTCTGAAAAAGGCTGTTTAAAGCTGGTTTAGATCGGGTCCAAAACCTCCTCTGGTGCTTGATCCATATTATATTTTGACAAAGCACAACACAGATGTTTTCCACAGGGCATAGTGTTGTTTATAAATAAATGATATATAGACATCTTTCAATCAGTATTAAGTGTCAACTAATGTATGTCTTTAGTTGGTAGCCTGATATGTCAGGGTCTTGCTCATCCTATCATGATCCTAGTTTCCAGAACCACCCACTCCCTATACATTACCCCTTACATAATATTTGCATCGATATACTGATCAATCATAATATTGTTTATCAACAGCCAAACACTCTAAATTATAATTCAAATCTGCACTAATCAATATTTTGAATGATAATTGGATCAATAAATCACCCCACGTGTTCCCTCAGCTCTAGGGAGCATTCGCGTTTCTTTGAGCTCATTGTTTTGGTTTTATATTAGCATCTAGTATTTCAAAATGCATTACATTTGCCATGAATCTTTAATAACACTGTTGTTTTGTGCCTGTATTCTTCAGGTGTTCTGTGACATGAAGACTAGAGGTGGCGGGTGGACAGTACTGCAGCATCGAAGGAATGGCTCAGTTGACTTCCATCGTGGTTGGAGGGACTACAAAGTGGTGAGTTTTTCAGAGGCTTGGGTTGGGGTGCATCATGATCATTTATAGTATCTTAGTATAGGTAGGACAAATTAGAACTGAGGAACTGAGCTGGAGGTTCCAATAACCATCCATGGGAGGTTTGGCACGTAGAGGCGTGGGATACCGACGGGCCTGTGATCCCAAATGACCTGTGGTTGTTGTATTTGGCCACCCTTGTGTTTTCTCCAACCCCCCATGTTATTGCACCTGCTCTTGCTCCCTCTCCCTGTCGTACTCCCACACACCCATATACACACGGTCTCCACAAACCCACGTCCCTCACTCTGTTGACTCATATAACCTCTGAAAGATTTTAGTAGCTTACTTAGATAGGGAACTGTGTGAACAACAGCATTTCAAAAACAAACAGGATGTGATAAAATAGCACACAAGAGACTACGAAGATTTTCCACGGACTCAAATGCGTTTCAACACCTTTCGTTTTTGTTCTTTTTTGGACTTGCGCTAAGATAATGCTTTTTTCACCCTTTTTACAAAGTTTTTGAAATGGGAAAAAAAGTTGGTTTGTGCAGTTAAAAACAGACAGAAGCATATGCCAGCAGACCTTTTTGACTGTGTTAAATTGCACACAGAACAAATGAGTGAGGCTGGTTTGTGATTGAGCGGAGTAGCAATTTGTCTCCCACCCACGCCAACAAATCAATTGCCACAGCTCGGGTTGGAAACAAAATGCAGAGAAGACCGTGACTGCAAACAGAAAGAGGGAGGAAAAAGGCTTAGAAACCTCTTTTAAGAACAATATTTTCACAAGTGGATGATAAATATTTGGTTCCTGTTAGGATGTGGGAAGCTCTGTAGATAGCAGATAACGTATGTATTGAAGCGCCACGCTGCCCAAATCCACACTCAGTGTTATGTGTTCAGTGTTGATCGAATGTTATAAGCAGACTTGGTGGTTGAATGAAAAATGCTCCAGGCCGCGCTCTTTATATTCACTCAAACTTCAGATCAATAACAGAGAGTCTGACAGCTAGACAAATTGACAGAGAACTCTGAGGTGAAGAAGTAGAAATGGCTGAGCAAAGGCTGAATAACATCTGCAGGTGTGGGGTTATTGTTCACAGTTCTGCATTGAAAATATTATTATATGTGTAATAAGTTGTAATTGTTATATTCTTAACTTTCACTGAACATATGCACTATTTAATTTGTTTGGCCTTGAATCCATCCCTCATGCTAGCTTTTGTCAAGCTTATAGGATATGTTGGCTAGGTTTTGTCCCTGATCTATGGGCATCTCTTTGAATAGGACTTATCGACTGTTATTGACGTTTCCAGTAAGTTTTTGTCTGTTAGCCTTCATTACTGCTGCATCCTTGGAAAGGTTATGTTTATATAACTGTGCCTTCCATATGTTAGAAAATCATAAGCATTGACTCCTGCCCTTGGCTTTTCTCTTTTCGTTCATGTCTTTATATTCTGCCTGCTTATACTACACAAATAGTTGAACAGCTTATATAGTGTCTCAGTACAAGGTGTGCCAGAACTACCAACTGAGCTAAACCAGTGTCCCATTTAAAGTGTTTACGTATTGATTCTTTGGGTGTCACTTTCTTAAGGTTAAGTCTGACCCTAAATTCTCATAGTTTTAAAGCATTTTTTGGCCGACGGTGCCCTCAGTCACAGCATCTGCTTAGTTGTCCACCTACCACCATCTTGTGGGAGTACTCAATACAAATGCCTGCATTGTCGAGAGTTGTTTTGCACAACCCAGATTTTGAATACAAATGTTTGTTAGCACAAGGATCCAGAGTTCTCAAACTTGATAAACCCACGAGACAAGTTGCAAACACAAATAGATCATTGGAAGAATATTGAGTGAAACTTAAATTCTCAATTGACCGGCTGGTGCTTTGGGAGTAGATAACTTTGCTTCTATTTCACTTAGTGGACTGTCTCAGGCCATCAACATGATGAATGTGACTTCTCAAAATGAAGGTCCATTTCCATATTAACTCCAAAAATACTTGGCAGGTCCCGGGTAAAATCATCCACTTTGTTAGACGATTTTCTTGCTCTATTGTTTCTTTGTGTCTAATCCAGGGCTTTGGAGATCCATCTGGGGAGCACTGGCTGGGAAATGATATCATCCACAAATTGACCAGCTCCCAAGAATACAGTCTTCATGTCCAGCTAAAAGACAGAGAGGGGAACGAGGCATTCTCACATTACGACAGCTTCTACATAGACGGGGAGGAAAACAACTACAGGTACCACATTAGCACAAAATACTATTACCATGCATATCTTAATATGATGGCTTTCTTTATTCTGGCCTGTTTTGATGAAATGCTCAGTTCAGAACTCACTATAAGAATTAAAAAATCCCCCAATTACCAAACATGATTCATAATTAGTACATGATAGCACAAAATATGACAAAAGGCCACATTTAAACAGGCTAAATATGCATAGATAAGTAAGTAAATAAGTTATTTCGCTTTGTCAGAAACCAGAAATGGATAGCAGTATAATGAAGGTGTTTAATTTCACGAAAGTTTTTTATTAAGAGCTTCTATTGTGAAAGACCTCATTGTAATTCAATAACACCCTTTCACCCGTTGCCTTGCCTCTGGGTGTAAGACTTCTAATATCACTACAGATTAGAAACCATTATCAACAGTTCAAATTCCTCACTATTTTCTATCCCTGAGCACTTATGTTAAGGAACTACTTGGTCCATTTTCAAGAATGCCATTCATAATGATGAGCTTAGCAGAGGCCACAAGCCACCTTCGTCTGCCTTCATTTTTTTTCTTCACATAACAGCGGCTACAGCTGCCCCTGAAAATCCCCACAGGGTAGGCACATCCACCAAAGTATAACAGGAGGTCTTGGCTATACCTGCCCCTGCCAGGAGTTGACAACTCCAACCAAAAGCTCCTCACTAACCCTGCAGTCACTAACAAGATCATGTCTGCTGAAGCTGTGCTGAAGCTGTGCTTCCTCCAAAGTAGACTGAAATAAAAGAGAATCAAAAATAGCACGTGTTAGGTTTCGAATAAACTCACAGGAATGTGCCCTTGTTTTATGGAAGCTTATGAAGATTGATGCTGTAAGAGATGACAAATCATCGTCATGTGTGGATGTGCGCTTTCCAAGATCCCTAATAGTGCAGCAAATTGTATTTGCCTGACTTTGTTCCACATAATTAGCACGATAAAACTGAATGTTTCACAATTTTGCTCTCGGTTACAGCGTGTGAGGCAAAGCACCTGAGCGAATATAATCGCCTCTGTAGCTTGCTACCTCTGAGCTCATGTTCTGCGTAACCAGTTCAATATGTACCAACTTTACTAGCATGCTGGATAGGTTGGCCCCCGTCTGTTCATGACTTCCAGCCAAAGCAATGCTCCTCGGCTGCATGCAGAGCGCACCCTTGAGCAACATGGAGGTCTTCACCTAATACTCAGAGAAATTATTCAGACATTAATCATCCGTATGACAGACCACTTTGGAGGTTGAGGAAGCCAAGAAAATCTCAAAACCAGTGGTAGACATTCCTTTTGATGCAACATTATATTTGTCATTACAGTATAAAATAACTATATAAAAATACAATTACCTTTGAAAAGATTGGACTGTGGTCTGCAGTATTGGTGGGGGAGCAAAGTTGTTCGTTTGGCGGTCATGCCCTAATGCAAATGTTGCATGGAGAAGGAAGAGTTGGCACAGTCCAATCCAGTGCTCATTCTAATCGGACTTTCTGTGGTATTTGGTCGCCATCATGTCTAAAATTATAGTTTTTAATTTTCTTAACACCCACAATCCATCACAGAGAGAAAAGCTGCCTAACAATACCTCGTCATCTATTATTGTGGCCTCTCTCTGCTATGCCATCATTACTCCCGGCCACTGCCCCGTCCTTTTAAAAGCCTCTTTCCATGTTTTGCCCTGCCCTGTGCACTTGCAACTTCAAGAGGACAATTCTTCATTTAGTCATCACAGACAGCCTGCCCTGGGATACGGAGTGGGGGTCACATATCTCAGGGGGCAGTGGGAGAGTCCAGTACTAACTAGACAGAATGACAGGGCAGGGGAGAGGCCAGACAGCAGGGATGACCTCCTTGCCTACTCACATCAGACCACAACTGACACAATGCAAACAGACACAGAAACACACACTAGCATTTTCACAGACTTTGTTCATGGGCCACTTTTGAAAAATAATTAAAGGCATAAAGTCAATTTGTGCAGTTTTTTCTTCCACATTGAGTTTTTCATGTATTTTTTAAAGTTAAAATGTATTTTACCAATACTCAAATGTATATTTTTGTACATTATTTCATTATTTTTGTGTGAAGTGTTATCTTGAAATAACTGCTACAGGTATTTTTCCTCTGAAGTCCATACAACACTTTGTCAAGACTCTTATTGTCCTTAATTCCTACATTTTGTGCCACTAATGATAACAGATTTTAAGTCTGTTTCCAGGCATGCCCACAGGAAATCAGACAAAAGTGAATATCTAAAAAACAAACTACAAACTTCAGTCAGAGAAAGTTGGTCCAAAAAATGTTTGATACAGTGCCTTACTTCCCCCTTTGGTTACCTGTTTTATTAAAACGTAATAGACTAGTTGGTTTGATGAGTTTGACTGTCCTGTTGTACATTCCAAAAAGTTTCCATGCACTGTCCTCTCATTGCTACTTTGTATTTGGAGCTGCCAGAAAGCAAAGTTGCCTAACACAGCTTTAAATAATTTATAAAAGTGCCTGCTGCTGTGCATTTTTTTCTCTATTTGCTGAAACTCTGTCCCTATTCTCCCAAATCCAGCCTTCATGCCGAGGGCTTCAGTGGCACAGCTGGACGCACCAGCAGCCTCACCCACACCGGCACCCAGTTCAGTACCAAGGACAGAGACAACGATCGCTGCACCTGCAAATGCGCTCAGCTCGCATCAGGAGGTACGCAGCTTCTGCTACACTCTCAATCTGTCTGTGCTCATAACATACCTTGTTAAACAGTTCTATCCACCCGCTTGTAAATGTCCCTAAGAGCATTTCATTTTCCCTCTGCGCCAGTATAAAGTTACTGCTGACTTGCAGCTGTATATTTGGGTGTTCCATTTCATGAGATTGAATTTAATTAATTCTGACTTATTCCCTTCAACTCTCCGACACATTTCTCCTTCAGGTTGGTGGTTTGAAGCGTGCGGTCCATCCAACCTGAATGGCATATATTACCCCAGTTCATCCACTGTGGTCCGCTACAATGGTATTAAGTGGTACTACTGGAAAGGTCCCAATCTGATGTCTACCATGACAACCATGATGGTGCGCCCTGCAAACTTCGGATGACGAGGCTTGACCAGGATGTGAATTTAAGAAATGAATGTAACGCCTGAAAAATATAATGAACATATCCAGAAAGTCCTATATTTTGGGAGGAAGTTCATCATCAGACTGTTGGTGGTTACAGCTTTTGGACATCTTAAAAGAGTGCAGCAGAAATTGTCTGGAGACGTATGCAGACTCTCAGCAAAATGACATGGTTTTGGTGTATTCCTGAGCATCTTTTCAAAAAGTACACAGATTTAATTTTTAAAAATAATTGTGCAGCTATGACGAATGAGAGAGGGAGTAAGCTTTGCTACAGATGACCAAAACACAACCAAACATGTTATCAGTTACTCGACCAAAAATACAAATTCAATTGATAAACAGACACTTCGCCTATTTTTATATTAAAGAGTGAAAATGTATGTTCTGTTATATCATGTTGTGTGTGTAAAATATTATTTACTATGAAGTCAAATTGCTATGTGCTTTATTTACCAGCCCCCACAGGATGTCAGGATGTTGCCAATTAACACACATTCAAACAATCCCTGAGCAATCTGCATGGCTGTACAATTTTGTACAACCACCACAGCTTTTTAGCCACTGTAACCCATCACCCTTGTTTGTTAAATATGCCACAAAACTTCCTTCCACATTGATAAAAATAACCCCTTAAATACCAAGTATTGATGCTACATACCAGACGTTTACTTTATTTATACTGTGAAGCACACAGCTACCACCTTCCAATCGCCTCTCTTCAAGGTGCTTTCCAATTCTTCTAGCCTTAAACCAGAGCACTTTTTACAGACTTTGCACTGTAAATCATTCACAATGAATCAATACTCAACGTCTTCTTGTGGTTCTTTTTCCACTTCGTAGCTTTAAAAACTGCAAGCTGTCCAATGCCTTGGGTTAACTCTAAGGCTTTGTTTCTAACCCCCAACCAGCCAGAGGGCTCTGTGTGGGTCACCAGTGATCTCAAAGAGGAATTGTAGGGTATGATCGTAATCCCTCCGTGTCTTAGTTTTCCTTATATGCTAATGCAGCCAGCAAAATAACAAGAAGAACAGCATTAAGGCCTGCATACACCAAGGCTGTTTTTTGTTTGCGATGGCGCCGCCTATTTTCTATACAAAACCAGTTAAGCAGGGATTACAGCACCCCAAGATGAAAGTAGCTAAATCTTTGGAATATCACCACCCTGGTCAATAACAACTCAATCACCATCCAATCAAATTCAAGAAGGGGCAGGACTTCTGATTTCAACTTTGTCATCAACAATGGTGGATGTCCGTAAGAGGATCTAAACACACTTGTTTTTCAGAGGGAACAATTTCCAGAACCATGTCCAGAGCTGCTGCTAATACTGCAACATGTTTTCTATCAATTGTTTCACGTTTTATTTGTAAAATGACATTGAATAAAAGTAAAAATGAAGCATACAGAGGATTCTGAAACAGACTTGTCTATCACTACCAAAGAAAACGAATGAGCCATGGGACAACTTTCATATCCTAGCAACAGTAAGTAGCAGTGAGAAGCGCTTTGACATTGAAGTTGTGGCACTGCAAGAGCAATAAATGCTGTTAGTGGACACAGGCCCTAAATGTTATACATAACCTGCACATTGTTTGCTCATATGGATAAAATTGTACTGTGAACTTCAATTTAGCATTTAATGGCTATTACCTGTTTTTTTTTAATTCATTTTTTAGACTTGTCGTTTAGCTTCTTGAAACAGAAATCTAGAAAATGGGATGTCAGAAGACAAACTTCTTGATCAGCCAGTACATGGCTTTATTAATTGAAGTGTTTGAACCCCATTGCACTTGTGTCACTATTACCATGGTGGGGCTGATTAACTTGGATCTTATGATATATGCAATGTCTGATGTTAAGTCATATGCAATACAATGGTTGTAACTTTATTCCAGTAGCTTCCCCAGACTGTTAAATGTCTGTGCTTGTCTAAAGCTGTAGGTCAATCCATACACCATATACCGTATGATAACCTACCATCAACTCAGTGGTTTACCACCTTTCATAAAACAACACCATAAACATCAGCAACAACAATAACAGGCTTTGCCCTCTGCTGTATCTTCCAAAGGGCCTTACAGAGTAAAATATTACTGATTCTTTCCAGGCACACCTCTCATAAAACTTTATTTGTGAAAGAATTTGCTCATAAAAGAACATCATGCACTTTGGCTTGTATGATTTACTTTGAAAAAAAAAACGAATCATTTGTAATAACATCTGGTAACAAGAGCTGTAAATCAGATTTTTGCTTTGTTAAAACAATAAAATCATACACAGTCGTTGGTACCTATAACCCTAAGAGCTAGGTGCTTGTTTCTGCGAAAGATACATAAGGTCCAACAGGCTACACATGCTGGACTCAAGAGAAGAAGTCAGAGAACTGTGCACCATTGATCTGATGAATCATCCAATAACATCAGTCCCTGTGGTACCCATTAGACAGAGGATGGGTTTCGGCTCGACTAACAATGACCTGGATGTCCCTGTGTGTGTATGCGCTGGGGACGGTGACTAACTGAAGAGAACACACACGGATGATGGCTGGACATGTCGATAGCATCTGCTTATTATTGTGGGCAGACACTTAAATATCTTGGCTATTCTGCCCAATACAATCTAAAGTTTGATTCACTTCTGACAGATTCAAGTTTAATAGATCTCCAGAAATGAAATTATCTTTAACTGTTAATAGTATTACTTACTGTGTATCCTTTTAGTGGTAAATCCAAACAAAGGCACACTTAGTCTGCAAGTGGTGAATTGTTTCATGTTGTACTGGCCTTATTGTGGCTGTAACAGGCATTTAAACCAACTCTATAGAGATAATCAATCTAATTCCTGATGGTCTCATTTGCTTTTGTCAGTCATATACAGTCAGATACAGGGGTGGATCCTGACTTTTTGGACTGTGGGGGCCCAATTGGGGCACTGACATAAGGGGGGTGGGAGGGTTGCATGAAGTATGTGTGCAGACATACAGGGAATAGCAATGATTTACCCTCTCTGTCTCTTCCAGTCATATCTACTTTAGCTGACATTAAAGTATCAAATGTATGTTTTATTAATTGACCATAATGTTCATTCAGTCAGGCCACAATGTCAAGTTCAACCGACAATACATCATCTGATTTAAATGCCAGCACATATCAGCTGACAACTCTGATGATTACCCTCTACATCAAACTGGAAAATGTCAAAATGAGCTTTCTATTCAAACTGCTTTTGCCCGCCAACTCTTTCTGCTTCCCCTGCAAACCACTTTGCAACCTGCATTCACCCCAGCTCTTCCTTTTCATGCTTTTTTAAATTTATTTTCCCCGCTAAATTTCACCACTGTCACATGTATTGTCACTGATGCCTACTCTGTTGTGTACTCCAGGGATCTTTGCTGCTGCTTTCCCTGCCTTGGCTTTTCACGTATGCACTTCGAAGAGCAGGGAGCCCTCAGAAGTGAGCCTTACCATCAAATATAATTCGTTAAATGCAAAGAAATAGTTTTCTCTGGCCAAAGCTTATCCTGAGTGATGTTTAATTGTTTAACTTTAAAAAGTATCAGTGCAGTGTTTTAACAATAAAAACTTTTAAGCTTGGATCTTTCAGGACTCAAGAAGAAGTTGTATGGACGAACCAAGCAGCGACCTCCTTCAGCGAGAATTGAAGCCAATGCAGAAGTGTTAAAAACTGCAGTTCCTCAAGTGTTTCGAAGATATTAAGATTACAAGTTTCCCATTATGAGAGGCACAGCTGATCTGATTGACAGGCGGAAACACTGTAGCTGCTGGTGAGGGGTCTCAAAGCCCATCTCTTTTCCTCAGAGGAGCTTTAAAGTATACAAACAAAACTAGCAGCCTCTTGCAACACATCCTAAATAGTTGATACGAGCATAAGTCCTATCTTGGACAGGATAATAAGGTGATTATTTTTCAGGATTTCCAGGTGGACAACCAAATTTCAATGGGGCCCCATATCATCTATGGCTACCCTTCTAGATTTGCCCCTGGTCATTGCGGCAAATGTATAGATTTCAGTGTGTTAGATAGCCAGTTAAACATCTTCACAGTAGGTTTAAGAAAATGTAAAACATATACTTGCAGGAAAAGGTAAAGGTATACTTAAGAAAACAGGTTAAAATTCAGTTAACAGTAACTGTGCAAGGCTACGATGAATCTGTGAAGGACTTATCCATGCTTTTGATTTACTACTTTATTAGTAAATATGCAGGAACTGCTCATGATGGGAAAACTATTCAAGGGGATAACAGTGCTGATACTGTGCATGACCATGGTGTATGCATAAACAGATAAATCTGTTACATATCTTTAATAAAGGTTCATCTGTTGATATACAGCATGCTTCTCAGCCACACAGCATTATGTCCAAGCAGAAAGCACACACCCACACACGTATATGCTTACATGCTCAGCTTCCATGCAGTGACCCCCTTGCTAAACAAGTTTATTACGACCTCCAAGCCCCGGACAGGCGATAGATCACAGCGGGGGAGGCCAGGGGTGAATCCATCAAAGCGACTTTAATAAAGACCACTTGATTTGGCCTGCTGGCTCAACAGATGAAATGGTTGTGTTCAGGACCAGTGAAGCACACCAGAGTGTGAGCTTCACTGCTCCTCTACTCGTCCCAGTCTCTGTTTATTAGATGGGTTATTTGTAAGCACAGAGGCAGAGACATGGGGAGATAGTAACTTTGGAAGGGTGTTACAATTTTATCAATATTTGTGACAGTCTGTTATTTCATGGTACTCACAGTGGTGCATTTAAGGTGGTAGCTTTATTGTGCTGGTTTTACAAATAAGCAATGTCCTTAATAGATAACTACAGAGCTTTTATCTCTTCTAAAACCTCTTGCACTGTGTACACAGTTCTACAATCTAATGCTTAAGCTCTTCTTTGGCAGGTCCATTATTACAAATCCATGCTGTTCAGACAAGCATTACTCAATCCGATATGACTTAGTTTTGAATTCTAGTTGGGGCTCAGGCTTCTGAAGATTCTAAATATGAATGGCAAACAAAGAAAGTGCTTAGACAATTATGCAAACATATCTAGTTTTGAATATACTGCAGGACATTTAGACTTAGATTCATTATATAATGTCCTTCACTTAATTAGACCAATAAAACAATCAAATGCACAACATATAGACCATGTTAAAAAGTCAAACTGTGGGGATTATTTGAAGCTAATTTAAAAGCTACTCCAAGGATTAGTTTGACATTTTGGGAATGCACTTGTACTCTCTCTAACTAAGGGAGTAATTTGAGGATCAAAACACCCCACACATCTTTTTATGTGGAATAACTAATTCCAAAAATCGATTGGCTAAGCTTAGCATAAAGACTGGAAACGGGGAAACAGATAGCTTGACTCTTTCTTTAGGTCACTTAATTGCAAATTAAATCTCTGTTAGCTGCATGATTACTTACTTACAGTAATACATGTGGATACAGAGCTGTGGTGCAGCTGTCTTCCTTACAAAGCATACAGGGTTTTTTTTTGTCTTGTGTTATTTCTGTTAATTTGACTGCTGGGTCATTTGCATGCTCAGTGTTTAGTTGCTCTGAACACCAATGTATGTCGACCTTGTGTGAGGCAGTGGGTGGCTCTAACATAACTCCCCAATGCTGTACAATTTTACACTGTTCAAGTCACGTTCCATATTTCTAACCGCTCTGTATGGACTTGTCTCAAGTTGCTGTTGGTTAATGCTAAATGTTGTTTCATGTTACATCTGGAAATACAAAAAATCAAAAGCTGAACCGTATGGGTTGTTGTGTGATGGATGATTCTTGTCTAAGCTCAGTGCTTCGATAAGCTCTGCTGGTTCCCTGTTAACCCGAAGATACAGAGACACAGGAAGTCACTAAACCTAGCAAATATACTGTGCCGTAAAACATCTAACAAAGACAACGGTATACACAAGTTTTTGTACAGATTAAACAAATGAGATGGTGTGTTTTGTGGTGATCATAAAAGTACTGCTACATGCTAGTTTTTAGCTTTATTAAGCTATGCTGTTTCACATTCCTTACAATACTGATGCTAAGCTAGCTAGCTTGCTAACAGTAGGTTGAGGCTTTAAATGATCCCATAAATATGAAGGTATAATTTTTCAGTGGAATTTAATTCCATTATTGGTAACTCTGGAAATGGCAAATTAGGATTAAGAATCTGAACCAAAGAACTGCTTACTAAGTTGCAACTTCCAGTTTCCAAAAATGAAACTAAACCGGAAAACCACACTTCCTCAAGTGTTCAACTGAACCTATCTCCAAAAGCAAAGGCATCTCTGTGCATCAAATCTTCATTTGTTTAACCTGTACAAGGAGTTAATTTGTGTGTAACACATCTGTTTGGACCAAAACTTTTAGTCATATAAAGGCTTGGAGTTATGCATAAAGGGGTACTTTGCTTATTTGACTGACAGATTGGCCAGATGTAGCCAGCATCTTAGATTAATTTGGCAGCCTCAGCTCCACCCTTTTCTCTTTTTCTAGATTTTTTATTTTCTGAAAGTTGTCCACCATTGTTAGCCTTCATAATGCCTTTACAGGAAGCAGTGGGTGACATCACTCAGACCACGTCTATGTCTTTCAAGTCATTGTTAGTAAGATGGTGCAAATTTTCAGCCTAAGCTGTTTTCTCATCACTTTTTTGCATGCCATGTCAGCAGTAATCTTTTAATCCTTAACAAAAAGTTATATCAATAAAGAGACAAGGACTGATGTGTTTGTGGCTGTTTTTTTGGGGGGGAGGGGGTGTACATGCATATATCCTCATATACATTGACTTGTTTTGTATATTAACTAACGAGAACAGAGTGTGACTTGGGAAAATTCTGCTCAGCTGGTTCTTTAAACGTCGCCTGAGAATTTATCAGCCAACCGAGCTAGATAGATAAATGCAGGAGAGGGGGAGAAAAATGTTCAGACTCCAGTAGAGAGAGGAAGGGAGAAAGAAGGGGATTGGGAGACAGAGCCAAGTGCTCATAAGTTGTCTCTGCCTACTTGTACCTCAGTGTCTTTGATTCATAAGGCTATGATGGCTGCCCAGTGCAGGGGCCAGGTATGGCATTTTGGCAGGAAGGAGGAAAAGAGGGAGAGCAAGGGGGACTGATTTGTAATAGTCGTCCTTGCTTTTGTGGTTTACTGTGTCAGCATGCAACCCCATTTAACAGTGGTCATCGAAAAAGCAATACCATCCCTATATCAGCCTGCCACGCGAGATATATCAGCCCCTATGTCTCTAGAGTTTTTCTTTATAAAAGGAGAAAAGGCAAAGCAGTTGTTGTCATGTCATGTTTGAAAAGGTGGTGAAAGAAAAGGGGGAGGGTTCCACCTCTAACCACTTGGGGGCAGTGGAGGCACAAATAATCTCTTCAGTGTTCAGTAAGAGATGTGGATCTGGCTGCTGCTGAACGCTGCCTCTCTGTCTTTCCCTCCACCATCACAGGTCTAGGTTATATAACTCTGCGTTCATTAACACATCTTCTAGCATGTGCTCCTGTTCCCAGCAGATGGTTAACTGAAGGCTACGGTATGGAGGAGAGGGGGGGTTGTTCAAGGAAATCTGATTAGAATCCTCTGCATTGAGAGATGCTTTACATCAACCATTAACTCATGTCAAGATAGCTCAACACACTAATTCAGTTAAAGTGTTTGTTAGCATTTATGATGCTCCAAATAAATATTTTTTGCAGTCAAGAAACCAAAGTGTAGTGTAGAATCAAAGCCACAGCTGACAATAATGAGGTACACAGTATCCCAGTTTAGGGTGGGATCATATCATAAGTCTGGAGATTCTGTTGTCTGTTGAGCTTGGAGGCTTTCCTTCTCTCCAGTTTCTTCTCTCCTAATTTCTCTGAAAAAGAAAAAAAATGGTTTCAGCCCCCTCCCCTCCCTTTTTTTATACAAACAGCACGCCTCCCCAGACTGAGTAATGTGTAAATAAGACATAAGGCATGCGGACAGAGTCGAGAGGCTCAGTTTGCTGTTCAGCTAAATGTTGGAATGGGGCGAGACGTGCGATTTAATTTGCTTTGAATATGCTATGATCATTACAGACACGCCGGTTCCAGCATCTGACAAACAGCTTTCACACTGGGGTATTTGCAAAGTGACTGAGTTTAGCGGGTATAACAGCACAAACAATGCACAACAAAAAAGCATCCTGACAGCAGCAGCAATTCTGAGGACAAAAATGCATCATAAAAGAAAGAGGTCAGAGAAGAGTGGCAAGATGTGTTCATGGGAGCTGACAGTGAACAATTGTAAGCTCATTTTATGCAGTGATGTGCAGATGGGTTCTCAGAAAAGCATTTTTTGGGGGGTAAATCATGTGGGTGGATATCTGCAAGATCAAGCAATGCTAGTCATGTGATCTGAAATAACTGGAAACTGAGATAATATAAGAGTCACCTGGTTCACAAAGCACCAGCTGAGCAGTATTTGAACTCAAAACACAGACTGTTGCTGACTTGATTTAGCTGTTTTTCTCCCGGGTCCATGCATTTTCAAACCAATGTGTCCAATTGGATAATGCACCATTAAATATATTATTTTACAAATAGAACATTTGCTGAAACTTTGTTGTGCTATAAAGTCAGCAAGGGCAATGATTTATGTGAATCCATGATTCTGGCTTTAAAAACAAGTCTGGGGCAGAAATTAGCCCTGGCTGACATTAGTAACGTCAAATTACAATCCAAACATATACATACAAAAGTATTGTCCGTTCTTTCAAAGTAGTGTTGTCCATGCACTATCTACTTTTTCTTGGGAGAACTTCATTGTTGTCAAAAAGAGACCTAAAAAGACATCAATAGTCCACTTGGCTGCACTGACTATTTCAGTGTCACCATGAACACGTGCACTGCGGTTTACTTGAGTCATTTCCACATTGGCCACAGTAGATACAAATGCATCAACTCTTCTCATGGCAAAAGTCACATACAAATGCGCTATCTAAACCTGATTCAATAATGTTTGCAATGGATGTATGTATTTGGTGGGACAGAATCGGCTTATTTATGACTGAAAACTACAATAAAGTTGGCAGAAACAAAAATGATTGGGAGATCAGCTCGTGAATGTGTGGTTATTCTTATAGCTTAGGATTAAAAAAAAACATATCAAAAAGTATTCCACATTTCCAGTGAGTCTTGAGTTCAATTCTGGTTCATTTGTGTAGCATGTCATACAGAGGTTAACTCAACATGCTTCAGGGCTAAAAACAAAACATTGTACAAAGATAAACAAGTTGAAAATGATCGCAAAAACATGTAATTCAAAAACGTATAAAAAAACACATTGTGGACTGTGCTAAACATAGTGTCAATGGTAACATCTATAGGTTTCAACAGAGGCATTATGACAACAAAACATTGTGGTCGCCATATTGGACTTCAGCTTACTTCTAGCTAAAGCCTGGCCTACAAGACTTTTTAAATCTCATCAGGTGTTGAACATGTGTGAGACCTCGCACATTATGAGAGATGATGACAGATCTAAAAGTTATTTTCCTACAGTTTGTGGAGTAAAATGATACAGTCAACACAACACAACACACACTAGCAGATTCCATTCACCAACAACCAAACTGGATATCTCACAAAGTTTCTCATGGTCAAACCTGACTGCCGAGTAAACAAACATAGTGGACAATGGCATGATTGTCAAGTGAAACGTGCTGGGTGCTTCGCTACCAGATACATCCACTGTTGGAGCAATTTCTGTTCAGCATCTGTCCTTGTCAGTTTCATTGAGGCATGTTTTACAGGACAGGTATTTGTTGTTGACTCAAATCAACAAGTGTATCCTTCATTTGTGATGTCCATTGAGCCATATAGCTGCTTATGTTGTCCTTCCTTCTTCAGTCAGTTTGCTTCCCTGTTGGCCATTGTTTTGTTCTATGTGACATTCAACCGCATGGGAGCATTATTTCTAAGCCTGCTTTTAATAGAACATAATCATAATTTTAAAATATTTTCCTGTTATTTGGCACTCCAGTTCTCTTTCAGGCATCATACTATCTTCTGACACATCACAAACAGAGTCACTGCTCTCTTGACTCTAATTTATTAATCTAGATAGAGAGATATGCAAACTTTATGCCTTAAGTTTAATTATTCATCTGGACTGTCGCTATCTTCATAATAGGTACTCTCTTCATCCAGCCTCATGCTGAGGGCTAATAAAAGCATATCTATCTCAAGAATGTTTGGTCCTCTGGCTAATGTTAACTCAGTGTGGCACCGTTGTTGTTGTTGTGTGTTTGCACAGGAATGCAGTTTCACAATGCACAGCTGTATATACCTTTGTGTAGAGCGTTCTTTGTGGGTGCATTTGTGTGCTCAGGTTTGGTGGGAATGTCAACTCGTCTCTTGGGTGTGTGTGCGTGAGTCTGGTGGGATCATCTTGTATGTGGGCAGAAAACAGAGAAGATACTTTCTGGAGCCATCACAGTGCTGACAGTGAAGAGAGTCACTGTGGAAAACATGGCAGAATGAGAGAAATGTTACTGATGAGCAAAAGTTCACAAGTAAAGAACACCAAAGGCTCCTTGGGTGAGTTAAACTTATTAGATTGATGTCATTAACTGTTAAATCTCATACAGAGGTCTCTGATTACTTTGAGACTACTTGAATTAAATAATTGTTATTTTGTTCTTGGTTAGAAAATAATTCAAATTTGACTTCTGATGCAAAGCCAGACCCTTAAATACAAGTGGATATCAGCCAAATTACTCTTTTTGCGTCCCTCTGTGTTCACTACCTGGCCGGCCAATCAGAGCAGGTTTCTCTCCTCATCCACTCAAATGGCAAAAGCTCTGCAATTACTGCTGTAATTGGCCTAAATTGGCCATTAGTACTCAGCTTGAGTCAGAGTCCAAAACACACATCCACTGACAGATGTGAATTCAATCAAACAGCGCTGGTGCCTCACTAATGCACTGGATGAGACCTTTTTTTAACCTTATTGAGGTTAAAGCAGAGCTTTGAGCTTTTTTTTACCCTGACTACCTCTAGAGGTTTCAAAAATGCCCTTCATTTTTTAAGTTTATGTTTTATAATCAATTAAAAAGCTTCACAATAATTATAGGTGCTTACATTATATGCTAATTACATTATTATGTTATATTTAAACTGCTTTCACTATTATGGCATTACAGAGTGCTGTTAAACACTGTTATCTTTGGTAGGTGATTTGTTTTCTTTCATTCTACACACGCTTGCTTCCCATTGTCATTATGAGTCCCTGACACTCTTAATAACATCTAATACTTGTAATGAGTGTTGTTTGCTGCGTTGGGTGTTAGTTGTTTTTATGGTGGTCAGATATAACAGGTGAGTGAGTTTACAACTGCCAATCATCATTGAAGAGACAAGGAGTTACTAATAAGAAGCTGCTCAGGCCAGAATGTTTTTATTTTATTATGTGCAGCAAACAGACCACTTCAGAGCTCCATTAAATAAGAATGAAGCAAATTGCTGCACTGGTGAACAAAGGTCAAGGCTGATTAAGATGTTTCCATAGAAAGTATGTTAAAATAACTAATGTGGTTAAGTCCTGTAAAATAATAAAAGTCACTGTAATATTTTTTTTCCATTTTTCCCTGTCATTTGAGGTCATATCATTCCTCGCAGTGTGCATTCAGTACCAAGCAACAGTGTGATAGAAAAAAACGAAGCAGAAATATTCAGTTATTTTAGTGCAGCGGCTTCTCGAAACAGTGAGACTGTGTAGCTAAGATGTTCAGAGTGTAGAAAAAAAAACAAAGTTCTGATGTGAGACAGAGGTTTGCCATCAGTTCTCATTCAACTACAAATCAGACCCAACATCTAGGGCCCTAGGGGGCTGTATATATAGGCATGTAAATAACTAATACATATGATAATAAGTGAAACTGGCTACAAACCCAAATACACAATTCTTTGTAAATGAAAATATGCTTCTTACCATATATCATAGTTATCCTATCATTATCAAAAAGCCTGCTCAGGACAGCCTTGGTACAACTGCAAGCACCACCGCAGTTCTAGTCCATAGACTGCAAAACATGGACATGGGCTCAGTGGTGTCACCCTTTGGTTTGTAAAGAGATTTTGGTTTATGAAGGAAACAAACTACTGGCAAATGTTTAAATCAAAACCTAAAACAGGGTGTCTTATTTCAGTCAAGAAATAGCACAAATACCTAGCATCACGGAGGCAAGAGGGACTTCAAACGACATCTCTAGCCTCCTGAATATGTAACTGCATTAAAAGTTAAAGTCAGTTTCCCTTGGAAGCTGACATCATCCACAGAAGTGTGTGCCCCTTGCAATAAAAGATTCATATGAAATATTTGAGATAATTGATTTTAACCATTATCAAACCTTATTGTTGAGCCGTAATATAATCACAACAAGTGAGTTATAAAATAAACAAATAAAGCTAATAATAAGATTACATTTCAACCTGCTCCTGATTAAAGTATTCATTAAGATCAAGTTATCAATCAATCAATGAATCTTTATTTGTATGGCGCCAAATCATAACAAATGTTATTTCAAGACACTTTTACAAACATAGCAGGTCAAAGCCATACTCTGTGTTAAATTACTAACAAAGACCCAACATCAAGATAGGATAAGACTGAGCCTTACCCCACCTTAATCCACCATGAGCATTGCACTTCGCAGTATTTAGCTAGTTACAGCGGTGGGGAAAAAACAGACTTGTGTTAGACAGCCATCTGCCTCAGCCGAGTCTGGGTTGGAAAGAAGGATAGTGGAGAATAAGAGAGAGAGAGAACGATCATAGATAGACATGTCATTATATATATTTTAATTCTATTGAGAAAACAGGCTTGTATTGAACTTCCCCTTGTGTAGCAAAAATACGTTTTACATGAAACTTCTAAAGAAATGTGTTATAATTTTTCTCCTAGCTGTTTCTACAAATTAGCTGAACATCAGAGAGACAGAAGAGCAGAATGTGATTTACAGATCCTGGGTTTGTTCCACAGTCACTTATAAGAGAAATCCTTCAACAGTATGACAGCACCTGTTGTGATTTACTGAGCTGAATGAGCGTGTTCTAATTCAGCTCTGGATTCAAAGTAACTCATCAGAATGTCTTATATCTGAAGAAAAAAAACACTATAAGGTCACAGGGTTTGTGACAAAGTCTGTGTTAGTGGACCTCATAGATTTTATAAATATTAGAGTCACACTATTTATTTCTTTATCAGGATCCCCATTAGCACCAGCATAAGCATCAGCTATTCTTCCTGGGGTCCAACACATATATATAATCATGCAAACTGGTGTCACACATTAGTTTCTTGTCCATGTAAATAAAGCCTTGAGTTTGGCAATTGGCCTCCAACCATGTTGGTTTTCTGGAGCCGGGAGTGACCATATTTGGAGGAGGGTGCCTTCAAGTTTCCCACAGAGTGAGGTTGTACTTGTGGCAGCTGTTTAATAATCAAACTAAAAAGCTGGAGGAGACTGTCGAACAGCTGATTTGACACTGCCCCACCGCTCTCTCCTGTGAGATAGCAGCAGGTGGCCGACATGTACCGCCCAACCTTTGATAAACATTCTTCTTGCCAACATCGTCTGCTGTCATCTCTCCGGGGAGAATCAACAATAATCCCGACTCCCATGCACTGGCCATCAAGCATTAAATGTGCAATGAACATGGAACAAGTTCACACATTAGGTGTGGCGAGTGCAGAACTTGGTACAAAAATACCAATATGATAATACTAGAATTTCACCCACCAAAGATGAGAATTCTTGGATGACCAGTGAGTTGCGTTAACCAAACAAGAAGCCGTATTACTGGTTAGGGGTGGGACAAAATATCAATACAGCATTACAGCATCAGCCTTACTTGTGTGATACAATAATCCATACGCAGGCACTAAATATTGATAATTTAATTGAAAAAATATGGCACTCTGAAAAGATTTCTCTGCCAGTTTGATTCACCACGCCACAACTTGATGACTCCTTGAGGAGCCATAATGAAATGAATAAGGGGAACGTGAACAGAATTTTACTGACTGAAGAAGAAGTTGACAGCAGCATGATACCAGAGGAAGGCAGACGGTTATGTTGGACGGCAGTGAAAAGAAGTTAAGAGATGTGCCGGCCACAGCTTTGTATAAATGGGAGAGTACTGTTGTATGTTTCAAAAAGGAAGCATAAAGTATGAAAAACAAGTTCAAAATGTTTTAGTTGCTTATAACTGTCAAGCACTAAAATGTTAAATGTGTCATTTTAACAGTGTTTCAGTTATTCTATAGTTATGTATGTTTTATTTAAAGACTTAAATTATTAACATTATTTCATCTCAGTGAAACTAAACCAAAGTGCTGTGAATAGATACATGAGTCCTGCACCTTGCCCTTTTAGGGGCCTTTTGTACTCTTCATATAATCACATATCTTAATGTAATGCAACATATTACAAAGATCATTTTGCAACATATTGACTAGGGCTGTGTCGGCACAAACTTGGTGGAGAGCTTAAGTTCAGTGACTGAGTCAGCTGTGTTGTTGTCTAACAGGATCACTTGTCACCTTGAACAACCACACCAACTTAACTCTAAGGGTTTAAATAATCAAAACAAGCAAACTGAAATCCACATGTGGTTGATAGTCTTTAGAAAAATGAACTGTAATGATTTTTTTGGCTTTTGGAGCAAGCCACAAGTGGATACTAGAAGAATTGCAGCTTTTTGCACTTTAACAATGGTTATATTTTCTAAGGCTTCATGTTGCTGCTTGACCTTGGCCAAAAAGTGTTAGCTGATGAATACATGAGTGAGATCCTTGCTGTTTTCCAGTGCAAGAAGACATAAGTAACTAGTAATGGATGTTTAGCTCAAAACTTAAAATCTAAATGCATGTAAGGATTATTTATCCAATTCATTCTGACATTAGGTGTAAAGTTGTACACACCAGTAAATATTGTTGAAAAATAAGGAAGGAGAGAAAGTTAGAAGTGTTTTAATCTCCCAAAAATGTCTCAGCAAACTCTTTTTCTGCATTTGAGATAACCTTAAAATATTTAAGAAAGTATCAATTTTGGTTAGAAACGCAGGTAGATATGAGTGTCTTTGCTTTCATTCACTTTCACTTTCATTTTACCACCATTTTTTATTTCACTTTCTGTTTGGTGAAAAAATAAATGGAAAGAAAGTTAAAAACTGAGAGTGAGCAAACAGAAAGACTCCAATACACCCAGACACCACAAATCACTACACACGCATGATGTTTCTCGCAGTGCTTTGTAATGACTTTGATCAATAATTGATCAAGGGAATCTTCTGTCTCTTCAAAGAGTGTAAGCATCATGTGGAGGCAAACCATTTTCACTTTAAGATCCAAGAAACAGAGGAGCCCCTGTCGAGCAGAGGCACCCGACAAACAAACCCAGTCCACAGTCATAACACACAAACATCTCTGCATGCCTGACATCACCTGAAGCTGAGAGCTGCCATGTCATATACAATATGTCTCCTTCTCAGATCTTAAATGTCTCAAGAGCTGGAATCTTAAATGTCATGGCCTCCAGGGTACAACTGCTTTCTGATCTGTCCGGGTTCAATGGCTCAGCTATGCTGCCGCCACTTGACAGCTTTATTTTGGAGCCCATGAAAAGGACATGTCAGGTTGTCTCGCAGCGTCATTGTTTCTCTGCTTTGTGTGCATGGATACAGAAGTGATGCATAAAGTAGATGACAGAAGTGAAAACCTTTACTCTTTACTTTTTGTTTACTCTGCTGTCTGTCCATTCTATCTAAGCATCTGGGCTTAGATTGGATTCTAAATATTTGCATGCTTCTTCATTTTGAATGTGGCGGCATAGTCTGGCTTTGAACAAAAGAAGGTCCTAGGATGACAATCGCTGACTTCTTCTTGAGTTACAAAGCAGACACCAAGATTAACTCTAAGAATAGAACTATTTCATGATATATCAAGCCAAAAAACTTTAATGGAAGAAGAGCCTTACCTTCCTTCTCTGCAGAAGCAAACTTAGAGTGCGTTCTCATTATAATGGCAAACTGCCTCCTTTCGCCATGACGTAGGATCTTCCACTTTATTAAACCTGGAGGACACGAGGATCAGAGAGAGGAGGACAAGCTTAGGAGGTTAGAACAAGGACACAGGTGTATCTTACATGGAAGATATGGGTGGACCTCAACCACACACTTGATAATTTAATCAAGCAGTGTTGTAACTACACAAAGCAACTGTTTTTTAACACTGAAATCAAGAAACTCGCACAGCTCTGTGCTTTCTTATTGTGCAGATCAGAAAAACTTCAGCTTCAACTTCAGCAACAGATTTATTCATTCCCCACGTTCCAAATAAATATACAGGAGGCCTTTCTTAGCTGCCTCAATCAGACTGTATAACACAACCACACATGCAGAAGAGACATTCACTGAACTGGAATAGCTATCTCTGGCACAAACATACTTCTGTCTTTTATTGCTGAAAACTTAATGATCATTAAAGTATGCTTCTCTTGCCTTATCCATCTGTAATATGTAAATATCTCCGTCAGTTTCACTGTTATAGAAATGTTTATACATCAGTAAGATTTGACACTTGAACCTTTAGACTTTGTTTGACTCTTCACCTTGCTGCTGTTTTACTTTTGTAAGTGTGTCATGTTTCTCACCTGTTTTGTCATCATAATACTGAAAGTTTTCAATCAGATTTCCCCTCAGTGTGTTGCTCAAGGACACTTTGAGTAGTGCTGGGATGGCACCGACAGCCTTCCGTGGTAGAAGCAAAAGTGAATGACACTGACACCGAAGGGTTCATAACTTATTTTAAATGAGGGGTTACCTAACATTTGTACAAGACAGAAGTCTATTGCATTATCTGTACCTGATGTGGCTACAGACCGACACTGTGGGGCAGGGCTTCCTTTTTGGAAAATGTCCCTACTTCCCTATCAAATTGCGTTTGATGGAGCTAAGACGTAAGGAAGGGATCAGATTGAGGGGCGCAAGGAAACAGACCCTCAGCCTGCCCGAACAATGTGTCCTGGAAACAAATTTAGTGCAGCACCTTCTAAAAACCAAATAAGGTGGATTTCAGCTTTATCCTCGAGAGAAGGAATAAAAAGACTAACTAATCTACTGTATCAAATAGCTTTAAGACAGGTGAGTCCGATTAACACAGTATACATAAAAAGAATAAATTGAAATATTGTACAGTTATGACCAGATGATATGAGCATTGACATCACAAACACTATGAATGAAAGGACCTGAACTTGCATTTCAGTAAAATAGACTGGAAACATGACTTAGTGTTTGCTTTACCCTGCTTATATGCTTTGCTATTAACTGTAACATGATGCTAACAAAACAAACCAGGGACAGAGAGAAAGCAAATGGCAAACTATCGATGTTTTCAAACCGCTAAGTATACTAGCAGTACATACGGATTTAGCAAAAAATTCAGTATTTTTGTTAGTATGTGAACAAGAGCAAAGTGTAGGAGTTCAAAAGAGAACCAGTCTCCCTTGTATACGGTTTCCCACAAGGCACAGGGCTACTCGGTTTTTAGGTGCATTACCGCCACCTACTGTGTTGGAGTTGTATCAGATGTTTAACGGTCCATTGCATGTATTGTGAAGTGATGAGTCTTTTAACTTCCAGTGGCGAAACCATCTAACAGGTAACTTTTCATGTCAGGGAAAATTCTTAAAGGTGACATATCATGCAAAATCGACTTTTTAATGGTTCTCGACCTGAAATATGTGTCCCTGGCATGTCTACAAACCCCCCGGAAGATGAAAAAAAATCAATTCTGCCCCTGTTTTGATTTTTCCACCTTTCTGTAAATGTGTGCTGAAACGAGCCGTTTCAGTTTTCAGTGTTTTTCATACGTCACAACGACATCCCGTCTGTAACGGAAGTCAGAGCTCGGAGCTTGTTCAGCCCATAGACTGTATAAAATACAACTTAACTCCTCCTCCGTTTTTCATTACCTGCACACGTGTGCTAACAAGGAGCTTAGGAGGGAGGCATGCTAGTTGTAGGCTGTCTTAATAAAGATCTAGTGGATGATTTTTATTTTTCATGGAAAAGTGCTAGCGCTAGTTAGCATAGCCACATAGCTACATGTTTGTAGCCGTGTACCAAGACACACGTCAACATACTGACAAATAAAACAATAAAAAACACAAAATCTGTGACCAATCGTTCAGAAAGGTCCTGCTGCAAGCGCCTCTCCGTCAGGATCAGATTCTGGATCAGATTCAGAGTTAACATGTAAACATTAGATCAACGTGCTTGAGAGCCTAGGGCACATCCACTTCCTGAGGGGGTGTGGTCAGAGAGCTCATTCTCATTTAAAGGCACAGGCACAGAAAACAGCCTGTTCTGAGCAGGGCTGAAAAAGAGGTGTTTACAGGCATGCGAAAATCTGATTTCAAAGTGTTTTTTTGAGCATAAACTTTAAAGAAATGTTTTGGGGACCTCTTAGACCAATATGTTTTGATGAAAAAGAGCGTAATATGACACCTTTAAATTCCATACCACTTCTTAACTTTTTAAATCATAAGTTGATGTAAGTGGAAGCAGTTTTGATATCAGCTTGGCTGTTGTTCACTTCTGCTTACCGAAACTGAAAATCCAGTGACACCTGACCCAGCATACAGCAAAACAGATCCAACAGAACAGTCACACTACACACTACCTTCAAATGCAGTATTCAGTACGTACTGCATTTCTAGGGAGCATGTAGCATGTATCTTGTTTAAAGCTGGCATTCATATACATCCTGGGAATGTCAGCCCTTCCATATTCAACCTTTCAAATGTGTTTACTCTCCATATTGTCATACTTTGTATGTCTTTATAATGTTTAAGTTCAGTGTCCATGTGTCCTTTTCACTTCTGTATGAATTTTCATTCTGCAGCAAACACACTCTTTACAGAATATAAAATAAATGCCCTCGTCCATTGTGAAAAGCTGAGTTACATTAGTTGTTGACCACATACTTTGACCTGTATACTGCTGACCTTTCTCAGGTCAAGGTTTGCACCTTACAGTCTGGGTTGTTTCTTTCAAAAGGTATATAAGAAGATATAACAAATAACACAGTCTATGCCATTCGCCATTCTCAGTCCATGACCTCTCTCATGCCATTCTTTGTCGTTGAATCACATTCATCATGTCACTGTATTATCATTGCATTGACCCAGCTGTTTTCAACCACGATGATGTCAGGGATAAACTATGGAGATATTCCTAGTCTGCCTCTCTGTAACATTAACTGATCATCAGAAGAGAACATCTCCCACTATTGGCGCTGCAGTTTTTATATTTCACTGATAGTCCACAGAGCTGTAGAGAACATCAGGCTTCATGATCAAAGTTTGTATATCACTTCATCCCTTCACTGTGTGATCATCCACTCATCTTCCAACCCACTTCACATACAAGTACAGCCATCCCCCTCTCCGTGCAAGAGCCTGTGCTCTGAGTCTGCATCCCAAATTTTTCATTTTACTTTTAATCTTTTAAAATGTGATGTTGTTTAAAGGCTAATGAGAGTGAATGGAGCTCTCCGGCTATTTGCATACAGAGTGGGAAGGTGAGATGTAATCGCATGTGGTCACTGAAGACGCATTTGGAGATGCGTGATAATGCAAACCGTGAACGTCCGTGCTTAGACCTGTCTACTTGTGATAGGATCGCCCAGGAGGCGTGTTGATAACAGGTCTGAACGACCCCTGAAGAAAAATGAAGAAATGTGAAAGTAAGGTAGGAAAAGTAGTGAGAAAAAGAAGATGTCTCTCTCACTCTGTCACAAATATCTGTCACACCCTCCCCATCCAGTGAGCATAAAGTCATCACAAGACTTTTGCAAAGGGAGGAGGATTGTGCGTATTGGCTAAAATAGGAAGCATGTTTGTTGACGCAGTGCTGCTGAGTGCTCCTCTTTACTCTACTCTGTGGTGTATGAATGTGTGTAACTCCTTTGAGTATTTGCTCCTGCAGAAAGAATCCCTCTGCATTCCTCTGCCCTCTTTCTCCCCACATGCCCAGCCTCAGGGACCCAAAGAAGACGGAGAGGACGGAGCAAAAGAAAGAAAAAAACAACAACAGTGGAGAGTAGAAAACTGGGCACTGTTGTCTAGGAGCTGTTTACTCTGTCTGCAGGCAACATGCTGTGTTTGCGCAAGTGTGCGTGTGTGTGTGTGTGTGTGTGTGTTTCTCTGTGCACGCTTTTGTGTTGACTCTCCCTGCTCGTAGGGGTAGCAGGTGTGCTA
The DNA here is from genome assembly GCF_009762535.1 of Notolabrus celidotus. NCBI lineage: Eukaryota > Metazoa > Chordata > Actinopteri > Labriformes > Labridae > Notolabrus > Notolabrus celidotus. The sequence goes on along the minus strand of NC_048287.1, from coordinate 11,997,116 downwards.
TCGCAAACACGAGTGAGAGACGATACTTGTCAATGAAAGAGAGAGAGAGAGGGAGAGTGATGGCGGAGGGAAGTGAATGAAAAATTCATATGGCTGCAGGTCCCAAAAGCCCTTCTGTCTTTGCCAGGAGTCCTCAGCTTGAAAATGCCGGGCAGGGGCTGTGGGACACACTCACACACTCACACACTCACACACACACACACACACACACACACACACACACACACACACACACACACACACACACACACACACACACACACACACACACACACACACACACACACACAGGAAGCAAAGCTGAGAGCAGGACCAGAGGAGGTGTTATCTAGGAATCAAGAATGGGCTGAAAAGAGAGTCAATAGCACAACAACAGGATACTTTAACATCAACAGCATGCTCGGGACAGCATCCCCAAAGTCCCTGGATCCTTTTCTAGAGGCTGCTTTTACACCAAAACAACACTCACTCAACACTCTCTTACAATGTGGATGTCTCCTGAACAACCTGTGTGTGCAAATAAAGTCGTGCCCTTGGCCTTTTAAATAGCAACCCGACAGAAACTGTATGAAAAAGTGATTTGATGCAAATTAGTTGAAATTAGTCACTCACTGCTGAAAGAACTCCCTAATGCAGCCATGCTAAATAAATCACAAGATACGGATCTTTGTCATTACAAAGACAACATCTAGATGTAGATCCGTGACACAGCCTTTAGCTGAAAAAGTGTGGGGGAAATGAAGATAGAGAAAAAGATGAAGAGGCAACATCGTCTTCCTTACTCACTACTGCAGCGTTGCCATGGACACGGCAGCATCCTCAGGATGCCAGCGAAGAGAGTGAGAGGAGGAAGAGCAAGGGAATGAACAGGGGAAAACTTTTACAGCTCTACCTCTCTCGCTGTGGGAAAGTGGGTCACAAACACACACTGGTTTTCACTCTCTTCCCCCAAACACACACAGAGTAAACGCCATTTTCCTAACTGCTCCACTCTGGTTGTGGATTGAGTGTGTGTGTGAGTGTGGAGATCAAGCACAGAGTAAGGTTGGGTCTGACAGAAATCTGTCTTCTCTCCAAGGGCACATGACACCAAGCAGAGGAGCTAAGACAAACACAGTGTGTTTGAGAGGTATTGCCTGATGACTCGGTGATGTGCATCAACAATAAATCCAATCAGATGTGTCAACACACTCTGCGTGAGAATGTTTGATGAATGTGATGCCGCTGTACTGCGCTTCACATCCATTTTTAAATAAATTCATAAACTCTGGTCCTCATACTTTGTGTAAAACCAAATAAACACATTTGAAATGTTTCAGCTCTCTTGAACCTCAAGTAAGTCATCCTACTAACATATCAAAGAACGTATTATTTTTAAAAAAGTAAGTATAAAAAAATGAGTCATGATATCTATGGCACAGGTTTCTTTTCCTTTTTAGGTTATATATGGATAAATATGTGGATTTTTGGCTTTAAATGAGGGTAGAGAAGCCAAAGTGAAGAAGGCGCATAGGAAAAAATGTTTCTAAATATCTTGGAAGCTCTTACTTTGATCTGCCATTATAGATCTTCAATCTTCCCCCTTACTTTAAGAAAAGATCAATATTCCCCCGAAGGTTGATTCTGACATCACCAAAGGAAGCAGAATGATGCCCCTAAAAATGCAGAACTCACACTAGGACATGAGTGTGAAAGCAGGCATAGTTTAATGTTCAGTACAAAGCAACACAGAAAAGGTAAACAATGAAAAAAGAGAGGAGGCAAAAAGGCAGAGTCAAAAGAAAAGCCAATGGTCTTAACTTAAGGAAAGATGCTGGAACGAGTCGACACAAGGAAACACAACTAACTGGCAAAGAGAGGGGAGACACAGGGGTATATGCGTGGACAATCAAGGGGTAACAAGACACGGGTGGGGCTAATTAGGACAGAAATGACACAACTGGGCCCTTTCTCAAACCAGCCCACCCTCACTTAAACTCCAATACAGAGTGCCCTCCATTTGAAGTCACGCCAACACCTGTATGGATCGTCCTTCACCAAGTTGCAGGGTTACCAGGTCTGTGGTTTGTCTGTGGAATTGTGCTACTTTATAGGTGGTGCTTTGGGTAGTTTATTTTGTCTGCAAGTTAAGCAGGGGTATTTTTTAGGTCAAGCAAGCGAAAAAAAAAAAAACATACTATTGATGAATTACTTGTGTACCACTGCTACTCAATCAACAAGCTTTGGAAAAAACTCCCCTCCATCCCCAAAAAACAAGTACTCTATGTAACCATGGTTACACGTCACAGAAATAATAAGCAGTTTACATAAATAACTGTTTCAGTATTCCTAATCTTATGTCTGTAATTTGCTTCTTCTTGTAATTGCTTTTAAATACAAATCACATCATAATAAATTAAACACATGCATTTTCAAGACAAGAAAGAGGTGAATTAGATCTTGCATATGTTGTACATTTTTAAACTCATGTCATCTTGATTTGGGTTATTTTCAGCTTGAAAAACAGTTTATGTCTGTGTGGGTAACAACACGGAACTGTAATTTATGGAGCATCTACCATGAAATATGATTACCCCACTGTTGGGGGTGCTGACTCTCACTCCACATGCAGAGGTTTTAGATGGCATTCAATATTGCGGACCCCCTTGGAAGTGTGCAAATCGAGTGGAAGCATGTAGGGAGAGAGTGTAGGGGGCAGTTTTGAAAAGGGTTTAATGTTCAGTCCAGTTTTGGAAAGGCCCTTAGCAGGAAACACCAAGAACAGGATCAAGAGGATAGAGACAAGGGCTGTTACAAATGAAAAAAGAGATTCCAATAAATAAATTACCTGAGGTCATATTTTTATTTTTATTTTTTTTATGAGTATGACAAATTCCTGAATTTTTAATATGTTGTAGCCATCTTCTTTTATTGCCACACGCGAAGGGAAATATGCCTCTTGCTGGACTATAGTGCAACTGTTGTGCTCAAGTCCAGTTCATAAATGTAAATTCCTAACTATTAAAAATTAATGTGAAAATTTGTACCCATTGCAAAGCTTTAGGATGTGAATAGTACTTGCAGTAAACCAGGGCAGACTAGTATAGAATCATAAACATGTTTATTATGGGAATTAATAAGGCTGATGACATTATTGCATTCGCTGCTTCATGACAGAGAATGTTCTTTATGCAAATGAAGAAAGCTAAAAATGAAAATTGGATTAGTTAAGTACAGCAGGAAAAAATCTGCACATGAAATGTAAATCATATGTATTCATCTTCCACAGAGCATTTTCTCACATGAGTTATTTTAAAAATGGTGGCTTGTGTAAATATGTTGGAATCCAAATGTCTTATACATCTTAATTAAGAAGAATACCAATTCCTTGTCATTTGGAAAAATAATAATCAGGCTTTTTACACCAATAAACTCATAAGCTGTTTCGCTTTATTCCATGGCAGACAAGTTTAGAGATTTGTGCTGTATGTGACATACAGAACAGGCATTATAAATACGCTTTGATAAGTGGCTTTTGAATAACACTGGTTCATACCAATGATATGACTTCTAAATTTGATTATGAGAAAAAAAAAAGTAGAGAGAGATGATTAAATTCATTATTTTTATTCCATGTGCAACTGCATGGCTGTTTTATTTTGATTTATACTTATACATTCGATCAAGATTGCTACACAATCTGAAAGACCAAAAGTTCCTTCACCAGTTTTTCAGACTTACTCTGGCTGGACAGAAGAGAAAAGCATGGGAAGAAAACTCTCAATGTTGTTACATACTTCAGTAGAAGCATATTTAATGGTTGGATATTTTTTCTCTGTGAAACTAACTCAAACTACCGACATAAACAGACACTGTGGTTTTATAGGTTTCTTTTATAAATCAAAGAACATTTTTAATGAGGCCTAGGTTGGGAAACAAAAACTGCACTGACTTAAGAAGAGTTCCAGTCCTACAACACATATGTTTTTTATTCTATTCATCCATTCCCGATAGAACAAGTTGGACGTCATATGTTTCAGTCTGCACAACCATTTATGCATGGCTCAGTGCATAGGGATAGAGTTTGACAGAAATAATACACCAGAGGCAGTATTTGAAAGTGTGGCTAATCGTCAGGACAGACTGTTGATAGTACAGCAAAATGTAACATGGACTCAGAACAAAGCGTTTGTGAAAGGTTTATGTCCCAGAACAGTTCATGCCTGTGTACAAACTCAGACACTAATGTGGAAAAAAAGCACAAATGCATTTAGACTAAGCGAGGCAAGAACTCTGTTTCTGATCATTACATTTTCAATTAACCAAAAAGAAACACCAGGAAACTATAAATTCAGATCAGTCTAATCAACCAAAGGTGTTTTTGCTTTTAACTTTTGACCTCTGCTTAGATTAGAATAGATTCAACCTAAGTTTATATGATCTTTCAAACCTCAACCTCTGAAACCATTGGCTATCATCTGACAAAAAAAAAAGGCTCTGTTTGCAAGTCTTCCCCCGCTCTCTACTCCCCACATTTCCTGTCTCTCTTCAGCTGTCCCATGATGCAAAAATGCCCAAAAAATTAACTTTAAAAAAGGCTGTTTCATTATTAGAATTGATTAGAATTTAAATAAGATCCCATTCCATTTCCTCATTTCTTGCACAGAATCAATCTTTATGACTAGTGTTTGGATTCATGTGTTACTCTAACTGCATGACTATTTGCTGTAGCTAGTAATGTATCTTGTTACTTTCATGTATAATAATTAAATAAGGTTTGTCATCCAACTGGGCAGCAAGGTTGTGCCAGCGTCAACATCCACACACCAAGGCTGATAATCTTACAGTCTTGATAACCCTAGTATTATTTACCCTCCTTCAGGTAAAGAACAAGAATATCATGGTGAGTTGAAGCCAAAAGAATTTCCGCAAGATGAATATTTCTAACAACATCTGTCCGAACAAAATGCCTCTACTGAGCTAGTTGCCAGAATGAACAATGCTGCAAACATGGAGCTGCCACTCCATCCAAACAGCCAAGGCTTGATTTTAAATCATTGCCAGCTCCACAATCTGTAAGAGAGGGAGGACTAAACAAACTGAGTCCAATTATGGTGTTAAAGACATGCTTCCTATATCAACTGTTGGGTCTGCTGCTTTCTGAGAACCAATTAGCAAAATAACGGTGAGACAAGAGGAAGGGTGCAAGACTAAGAGCATTGAAGCAAAAAGAAGTAGGGCTTAAGTTACTTTACCAACTAACTCATTTATTTTATAACGCAGCAATTAAACTGGTAATTTATGCTTTTGACACTTTCCTGACATTGCTTATGACATTTGTAAAGCCAAAGTAAAATTTGGGGGCGTCTTCACCTTTATTTGATGGGACAGTTTTAGAGAGACAGCAAATGTGGGGAGAGGAAAGTGGGGGAAGACATGCAGAAAACTGTTGAGGCCTAGAGTTGAACCAGCCACCACTGCGATAAGGACTATAGCCTCTACACACGGGCCATGTGCTTAAACCGCTAGGCGAACAGTGCCGTTCTTTTGACCTCTACACAGAATGTTTTGTTTGTGGTAAGATAATGCCTGATGATATATCAAAAGACAATACTGCTACACTTCTAATACCAAAATTCAGCCCTGTGACAACAGATTAATCATTTCCACACGGAATCTGTGAATAGAAATCAACCGACCTTGGGTTAACACTTAAAACTTTAGTTCATTTAACTCATAAAACATTTTGATCCAGAGAGATGTTTTTTGGCATTTTCGCCTTTAATGGACAGGATCGCTGAAGAGAGACAGGAAATGTGGGGAGTAGAGACTGGGGGAGGACATGCAGTGAAGGCTGGAATCGAGCCTGCAACCTCTGCAACGAGGGCTACAGCCTCTGTATATGGGGCACATGCTTGGACCGCTAGGCCAAGGGAGCCCCCTGAACGATTCTTTGTGTAGACATGACGACAAGCATTTTTCTTAGTACTACATTGTTTTTTATTTAACATTTTACTGCATGTATGGTGGCGTTCATCATCAAAGACAGCTATAACTATTGTACTGAGTATCAATGTAAACAGAATGTGGCACCATTTACCTTTGTTTTGCACAATGTTAAGTCGAACGGTTGGGATCTTTCACTTTTCTATGCATTGGCTTCACTTTATCACAACCAAAGTTGTTGCAGTGTTTAAGGTGTATATGTGAAGGTATCGTAGCAATGTGAAAGAGACAAAACCCTCTCCACCCAGTGTTGACTCTAGAAGCCTCCATGTCACTGTAGGTTTAGCTGTAGGTCATAAAGCCAATTCATCACCCTGAGTGTGAATATCCATCTGTAGAACTATCGGTTTATCCTCACGGTCAGGATGCTCGTTTCTCTGTCAGAGTGGAACCAGGCCCTGGAGAGCTGTTAGGGCCATTTACCAACAGTGTATGACATATGGCACATTAGCACATAACTACTCATATGTGCACACACATACACAACCCAACGAGTCGCTAACCAACATGATGCAAACACAAGAGTGATGAGAACACACCAGGATGTAAAGGAAAATCACATATGAGCAGGAGTCTGGTTTTCATGTGTGTGCGCTCTCCCAGTGGTGACACAATGAGTGTGTGACGGGAGCATGGGAGCACTGAACTGAGTCATGGTCCCTGGGGGGCAAGTATGATGACCAAAAGGACCTTTGGGAGAGCAACTGAAGCTTTACCTAAACAGCTCTGCACTCATTCCCAGAGTCATCTCCTTTACAACTCACTAACCTGGACCCATAAATCCACATGCGAGGTCCCAGTGGAGCCATAATGCTGACGGACCTTCAAAGAGTAAAAGTTATCATAGACTATTAGTCCGATGGGACGTTTGGAAGATATGTGTGATTCAGGAATGAGGGCCTGATGGTTTTTTGGAATCTTGTTCATAAGATGTAAAGTCTTTTTCTCTCTTTTTCTGTAAGTATATACAACCGATGCAATAAAATATAAGTGAATCAGCCTGTCTCTGATGCATCAGTAGTTTTACTTCCATTTCAGAAAAATAAAGATATGTTTTACATTTGGAATATTGTGTGCAATCATTGTAACATTTTAATTTGGGAATCCCCAGCTCCTTTCTTCTTCACTCCTGTGTGTGCACACTGCCCTGCAATTCAAGTATTTTATGGACATTAGCAAGGCCTCCACGTTTGCAAGTAGATAAGATCATAAATAAGACTTGTCAAGATTTTACCATCAAAAAGGTCTATCAATACAATTTCCATCGCTCACAAAAAACACTCTTCTTCATCTTCCAAGCAGTGAATTTTGCGCAGCCAGTCACTCAATACGAAAATGTGTATGTTACAAGTTTATTCATTTTGAGATATGGTAGAAAAATGGCGTTGCAAGATGGTGGCCTCTGTGAGAGTAAGTCGGCTCCTATGTAAATTGAAAAGGCTCATTCTATGTTAACACAAACAAAATCATTTTTGTATTCTGGTGATTGTACACTAACTTAAACATACTTATGAATATCATATTCCATTGCTACCATGTCCATTCTATTAAATTCCCTAAATACTACTCACTGTACCTTTAAAAACACGGTAAGATCAAGTCTAAACATCCAATACCTAATTTTAACCAATTTCAACTTGCTAAAATACGGTGACATCAGGGTTTTAGAAAACACATTTTTGTCTCACAACTTTGACAGATTGTTTATTTGAAGGTGAAAGACAGAAGCAGTTACTGCAGTTAGTATTTATTAAGCTATTTTCATGCTCTGGTTTAAATTCTGTTTACACAATGACTTAATTTGAACGTTATGTATTTTTCATACAATGCCACAGAAACATCTCATTATGGGCTACTTGATGTGAACAAGGAGGTTCAGAGATATGGTGCAGTTTTAAACATTCACCTCAAAAAAAGCGAAAAGAGAACAGCACAAGTCATGATCTGTTACTTTGGCTTCCCAGCTCTGACTACAAATATATAAGACCCCTGGTTGCTGGCATAGTTGATTGATACCTGATGGGTGATGCTGTCTGCAAGAGCTGCATTGGCTGACAGTGTTTAGTGACTTACTGTCATGCCCTGAATCCCAAGTTCTCTCCCAAACTCCCTTTAAATTGTTTTGTTGGTAATTTGCGTTATGTACAAGATGCCTCTCAAAAATCCCATTAAATGTTTGTGTTTGAATGTGCAATGGCTCTTGAGAGAGAAGCAGGTTTCCCGGTGAAATCAAGTGTAAGCACAGATGTTTAATCAACGTCTACAAACAGTGCTGATCAGAAATAGTGGAAATTCAGAAATAATTCCAGTGCACTAATTCCTCTATAAATGAAGTACTTCTCAGAGGTCTTGTTAACCAGAGCCATATTGTTTAGGTAACAAAGAACACTGCATCAGTTGTTTTTAGCAATGTTCCTGCGCTTGAGCTATTCCTTTCCTAATAAAAGCCCCTCACCATGTAGTGGAATTTATTATAAACACTGTAGGAAGAAACAATAAACAGTGGACTCCTGCTCAGTCTGGTTTGAACATCAAAATCAAGGATTCGTTTCCTTCTCTCCTCCCTACACCCCCTTCACACTATTGTGTCCGCAGTCCAAAAGCCTGAAGCAATACCAGCAGGCATCAGGACAGCAGCTGTGCATGACACATGTTCACCAAAGCCCCCTCCCCTTTGCTTGATTTCAATCTTTCTAACCCTTCATTTCACTCCTCTCTTCAATCCACTCTATTTCTCATGTAGCCCCCACCGCCCCATCAGAGCAGGTGATCCACCCACAGGGCCAGTTGTAAACCCTTCCTCACTCTCTCGCTCTTCTGCTTCCTCCTCCAGCTAACTTAAACCTGACTGAAACTCCCTGTGTGACTGACAGTCAGAGACATCTGTCCCCAGGGCCGGGAGCAAGAAGGGAAGAAGATGCCTCAAAGAAAAGTCCAAACTCTGTAGAAGAGGGTGAAAAGAAGCCGAGGGGCAGCTGCAGAGGAAGACCTTACAAATATTTCTCACCGAACTAGTTTGACAGGATTTTAAAGCATGGCAACAAATCCAGAAAACTACATTCCACCTTTTAGAACTCTGAAAATGCAGACTTGAACTCATTTCACTTTCTTAACAAGTTGCATGATAAGCAACCAGTACATACATTTTGCATCTAGCCATGGTCCTTCGAGTATACTTCCAAGAAACTGGTGAGCGTGTGAGTATGTTACTGATTAACATATGATATACCCATCATCAGAGCTCAGGGTTCCCACGCGTCCTGGAAAACCTGGAAAACAGTTGACCAGTTTTCCAGTACTGGAAAACACCTGGAAAATGGGAGAAAGGGTAAAATGTCCTGGAAAATCACATATAGTCCTGGAAAATTATTCCAACATGGCTGCGTGCGACCTGACCCTATTAACAAAACACATCCCCATTCATTGAAAGTTGAGTGCACGCTGTGCTGGAAAAGACAGCGACACTGCGTAACTTTTTTCACATCTTTTCTCCTTCACTTCATAATCATGCATTCACAGAAAACAGGAGTATATTGTCTAGTGTTATGGTACATTAACCTTGTAGAGTGCTCTTTTGATTCAAAGAGTCCTATATTTAAGTTATAGTGTGACCAGTGGAGTCGGGTAGAGAGCTTGGGTGTCTGTGCCTCACAACTTTCTTGGGTTGTGGGTTAGGATTAGGGTTAGGGTTAGGTTAGGGTTAGGATTGGGTTAGGGTTATGGTTAGGGTTAGGGTTAGGATTAGGGTTAGGGTTAGGATTAGGGTTAGGGTTAGGATTAGGGTTAGGATTAGGGTTAGGATTAGGGTTAGGGTTAGGGTTAGAGTTAGGATTAGGGTTAGGGTTAGGATTAGGGTTAGGGTTAGGGTTAGGATTAGGGTTAGAGTTAGGGTTAGGATTAGGGTTAGGGTTAGGGTTAGGGTTAGGGTTAGGATTAGGGTTAGGGTTAGGATTAGGGTTAGGATTAGGGTTAGGGTTATGATTAGGGTTAGGGTTAGGATTAGGGTTAGGGTTAGGGTTGTGATTAGGGTTAGGGTTAGGGTTAGGGTTAGGATTAGGGTTAGGGTTAGGGTTAGGGTTAGGATTAGGGTTAGGATTAGGGTTAGGATTAGGGTTAGGGTTATGATTAGGGTTAGGGTTAGGATTAGGGTTATGATTAGGATTAGGGTTAGGATTAGGGTTAGGGTTAGGATTAGGGTTAGGATTAGGATTAGGGTTAGGGTTAGGATTAGGGTTAGGGTTAGGATTAGGATTAGGGTTAGGGTTAGGATTAGGGTTAGGGTTAGGATTAGGGTTAGGGTTAGGATTAGGGTTAGGGTTATGGTTAGGGTTAGGATTAGGGTTAGGATTAGGATTAGGGTTAGGATTAGGATTAGGGTTAGGGTTAGGGTTAGGGTTAGGATTAGGGTTAGGATTAGGATTAGGGTTAGGGTTAGGATTAGGGTTAGGATTAGGGTTAGGGTTAGGATTAGGGTTAGGGTTAGGATTAGGGTTATGATTAGGATTAGGACCAGAACCGAACCAGAACCGTACCAGAACCGAACCAGAACTGAACCGAACCAGAACCAAACTCAAGCAAACGGAACCGGAACCAGAACCAAACTCAAGCAAACAGAACCAGAACTAAACCCCAGCAAACCCAACCAGAACCGAACCAGACCCGAACCAGAACCGTACCAGAACCGAACCGGAACAGAACCAGAACAGAACCGAACCTGAACCGAACCAGAACCAAACCAGAACCGAACCTGAACCGAACCAGAACCAAACCAGAACAGAACAAGAACAGAACCAGAACAGAACCGTACCAGAACCGAACCGAACCAGAACCAAACTCAAGCAAACATAACCAGAATTAAACTAGAGCAACCAGAACCGAACCAGACCCGAACCAGAACCTTACCAGAACCGAACCGGAACAGAACCAGAACAGAACCGAACCAGAACCTTACCAGAACCGAACCAGAACAGAACCAGAACCAAACTCAAGCAAACAGAACCGGAACCAGAACCAAACTCAAGCAAACAGAACCAGAATTTAACTCGAGCAAACAGGACCAGAACCAGAACCAAACTCAAGCAAAAAGAACCAAACTGGACCAAACATTATTAATGTCCTCAGGTTGGCATTGAGAAAAATCAGATGCCTCTGCTTGGATGGGCTGATCAGATTCCTCCTCTCAGTGAGTACTTGCCCGGTCTTTGAGAAGACTCTCTCTGAAGGAACAGATGAAGCCACGAGACACAGCCTCCCCTCCATCACCTGTATCCTATACATGGGATTGGCCGCATGGCCGCCATGCTGACCAATCAAAACAAAGTTCTGCTGTGAGCAGAGCTGGGGCTGAACACTGAGAGAGGTAAGCAGCGAAAGGAAAAAACTGGGAGCCGGCTCTCTCTCGATGTGAGCTAGCTCTTCTGATTCACTATAAAGCATCGACTCTCAGAGCCGCAGCTTTTGATCATGACACATCACTAATGTGCTTAATCTGTGTTACAATTATGGGGGGGCCTTGGACAATTTTCTCACCTGTAAGGGGTCCCTGGCTCCAAAAACATTGAGAACCCCTGCTCTAGCTAGCAGGAGTGCAAACTCCCGATTGTGAAAACAAACGGAACAAAAAGAGCGAAACAGCTGCACAGAAACTCCACGTTGTAGACATCGCTGATCATAATAGACATCGCCATGCAGGAAGACAGTTTACATTTTTTTAAATCTCTGAGAGATCTTCAAATACAGAGTGCGTCTTTACACCGGTAGATTTTTTCAGAGTTTACGGTAACTCAAATAAAAAAACGTGACATTTGCTTTGTTTTATATCGACCACTTAGCAGGATGAATATCATGATGAAGCAGGTATATTTTGAGTCTGAGTGGAGTTGAGAAACATTTGTGGCCATTTTTGTCATTCAGATCTATTTAGGTCATTAAAGCACTGATCCACTGATCATTATTATTATTTAATTATTTCAGGAAGGCAGCTTCCTGATTCCTTTGCAGGCTCTTATGTTTTTTTCTTAGCTCATTTTATATTTTTTGTGAAAAGAGAAAGCTGAGATTTTGCCCATCATTGTTACTTGGTTGCACTAATAAAGTGAAGTGCTGTACATCTGTGGTTGCATTATTCTATCATCAATTTGCCATAATTTTTAAGTATGTAAGAGATGATTCCATTGATAGCCATAGACTACATGTCTTTCAATGTAGACTTCCACTGAGAGGAACATATTAGACTATTTAGGAACTAAATTAGGAACTAAATTTAGACCGTCATACCAGCTTGATCATCAATGAAAATGTCCTGGAAATGTCCTGGAAAATGATCTCTGGAAAAGAGTGGGAACCCTGAGAGCTGCCTTCCAACTGAAAGCCTTTGTACCATTAAGCTGAAAGTCTCTTTAATTTTAATGGTATTAATGGTAAATGCCTGTACAACTAGTGCTCCACTTACACATATAATTACATTTGAATTAAGTTTAAGTGCAATACTTTAATTTAAATCATGCTGAAAACACCATTTTGTTTAAAATGGGAAAATAATAGATTTTTAAAAACAAAATTTGTCTTCAAAAAGTACTTTTCAAAAAATGAAGTAGTTAGTAGTCTTGTATTTATGGGCCATATTACAGTCTGATTATTACATTAAACTGTCTTTTTGTAAGTTCATGACAGTGGTTAGGGAATCAAACGCACCATTTGGTAACAAAAAACACCATTTACCGTCTGAAATTGTCCATGATCTTTGTTTTCTTTCAACTTTTTTATATCTTCAGTATTTCTTTGCTCACCACAAATCAACAAATTATATATAAGTTTTACAAAACCAACAATAAGACAAAAAATAAGTAAATAATAAATTAAATAAATAATATTAAAAATTGGCCATGATCTTACCCTCAAATGGAAACTTTCGAACCTTATAACAAATAACCATAAACCCAAATACTTTTTTTTGACTGGATATTGAAGGTGAAACGGGGTTTGAGTGTTAGCATTTTGTTGATACATCTGATGTATTTTTTGTTGAGAGCCAACAGAGCTCACAGAGGTAATCACAGACCGTTTCATACAAGAGACTGTGGTTGATTCTAGATAACCAAATGCTGTTTGTTGTAATTTTGATCTGATATAAAGTACATATTATGCATATTACTTATTTGTGATGTTAATGAAAACATACACAAAAGATACTGCATTTGCCAAGCTAAACGGAATATGAATGACACTTTAAGCAGAAAGGTTTGGGAAAGAGAAAGGAACAAGAAGTACAATTCGGTCTGTCATAAATTGTACTGATTTTGTTACAGCTCATCAATGATAAAAAATGATTTTGTGTACAGCTACAAATATTAGGCTTAGTGAGGTAGAAAATTCTACTTAGAGTCTGTATTCAACTCTACTGATGATTGATACCCATAATCATAACACTTAGGCTGCTAAAGAGTACCAGGAAAGGTGGCTGTAAAGAGCATCAAAGAACTACATCACCCTAAGGTATGCAGAAATGAAATCCATCAGGTCTAAATCTAACATCGACATCTCCCAACACTGGGCCCTGACTCCAGCAGTTTGTTCCATTACCATTCCAGCGGGTTTATCTAGAATATGCCTTTTCCAGCTCATTATGCCCACTTTAGGCTCCCATAAGGTCATTAATCCCAATCACTGTGTTCATTTTCACACATGCCAAACCATTATTCCACACTTGGCATATCTTTTTACCCCTCTGTAACGTTCCCTTGCTCATATCCGTGCACGCACACATACACACACGCATGCATGTCGCCACAGTCTCCCTCTACTTAGTCATTCTGTTTGTGTCACACTGTCTCTGATTGCATAATAGCGTAAAATACTGTGAGGGGGGATCAGGAGATGATAACGATCAGAGAGAATCTCGCCAAATATAGGCTTATGGACTTGAAATTTATCTGTGATGACACATTTCAGCACTCTTCAATACTACGGGTTGGATTTGTGAAGCAGCTTGTTCGTGTTGGGATGAGTTTCCCTCATGCAGAATATTTGTCATGCTGGAGAGCTTTCCAGTATCAGTGCTCAATGCCTAATGGAGATAACTGCTGTTTTAGGAATATATTTAGAAATCTGCAGTGGAGGTAAACAGAATAAATAGAAATTAAAGCCGCAAGCGGCGATGTGCGGGCCCTCGTTCAAGCACCGCCTGATGTGCGCGAGTCCCAGATGTGCACCACCGCCTGATTTAAGCCACCGCCTGATGTGCTGCAGGTGTTGCTGTGCTGCCTAGGCTGAAACTGTGAGCTTACCTGTGCAGCTATCAGCATTGTGTACATTGCAGTACCGCCTGTCACCAGTAGGTGCTGCTGTGTCTTTAATTATGTTCTGAAGGATTGTTCATCACAGATCATTATAGAAAGAGTTGGGATCACAAGCATGTTAAAAACATGTTCTGAGAGTAAATACTCATTGTGTCCAATAGGTGGCGCTATTCATATGACAAACATGTGTATATAGATGAGTTCAGGCAGGGCCCATGATGAAACATGTCAAATTTGGAAGAGATCGGAGATTGTATGTAAATGTCAGTACCATGTATTTCCTGTGGGTGGCGCTATGGCTGTAGTAGATAAATGAGTCCATAGGTGTGTTGAGGGATGGACCCTGATCATGTGTATGTAAGATCAAACAAATTGAACACTGTATGAAGGAGCTATAAGTACTTCCTGTTTAATGGCGAGACATCAGAGTTTGAGGCGTGGCCACGCCCACATCCATTGACTTAGGAAGAGTCCTTTGACAAATGTTCATCTCCAGTGTGACAACTACATTGGGTGCGAAGCAGGAGTTGATTGGACAAAAACTGTAGGACATGGTATTTTCTGCTGCCAGTAGGGGGCGCTATATGATATTGGTGAATATTTGCCTATAGAGGCGTTCAGGCTGGGGCACTTATCATGCATGACCGGCCTGAGCCTGATCCATTATTGCATATGAGAGATATAACTGTTTAGAGATTTTCAAAATGTCCTCCAGATGTAGCGAGGTGCCACGCCCACACCGATTGACTTAGAGAAATTTTGTCTGATGACTTTTGATCGCCAATGTGTCTACTTCAAAATGTGCGTGGTTGGGAGTTGATCGGAGCAAAACTGTAGGAGCTATTTACATAAATACATACTTTAGCGGTTGAAAAAATGTACTCCAAGTTTAGCGAAGTGCCACGCCCACAAAAATTGACGTAGAGAAATTCTGTCTGATATCGTTTGATCGTCAATCTGTCTACTCCAAAATGTGTGTGGTTGGGAGTTGGTGGGAGCAAAATTGTAGGAGGAGTTCGAACAAATACATACCCAAAATAAAGGGGTCAAAAACAGAAAAATCAAAATGGCCGACTTCCTGTTGGGATTTCACCACGACGTTAAGAGGATTTTTTGTAGGTCTTGGCATGACACCTTACCAAAAAAAATTTGATGCATGCATGTTGAACCGTATTATGGGGCTAGCCTTTTCAAATTTCCAACTTCAAGGGGGCGCCGTTGAGCCATTTTGGGGAATTTTTTTTCTGGACCACCAAAATGTCGAAATTTTCGCCAGGCCTGGTGCATGTGCAACGGTTGGGGACTTTTGCACCGCGTTAAGGCAACCAAATTGGGGATTGAAACGGCGTAACAAAGAAACAAACAAACAAACAAATAATAATAATAATCCCTCGGGTTACAAGAGGGCCTTCGCCGACCTTGTCGGTGCTCGGGCCCTAATAATAGCAATTAATTCTCTATTCTTTGGTATCCATTCAATTGTCCTTAATTTATCCTGCAATCTTAGAGCTCAGCAGCTGTTGTCTGATGAAGATATAGCCTCTGGGGTACAGGTTAACCTTTTCAGGCTATCTGCAGTTAGTAATCTGAAACTTCAGGACAAGATTTGTGGGCTGCATTGTTTACAGTCCAATGGGCCAATTTAAGGACTTCATTGGTTTTGGTTTGGTAAAGTGGGGTACTTGTCAAAATCAAGTGTATTGCCCACAGGGTAATACTTGACCCCTTCTGCAGGCAAAGCACAGACATGGGAGTAAGGCTATGTACTGCTTCTGATGGGGTAAATTTTATCACGTAACTCTTCCTATCATGTAGCCAATTTTAAGAAGCTTATTTTTTTGCATGGCTGTATCTTTTGTCTTTTTGAGGCCTGCAGTCCCAAACAGCTGATCAGTACACTGCAGGCAAAGGAACATGTACTGTATCTGTTGCATCTGCCAGTGGTGCTAAACAAATGGGCAAAGTAAAGCACTGAAAGATGTCTAAATGGAGCATACAGTTATACTGACATTAGTGTTCTGAGTTTCTTAAAATTATCTGAAATGCGTGGTAAAATTGATCTTGTCTGTTGTGGTTGATGGCGTAGCTTCTGTGTAGGTACCAGATGTGCTCAGGTGGAAGTGGAGGCGCTGCGCCA
Organism: Notolabrus celidotus; assembly: GCF_009762535.1. NCBI lineage: Eukaryota > Metazoa > Chordata > Actinopteri > Labriformes > Labridae > Notolabrus > Notolabrus celidotus. Next base: position 11,980,697 of record NC_048287.1, on the reverse strand, counting down.
ACTTTGACGTCACACGATACGATTGGCCATATTTTAGTGTGCATGAATTAAAATTTTTAGCAGCTTTCTTACTTCTTGCATGATAACTGGTTCTGTTGTACTGCTCAGTTTACTTTTCATAAACTCTCAATAGAGGCTTGGAATGACTGAATTTGTATTTATTTAATACATTTTGTTTATAAAGGGACCATGTACAATATTGAACATAAATGTTGCCATTTGATGCATTGTACCATAGTTAGCTAAGAGCTACTTTCCATCTGCAGTCCCTTGGCAGGTCACAATTAAAACATCACATTAAAACACCACAAATTTTCTTTTACTTTCTTTTAATTATTATCATTATTATTATTTTTTTGGTCCACCTAGGTGTGCACGCCCTCTTTTACAGAACATGATATTAGCTGTCAATAAAAGATAGGCCAGAGTTCTAAGAGGGATGGTGAAGGTCGCATGCACACAGTCACAAACACAGAAGAAAAATGTTTTCTTTCTTTTCTTTTGCTGCAAGAATAAATTGCATTAATATTTGACAGTTTGTGAAAAACATGACACAAACCAGAAATATGTATGCAGACAAGAGAAAAGAGAAAAAAAAAAAACACCACAAATTTGGCTTTGTGGATATGTAATAATCCTAAAAATGGGTTTTGTGGGTCTTTGGGGGAACCAGTGCCGCTGACTATGATGAACACTTAAGGGTTTGACTGCAAAACACAGTATTTCTTGTTCAGTATTTCTGTTGGTTAGATCAGCTCAGGATCAGGTGGCGTACAGCCAACTACAATGTGAAACATTATAATACACACATATAGCCAACCATATTGTGTAACATCACTGCAGGTGCAGGACCCTAAGCTGATCTGACCAACCCAAGCACATGTGGTTCTCTGCCCAGTGTCTTAAGGCAGCTGAGATCAGGTGGCCGGGATATCTGTAGTATCTCATACAACTACAATGAAAAAAAGACAAAAAAAAACAATAATAAACTATCTGAAGAGACAAGTTTTACTGCATTTTGTATCCCAACAAACAGTCACACCTGTAAAATAAGTTGTCATTTCTAGGTTCATTGCATCCACAGGGTATGCGTCTCATCTGTTTCTGGGAAGTCTCTTTTTCAATGTACATAGTAGGTCACACAATTTCTTCACTCTGGTCTATACTATGCTTTAACCCTGAAAAAGAAACCCATTTTCTTCAATTTAGTTGCACATAATTTAAAAAAAATGCTAAAATAAGACTGCAGTTTGTTACAGTAGACTGCTTCTTTTGATCTTCACATGGACTGTTTTTACTGCGTACACGGAAGCCTGCTGACGCCTCATTGGCCATAACTATCTGGTCTACAGTACGACAAAAAGAAACCAGAACACTTTGAATAATAAAATCAGGGCCCCTGTCCACTGATTTGATGTTCAAGGAGAATCATGAAAAAGAGATCATTAATTCTGAACATTGCAAGGAAGAAAGGGAGTAAGGTATAATTGTGTTGTAGGTATGTACATGTGTGCTCCAAAGCATAAGATATGAGTTCATTTGTGCATGAGAGAATGCATTCAAGTCTATTCATGTCTTAATTTAGGCCTATGATCGATGGCAGTGTGCTTTGCATCACAGCAGCTTTGTGGAGTCAGTTGCGTGGTTGCAGAAATGCTAATGAGCAGAGCATCAGGACATGGATCTGAACACACTATCAGAGAGAGGAGATAAAGAGAGAAAATGATCAATGGGTATGATTTGTTCCAATGTTCTGCACATGGGGGATTCATCTCTCTTGCTCAGACCTTGTGCTTGGTTGTTTAAGAGAGGAAGTAGTAACAAGCACAGTAAGGAAGACATACAGTTGTTCTACAGGATAAAAGAGCCCATGAAGTTATTAGTTTTACTGTGGCACAGAAGCCTCTTAGTCTCTACATATACTGATGCTTACACTCACTCTCAGCAGGTTAGTATTCTCACAGGACCACATGGCTGTGAGGGAATAACCCTGCAGTGGATGCAGAGGAGAAGCATAATAGAAAAACTCATTTGGAGGGAACTCAGGAACACATTAAGCTCAGCCGCCGGCCTGAATGAAAGATCATGTCGGACTCGTTGCATGCTGAGTATGTGTGTTTTTATGTGTGTGGGACAGAGAGAGAGAAAGAGAAGTAGATAAAAGCTGTATAAATATGATAAAGAAAGATGACAAAGATAGGAAAATTGAATGAAGAAGGCTGACTGAGCAAAAAGAGATGAACATATTCACAGCGTCCCCTGACTCTACAGGTTATGAAATTCTCTGGATCTGATTCCATCTTTCTGTCAATAGTAACTTCATCAGACAGACTCTTTTACCATAGTTATCCTGACAAGTTAACCATCCTACTTCAGAGACGGAACGCAATCTGTGACGATACAATCCTGGACCCCCAACAGCAATCATCGTATGACATTTTAGCTTTACATAATGTCTGAAACAAATATCTTTAGCAAGTGTAGCTAACAAACCACACTAAGAAGTTGTCTCTTAACTTTGCTGGCTACACTAGAATCACAGAAATGTTGACCGCAGTTCCCGGAGGCCAAGTTGTCATTATATAGTTCAGATGGGCGATAGCTTTCGAGACAGATTGAATTCAGACCAGGAAGATGGCCGTCTGCCACAGAGTCTGGTTCTGCTCAAGGCTCAAGGTTACTGCCAGTTTGGAAGCTTTGTCTTGCTAATGTTGCAAAATACTTGCTCATGATGGTCCAATATGGGTTTTTTCTTTAAAATGTAAGGAAGATTTACAATTCCAAACCTGATTTTGTAAAGTTTTTGTTGATGTGATTTAGGGCCTTCCAGGTATGATAACAATAATAAGTATAGTTGACAACCAATACATTTTTTTTGTATTTTTGGCCTTTTTGCCTTTATTTTACAGGACAGCTGAAGAGAGACAGGAAATGTGGGGAGCAGAGAGCGGGGGAAGACATGCAGGAAATAGTCGAGCGGCCAGGAACCGAACTGGCGACCCCCGCGACGAGGACTGCACCATCTGCACACGGGGCGCCCAGGCCACCAGCGCCTCACCAATACATTTTTTAGTGTGATTGATTTATTAGTGGACATTCTCTGCCCCTCACACAAAGCATCTTGTTGCTGCAACTTTTATATCGGTTCTTGACTACGGTGATCTATTGTACATTCACACCACTGCCCAGTGTCCTCACAAGATTGATGCAGCTTACCATGCTTCCTTGAGGTTCATTACCAACTGTAAAGCTCTGACTCACCGTTGTGAGTTGTACTCGCAGGTTGGTAGGCCATCTCTGGCGACCCGTAGGTTGGTACATTGGTACATTTTCATTTATAAGGCTATTCTTGGTCTGCTGCCACACTACCTCAGTGTCTTTATCACACAGAAAAGTGCTGGACAGTACTCACTGCGTTCTCAGGACTTTTTCATGCTTTCTGTCCCAAAAGCTCGTACAGAAATTGGGGAAAGGGCTTTTAGGTATTCTGCACCCTCAGCTTGGAATTTATTGCAGGATGGCTTGAAAATCAAGGAGCTGGTGTCACTAAATGCTCTTAAATCTAAAATGAAAGACATTGAAGCTGAATCTTTAGAATGTCATTGTTTTTAGATTATCTTGTTACAACTGCCTCCTAGGTTATGGCTCTTTCTGTGACAAACATGCTTGTAAAGTGTACTTCGGTTCTCTGTGTGTCTATAACTGTAACTTGTTTTTTTTGCTGCTGATTGTCTTGGCCAAGTCTCCCTTGAAAAAGAGATCTTTGATCTCAATGGAACCAACCCGGATTAAATAAGGTCAAATAAAAATAAATAAATAAAGACATGGGTGTCCCCATATGCTCTGCAGGGAAACGCACACATACAGATTGAAGTGTTAATATATCAGTTTGAGAATCAGTTGTAAATATATTAAATGCAACAAGTGGGTTGTAATTATTCTGGAACATTGACCAGACTATTTTGACAGGGCTGGCCAAGCTTGGGCACTGACATATGTAGGAGTGGCCAGGTGTGGCAAATATTAGAGTCTTACCAAAAACCTAGAAGGGTTGTCCCCACAAATCAAATCTACTTTAACATATAATATAGAAGAATCCCTAAAATGTTATGTTCCTGTATATTATCTTTATCTTTAAAAGGTAACTTGCTGAACTAATTCTTTACGGACTCAAAAAGACTTTTAAAAATGGTGAGCAGATGGGAACCCAGCATATCAAACCGGGGAGTGGTGTTGCTAGCTAAAGTTTACAGTGAAAACAGCAAACTTCTGTATCTGACACAGTTGGCTGGATTGAAATGTAACCAAACAGCAGCAGATGAAATCTTTTATGCATCGTAGTACCTTAGATCACGATCCTATTTTTTGCCAGACAATCCCCCGTGTGAACGCCTGTGCCTCCTGAAGCCCCTCAGTCAGGGGAACACTGTCTCTAATTCCACCGAGGGCACTAACCTCCTTTCCCCCCTTCTGCTCTCTGTCTCCGACTCAGATTTCCTGAAGGCACTGAGATGAATTTAGCCCATTTTCTTTCATTTTCTGGAGGTCAGACAGGAGGAACACCTGTGGGATTCACCCCTAACAGGGAGAAAAACATCCTCTTTTACTTTACAATTCCTCATTTCTTTTGTCCCTTTATTCCACCCCTATATTTAGCCTGGGTCAAGTAGATTTTTGACGGCACTCCCATTTCCCAGTTACCCTGCCGGCTGTGGTTCCATGTCTGAAACCGAATTGTCATGCAGGAATTGAAAGCGTGGACATCCTTGGAAGGTCTGTCCCTGCATTTCCACAGCTTCATACATCAACACTCTCCTCTGTTTCTAAAATGTCAGAGCTGGGGATCTCTGAATAAAACATCATCAGACTCAGACTCTGTATGCATTTACCTCAGAGTGAACTCTATAAAGCTGTCATTACACATCAGCTCAGAAAGTGACTGACCCTTCCATTGACTCTTGAAGTTCATGCTGGCACTTGGACTTCCAAAAAAGCACCAAATAAATTACAGATCACACACCCAATTTTGCCTTTTTTCTCCTCAAATGTTTGGTTTAGAAGTCATGATATTTCAGAGGTTAAGTCAACTTATGTTTTCTCCAGTTATATGTAGCACTGATTTTAACTATGTTTTACAGGATGGACTGCCATTTACTGAAGTTTTGGCCTCAAAGCAGTCCCCTTAAAACTCGAGATATGCTGTATTTTAAAGGTCCCACATGATGGTATTTTTAGCTGTTTACAACATATCCTAGTTTTCTTTCAGGCAAGGTCTTTTAATTAATTTACAAAGAGAGAATAGTAGGAAACGCAAACAACCTGTATGTTTTGACATGTGAAAACCAATGACAGTTAGCAGGTGTGCTTTCCAGACATCATACTTCAACAGAGACTAAAACAGGCTAACCCTTGAGCCTAGAGCTGTTGTACTTATAAGATGTAAAAGTGCTTGTGTTTACCAATTCAAATCAGGTGTTCATATTTACATTTACTTTCTCCATACAGCTCTGTTTTAAACTGTCAGGGCTGCAGCTGAAATGTCACCAAAACTGTCAAACACACCACAGGAGTAAACGGGAGCAACAGATCAGTTTTGGATGGTGAATTGATTTAATAAGTCTTAACTAATGTTGCATCAACGTGGTATTTTTCTAGTCAATTTGTTAACCTTCATAAAATACTCGCCAGATAATTTTTCACTTAACTACGACAGCAAACCATCATGATGAGCGGAGCCAGGCCTGTAGTCAACAGGTTGGTGTTGATGGACAAGTGAGCATGGAGCCAGACAGCAGATGACCGGAGATGGACCGGACAGGGATCTGGTGGAGGTCCGATGTTACACCATTGTGTTCATTGGAAGCGTTGCAGCCTCGGTTAAAAGAGCATGTTTCTGAGTGATATGAGAAAATCTGAGTGTCATTCCTATGTTCTTGCCTTTCGTGTGTGACTTTACTCACAGTTGGCCCTTGTTGAAGCCATCTGAGGTGAAGTGTCTGGCACAAACAAATTAGCACAAACTGTAGCCACTGTTTTTTAGGTTCTCTTGCCGGGAAATTGCTTGAGGAGTGGTATTGGGAGTGGTTTTGCATGCATGCCTTTGCAAAACACTCATGTTTTGACATCAGCAAAGGAGACAACTGAAGTCCCCTCATAGAGACTGTGTTTTCCTGGGTGACAGAAACCAAGCGTTGTCTTCTCTGCTTACAAAATCTCAGGTTTGAGATTTAAAAATGAAACTTTAAAACTAATCTGCAACTATCTTCCCTCACAAAGTTCACAGTACTTAAGATAAAACAATGAATGGTTACCAGTTTTGCCAGCACAGTAATGACCAACAGGTTCATTCAAATGTCCTGCTTATAATCCCTTTCAAATGTCGTGATAATTTCATGTTAAAAATGTATGATCACAAAAGAATATATTCTGGTGGTGGTCATACCAAAATATATATTGGGGAAAAGTCTTATCCTAGAAAGACAAGGCTTTGAACTTCACTTTGCATTGAGCAGGCAGAGGTGGCAGGCAAAGCTGGGATCCAAAAGCTTTTGTTAAAACATCACAACGAGACTGACTGTCACTGCAGTCTAACCTCATGTTCTAACTGTAAATCTGTACCTGGTATCACATCCAGACATAAGTGTGAAACTCAAGGAAAACCTCACGGCTAGGAAGAGCACTGACATGCTTTCTGTCTAATGCACTATAACAGTACGAACAGTTCCACAGTACTGAATTCACTCTCCACTGATCTCAATAAACACATCATCCTTCAGAGAAGTATGTACTGCTTTGCTGGCCTCTCTGACTGCATGTCCAACTGTTGCTGATCCAAAGTTGTTGCTCGCTGACAGGGTTTGGTAGCTGGAAGCAGAGGATGAGTGAAAGCCACCCTGCTGAACTGACTCACTTGCTGGGGTCTGATTCACAACATGGATTGTGCAGCTTTTGAGCCTGCAGAACCTGGGCAAGCAAAACAAAAAGTTCCTGTCTAATTCACAAAGCACACGCAAAGAATGAAATACTCTGAAAACATTGCCACACAACAAACCGTGACTCTGTGTGGCAGTGCTGTTTGGGCACATTTAAATGAGCCATTAGGCATTGGTCAAAACTGGCCCTTCACTATGCAAATGAGCCTCATCAGAGAAAAAATCAAATACACCGACATTAACAGCCAAGGGCAGTTAGAGTGGAACTTTTACTGTCTTTTAAGGGATGTCATGCTCAAACTCTACTTTTAGATTACCCTAAAATGATATGTCTCTACATACAATCTGTTATTAATTTGACATTACCATTATTGTGGAATTCAATAAGTCAGGTGTTGGCTGTTTGGGACATACATATCATCCTTTTAAACATGTGTAGAGACATCACACGCATGTTTTTATACGTGAACAAACTGCTCTTGCTGGCTTACTCCAGAGAGGAAGCTTTATTATACGTTTGGTGATTTATATTACATCCATCATGAATAGACTTCACAATACACTGCTAAGGAGTGTCCCTACCTCATTCAGCTCATCATCTAATGGAGGATGAGCTCCATAAGGATGAGAGCACGAGGCAAAGATGCATGCAGCAGAGTGGAGATGCCGACAGCTCTGTCTGCACAATGAGACGCAAAACAAGAGCAATATGCACAAACCTGCAAAACTTTAAGGGCATGTTTGAGCTTTAATATCATCAGAGCAATGTGCTTTGTGTAATGGACCTTGAGAAGAAACATGTATTTGCCCCTGTGTGTGTTGTGGTGTATAATCAGTTAGTTAACCTGATTTAGCACATGGCTAAGTGAGCTGAATAACCTTTTGAAACATTTTAAAGCTGCCTTTTCTCACTATGGGATACATTTTTGAACAAAAAAAGAAACCTACAAAACAATCCAAATGGTTACTTGACATAGGGCCCTTACATATCTTTTACAGCAAAATTCTTGAGTGCCACCATGTTTGTTACTATTTAATAAAAAATGTAGTCCTTACAGTGTCGTCAAGAACGAGGGCTACACACTGGAAAACACATGAAGGAAGTTGACATTCCAAAGCTATATGCAGAGACGAAGGAAGCAGTCTTCGACTCGTGAAAGTCAGCAGAGAGAGTGGCAATGGCATGTGAAGGTTGGACCTATAGAGTGACGGACTCCCTACGTAACTATGCACTCTAGAGCAAACTGTACTTTAATGTTTTGTTTTATGTCTATTAAAGAAAAAAAAAAATGTGTATTTTTATTTAACAAATATTACTGTTACATACTGTATTGAATGACCTTGGTATTCATGTAATCTGTGCATATTATTCAATCAATATTGAAGCATATAAATCAATATCAAATCCAATCAATATCGAATTGAGGCATGGCAGAAGATCTAAGATGGAATTGAATTGGGAGGTTCTTAACAATTTTCCACCCTAGTGTGTAACAAGCAAATTAAAGGGTTCAATAGTGCATTGTCTCCTATGATGTATTTGCAGGATCATACAAAGTAAACAGTTAACTGTGATGAAACACAGACATAAGTAAAAGCAGTAACAGGCAACGACACTGGCCACTTCACTCAGACAACAGGGTGCCTTGTTTTCTCCTGAGTGGGACCATTTAAAGTTTCAATCTCCAGAGATTAAAATCAAAAAGAATTTATTTCCATGCTCAGCTAATGATATGCTCTTCTCTAGTGCTCTAATTTGGAAAATCGATTAGCTGGAGCTCACAGATGTAACACATGTTTGTTCCCGTCCTTGACTCTCTCATTTTCTGCTCCTCAAACTACAATTATGTCATCCAGTGTCCAACTCACATGACTTAGAGTGAGCTTAAACAATCAATTGTAGCAGTGAGTTCCTATTGAGTTTTAATCAAGATTTCTACCCCGCTCAGTCTTCTCTCACGGTTGCCTGGCCGGCAGATTTCACAGGTCAAGGAACCATTCAGAAAGCTTTAATTAGCTTTCTCAAGCTAATGAGTTTCCAGGCATCATACAAATTGTTCTGTCAAACCCTGACTTTGAGCCAGTTCCTGCCAGCTTGGATTGTTTAGGTGTGAGCTCGACTGAATAAAGGACTTTAATCATGTTCAAATTCATTACCCCCTAAATGAGTTATGTTTCATTCTTCCCAAGTATTTTGCCCTTTATATCTGGTAAAAGCTGCCCACGACAGACACTGACACCCTGTTTGGTGTGACTTCCATCATCATTACGATAGATAGACCTATCCCCGGCTTATTTTGGGTGGAAATTGTAATAACAAGTCAAGGCTGATGGACTGGGAGCTGGAAAAGGCAGCGACACAGAGGAAGGGTAATTTTGGACTTGGAGTAAATTCGAGCATCAAATGCCATTGCCAAAAATATGAGCTTTGGTCTAAAGAAGAAATATGGCAGCCTGACCTCATTTTCTTTTTTCCTCAGATCTAATTCAGCTAGCTCTAAATGGGGATGGGTATTACCTAAACTGATAACTTGCTGGACCTGGAATGACCTTTTAGAATCAGTTTCCATGGGAATTGAATTTCAATAGTGTGAGAAGTAAATGAAGAAGAGATTTATGTGTCTATGCGTGGAAAAAGAGTATAACAAGGCAGCAGCAATGGTCGCTTTACACTTTGTCACATCCACAAAGAAAGCATTAGGGCTTTGACCCACTTCAAGCAGAGCCAGAATAACACAGCTGGTCTCTCATGCTGCCATAATGGACTAGTCATCATCCCCGTCAACGATACTCTCACTGTCACCATCATCATATTCATGAAGGAAATTTGCTCAAGGATCATTCAGCCTCTTTTAATTCTGACTGTTGATGATTCCCGTGTCATGCCGCATCATGCTTTTAATAAATAAAGAGCGGGAGTCTTACAGTAAAAGATCCAGTCATTTTTTTCACCTCTCTCCATCTTTGTCTCCCTATTTCTTCATCTCTCTTTCTCTGGCTAGCTTGTGATGTGAAACTGATAGAGTTTTGGAGCACAGCCACTCGCTGTTAGGTCCCAGCTAATGGAATCAACATGGTTGACGGATAAACCCACCGAAAATAAGTTGTCAGAGAGCTACAGGCCCTTCATCAGCCTCCCAGCCAAGTGTGGCACTGCCTTGACCCCTCCCAATGCCATATCAGAGGGGTGTTTCATCTTCAGAATGCTGAAATAAGGTTTCAACTTTTTATTTATTAATGGATACTTTTTTGTACTGGGTGACATAAAGAATTGGGTTGGGGTTGTTCTTGGGAGCAGAGAGATAATTTAATGGATGGGTTTACCCTCCAGAGTCTTGAGTTAGGTTTTAATAGTTTGACAGTTTTGGAAATATCACCACTCTTCCACATCATACTTGTGTCTGTACCAAGAAGCAACCTTCAGGGCTGAGAATGAAAGCTAATGCAGAGGTGCCAGAAAAATGCAGTCCTTCAAGTTGCGGCTAGAACCAAAAACAAGAAAACTCCTATTGGGACTCAAATTGAAATGTCCTACTTTAGACCTACTTCAGTGATTGAATCTTGAGATAACACACACTTAGAGTTGCATTTAGCCTTAGGGTGCTTTACACCTGGATCATTTGGAGAAGTTGTTCTGAAACAGGGGCCTCTTCGATCCTTGGCCCAGGTCATTTGAACATATGTGAACACAGTCATTACATTTTGACGCAGGACAAAACAAGTCACCTAGCAAAGGTGGTCTCGACTCCTTTCAAATCAATGCCCGGAGCATTTACTTTACAGTGAGATCACGATCAACCCAGTATCGACTACAAATAGCTACTTGACTCATTACAATCCGGTAGCACTGTAGATGAGGTCATTCAAATAAAAATACTGATGGACTTGCATTACTCACCATCGCCATTCAATTTAACATCAGCAGCAGAGCTTGTGATTGGCAGAGCAACATCACAGGATACGGCAACATCTACTGGTTCAACAACTGGTTTAGGTCACGGGATTTTGTCAAGCGCGTCAAACCAGAAGAATTGGTTCTTCTCATCACTGAAACAAAGCTGGTCTCATGCCTTTATGTACTGCTGTTGGGGTTTCTTTGGCTTCCCACAACACTTCTCAGAAAAGCGGTTAAAGCCCTTCTCATTCATGTGCTAACTCACAAGCTGATAAACGTATATATTTTGCGAGTGGTGTCCAATACATGGTTATTATAATCATTTGCCCAAATGTGGATAAGACATGTAACCTCCTTGCTGCTCCAAGTCAACTGTAGACTCATTTTGTTGATAGGTTAACAAGCTAACAGGAGTTAGCCACACTGCAAAGTGAAAACAGTACAGATGCTGCTTGTTTAGCCATGCAGTGGTAAAAGGAAGCTGTGACCTAAAGACAACCTTGTGGGGGTGTGTGCATCTGTCCATGTTACAATATTAAAGGGTTAGCATAAGTAAAACTCAAGGGAAAATGCAACAATGTGTAAAGGCATGGTTGCTGACTGGTGACAGCGACATGATGCTAACTGTCACCTCATCTAGTTCCAGTCCATGTTCTTGAATTCTCAGCCAGGTTTGTGTTTTTGTTCCTTTTGGGATTTTTAATGCAACAACTGGATGAGAAATATGGCTGATGTTTTGGTTTATGGATATCAAATATGTCTCTGCCTCCATTCTTTTAATGTGAAAATATATCCTAAATAAATACAATTTTAGCTGTAATTAACGTGTATGCTGCACTCACTGTTCTTGGCTTGTTAGCTTGCTTAGTGTCGGTGTAATATGATTTATATGCAGTAGCTTGTGAACAAAAGTCAGTGGGCTAGCTGTGACTTCCTGATTTCATTTTAATTGCTATTTTCTGGTTGGCTTACAACGTATGATAGCTTCATATTTACCATGCATGAATGAGATCACTGCTAATTTTCTTTTCAAACTTTTGGGACTAGAAAGTAAATAATGTAATCGCCCCAAGTGTCAAATGTTTTCTTTGACATCAACAGCACAGGAGAAAGTGCTAAAAAACATTGAACCCTTACTGCAAATTCATGCTAGCTCCAGAGGTAGGCATATGCATCTGAAATAGGAAGTGAAGGGGCTAACATTGAAGACTGAAGCTAATTCACTAGAGGACAAACGAGTGCAATGCAGCAGAAAAACTGGAAGATAAGACAAGTGAGACAGAGGAAAAGCAGAGTTCAAACAGTCTCAAATACCAGGAGCATAAACAAGGACCTTATGTTTGTCTATTCAAATAATTCTCACAGTGTCTGATGTGTACCTTCCACTGGGCAGTGCAAAATTCCCCAGACCACCTCTGGCCAGCAGAGATAGAAGGTAAAAGAAGAAAATGAAGAGGGTGAACTGCTTCTCAGTTCAAAACTTGATGACTTGCTGTGCGCTCTTTCACTGGAATGTACCAAAAGCTTGACTTACTTTATGCCTTACAGGACAAAATGTTCTCTGCTGCAACTTTGCCTGTAGACTGACTTGATCAATACTGTATGTTAGTAAAGAGAAGTCTCTCACCATGACTGCATTCACTGAGGGCTTACATGCGCAATACATCTCATACTGTTGTCCCCAAGAGATGTGACTGAATGCCAGAAAACCTGTCTACAGTATTTGTTACATGTAGAGCTGTGTGCAACAAAATTCCTTCTGGATACATTTAAAAAAGAAAAATCTCTCTTGTACACATCTACAGCAGTGTTTTGGAGGGTTTTTTTATGTGACGTAACGCTCACCCTGTTGCGAGAACCCATGAAAGCGGTTGTGCTCAGTGCCAGGCTGCTGCTGTTTTCCCTCACGCTGAATCGATGGATCTGGGCTAACCTGTCAAACCGAGGCGGCTTCTCTAGTCTCCTTCATCGGCTGTTCATTTCAAGAAAGGTCTACCAGTTTTTCACACATTGATTTGATTAACAAGAGACATGCAACATCGACAAGAAGCAGAACTGGGTCAAGGATTTCACACATCCACTGCACCCCTGATCTTTCTTGCACAGTACCTTGGAGCTCCACCAGGAGCCACTGTAGATCCATGTCTGCTACAAAGACAGGCAGATTGAGGATAAAAGAGTGGGGGGCATGCAGGGAGGTAGAAAGAGCTCAATGTATTAGATCAGCCACCCCACTGGTTTTGTATACCCACAGCTGTGCTCTATAACCCACTTGACAAGATTAAAAGTCCAAACATATAAACAAATAGACAATCTGCATCCCGGCTCGCACAGTCTCAGTCATCCCTCTCTGTTTTCTTCTGCACCTTGTGAACCGCAAATGAGACACAGTAGAGTGTTGGAGCATAATTTAGGGCTGCTTATTAAATCACAATGTGACCCACTTCAATGCTGCGCTGACTCAAAGACGCGCCGTGCCGCTAATATTTCAGGAGACTCTTATTTTATAAATCTTGAATTATATCCCAATGCATGTGGGTAGATTCAATCCCAAACCTTTCCGTGCCTGGCTTGGGAGCGCTGGTGCATAACTGTGCCATTGTTTGCAGGCAGTATGAGAGAAAAGAAGGCGAGAAAGAGAGAAATGACTGATGACAGATCCACAATGCTCAGCAGTACGTCTCTCACTACACAGCCATGCAGCCAGGCTTTCTCCAAGCTAAGGCATCCATCCATCCGTCCTCCTGCACGCCGGGCTTCGTGTTGTTTTGTTTAGTTTGTTTGTTCTGACATGTTAATGGGACAGCTGATGGACTGGCAGTCCTGCAACAGGGGGAAGGGGCTGCTGGGTTTATTTTATTTTGACAGGGAGGAGAGAAGGTCAGCTTGCTCATAGCTCACCTGCCTTCTCCTCTATTCTTTCTCTTTCTCATTTCTACTCGCTCTCATCCTTCCAGACTCATTTCAGCCTTTGTCTCATTCACTTCAATCTTCTTCTGTGTGCTTTGTTAGAGCCTATGTGTCTTGGCTCATTTCCTCTCTCATGTTTGGAGTACTTCTGAAACATTCCCCAATGATTGACCGACGGCTGCAAAGGAAATAGGGACAACAAATTAGATGAACTTTGATGCAATAGTGAAAGTAATACCCTGCAACACGAGTGAGGCAAGCTAAAGCTACACCTTTTGCAAGGAAAGAAAAGGCTAAAGGCAACAAAAGCATTATGGAACTCACAGGACTAATCTCTAGAAGAGTTTCCACAGCCTGAAGACTGCCAGGAGGTAAAATGTTTTTAAAGTAAGTACACTTAAAAGAAAATACAAAGTAAACAAAGACAGAAGCAGTCAACCTGTACCGTTGACTTAAAAGCAGAAATCTACTTCATGTATCCTCCTCTGCAAGATGAACACAACTCTCTGTAATTGTGACTATGTTGCAGCCTCAAAAACAGACTGTAAAGAATTATCTGTATTTAAATTACAGAGAGCAGCCTGGAAATGCACCAAAGTTAATGGCTGACAAGGCAGGCCTGTGTGCAAGATACCGCCACAAGCCCAGACCACATTAGGTGGCAAAGAAGGGGTCAGACAAAGGTGGTTACTTGACTTTTAGCAGGGAAGAGCTGTAGTACTTTTACACAACAACACTCCCCAAGTTACCTTTTCCCAACACTTCTATCCATGTCAGTCAACTGCAACAACTGCAACCTCAGGCATTGATAAATGAGGCCTATACAGTCATGGCCAAAAGTTTTGAGAATGACACAACTATTAATTTTCACAAAGTCTGCTGTTTCAGTTTTTATAATGGCAATTTGCATATACTACAGAATGTTATGAGGAGTGATCAGCTCAACTGCAATTAATTGCAAAGTCCCTCTTTGCCCTGAAAATGAACTTTATCACCAAAAACACATTTCCACTGCATTTCAGCCCTGCCACAAAAGGACCAGCTAACATAATTTCAATGACACACAGGTGTCACACACAGGTGTCACACACATTAACACAGGTGTGGGTGTTGATGAGGACAAGGCTGGCGATCAATCTGTCATGATTGAGTGACTGGACACTTTAAAAGGAAGATGGTGCATGACACCATTGTTCCTCATCTGTTAGCCATGGTTACCTGCAAGGAAACACGTGCAGCCATCATTGCATTGCACAAAAAGGGCCTAACAAGGAAGTTTATAGCAGCGAGTAAGATTGCACCTCAGTCAACCGTCTATTGAATTATCAAGAACTTCAAGGAGAGAGGTTCAATTGTTGCCAAACAGGCTCCAGGGCGCCCAAGAAAGTCCAGCAAGCGCCAGGACCGTCTCCTGAAGGTGTTACAGCTGCGGGATCGGGCCACCACCAGTGCAGAGCTTGCTCAGGAATGGCAGCAGCCAGGTGTGAGTGCATCTGCACGCACAGTGAGGCGAAGACTTTTGGAGGAAGGCCTGGTGTCAAGGAGGGCAGCAAAGAAGCCACTTCTCTCCAGTAAAACCATCAGGGACAGACTGATATTCTGCAGAAGGCACAGGGACTGGACTGATGAGGACTGGGGTAAAGTCATTTTCTCTGATGAATCCCCTTTCCGATTGTTTGGGGCATCTGGAGGAAGGCTTGTTCGGAGAAGACGAGGTGAGCGCTACCATCAGTCCTGTCTCTTGCCAACAGTGAAGCATCCTGAGACCATTCATGTGTGGGGTTGCTTTTTGGTCAAGGGAGTGGGCTCTCTCACAATCTTGCCTAAAAACACAGCCATGAATAAAGAATGGTACCAGAACGTCCTCCGAGAGCAACTTCTCCCAACCATCCAAGGGCAGTTTGGTGATGAAGAATGCCTGTTCCAGCATGATGGAGCACCTTGACATAAAGCAAAAGTCATAACAAAATGGCTCGGGGAATCAAATATTAAGATTTTGGGCCCTTGGCCAGGAAACTCTCCAGATCTTAATCCCATTGAGAACTTGTGGTCAATCCTCAAGAGGCGGGTGGACAATCAAAAACCCACAAATTCTGACAAACTCCAAGCATTGATTATGCAAGAATGGACTGCCATCAGTCAGGATTTGGTTTGCAGAGGTCTTGAAAAAGAAGGGTCAACACTGCAAATATTGACTTATTGCATGAATTCTGTGTAATTCTCAATAAAAGCTTTTGATACTTATGACATGCTTCTAATTGTATTTCATTACACCATAGAAACATCTGACAAAAACACCTAAAAACCCTGAAGCAGCAGACTTTGTGAAAATGTAATATTTGTGTCATTCTCAAAACTTTTGGCCATGACTGTACAGATTGCAAAATCATTGCAGTTCCTTGAGTGTCCACTTGTGGCTGGCCCCAAAAGCTCAAGACTACACATTGAAAAGATCTATTCCCAGGTTTTAATAATATAGAGTGACAGATTTTCTTCTTTTGTGCTGATGTCAGCCATGCAGAAAGCCTCTCCAACTTGAACTAAGCAGTAAAGATCCATGGTGTTGGCTGTGAGTTGTAATTAAAATTAAATACCCACTGATTCTTTTTAATTGGGTGTCAGATAAAGTTGTCCTGAGTGATCGCCTTTATCGTATAAGGTAACCCTTCGGTACTGTTGGGAGTGGTCACTTCAGGACAAGCTTACCCCCATCCAGTTTATAGCACATACAATCCCTGAATGGTGAAAAGTATGACAAAGAAGTGATTCATCAAGTTTTATTCCACTTGCCTAAAGGGAGATGTTTCACCAACGTGTTGGACAATGTTAAACAGAACACCTGTTTTGGCAGCTTGTGGTTGTTTAATTTTGTTACCTGCTGGTACATTCTTCAAGCATAAAAGACGTGCATCGAATTACTGATAGCACGTGGAAGTCTGTATTTTCAGTCATTTGATTTTCTTGATTTCAAAGCTTTTCATAAAATAAAGGTTTCTATTCAGTACATTAAATAATCTACACTGCCTCATACCCAAACCTTAGCATCAGAGAATATTAACTAACAATTGTCTACCAACTTTTGATAAAAAAGTTCAAGTGGGGGCAAAAAAGTGTATACAATCTTGTTAGGAATATCCCTTGTTTGAAACAAGAAAGAATACTAAAAAACAACAGGTTTGGGATCAGTGTCTTTGTCTTTATTGTGAGAAGACTGGATGGCAACACCTGACACAGCAAAAGCAGGTTATTGTTCCCTGGCAACAGTCACCACATAATCAGCCATAAATACAGAAACCTTCATTTTGTGACATTGAGAGATATTGTCAAGAAAACATAGAGGCCATAAAATCTCATTTATGGCTTCTACAAACCCGTTTCAAAATTGAAGGTGCCGTGTAACATGTTGATAAATCACATTTTGATGCTTTGCAAATTATTTATACTATATATTTACTTGAAAATTGTGCGCAGACATCATCTCAAATGTTGTCAAAACAGTTTGATAGGGACAATAAAACAGTGAGAAAGCTGTGAAATAAAAAACAATAAGTTTTCAGTTTTACATTATGATGTTTTCTTTGCACTATTTATAATTTAACAAAGAATTTAAGCGATTTTCAAAGCATCACATTCTGTTTTGCTCAACATTTCATGAAGAATCACAACATTTTAGAATTGGGGTTATACCTCTTGAGTCATACCAGACACTACAAGTTAGATTTTCCTGTATTACGGCAACACTATCCTGAATACAAGGATTATGGCTGTCGAGCTACAGGTGGGCGGGCCTTCCTGCTCATGTGACTAATTGTGATGAGACAGGGACACTGTAGTCTTGATTAGTTCAGGTAGACACCTATGCGAGAGGCAAAACACTTGGATGCCCTAGACCACGATTGTGCTAGGGGTAGGGATGGGTAACTTTCACATTTGAATTGATACGGTACCGATAGCCGGTACCTGGAAATCGGTACTGGTAATCAACGGTACCAATTTTTGGTACTTTTGTGTGTTTATGTGGTAATAAATATTAATTTCTTTAATAATAAAATCTCAAAATTTTGAAATTTAACATATTTATTTCATTTAACATGAAATGAACCAAAACAGGATTATATAGGTGATTAGATATATTAGCTGACACGTCCTTGTGGCGTCTAATTGCTCTTTCGGGAGTTTATCATTTAACACACCTGAATGCCTGTGGACGGAAAAAAGTCAGTTCTCTGTCTCTTTATAATAACAGGACACACTACTTACTTGTTGGGCATTCACGCACACAGGAGTGGTTAAAAACAGGGTAGGTAGTCGGAGCGGGCTTCTTCCTGCAGCTCTGCCTCGCAGTGATTGCACACGCCTGTCAGCTTGGCGCACTCCCGGGCAGATGCAGAGAGTGGAGAGCAGAGACATCCATCCAATCAGTCTCAAACTTTTTTACAGGGCGAAAGTATGTAAAATCGCCTATTCCTTCACTACCTCACAGTCACAACGATGCGTTTAGGTAACGAAACATGGAACCGTTTGATTGTAGGTGAATCGGTACTTGGTATTACCGACGGAATGTGGTCAGTACCTATAAAAGTACTTAATTCGGTACCCATCCCTAGCTAGGGTTGTGCTGCTGTGACACCTGAATTGTGGTGTTGGTGAATTTTTTTTGTGTTTCTCGATTTGATTGCTGTGACTGAACGATTGTCTTGCCCTGATTGGAAAATGGATTCCAGCTGACAAAGTCTTAACTGGACTAACATATTTGAAACCACTCTTTAAAGTAGGGATGTGCAGTGATTTTCGAATATTCAAATATTCATTCACTTTGTACAAATCGAAGAGTCACTTTGAATATTTTCTAATTTTAAAAGTACAATTCTTCATCGTTTTACCGGTCCCTGGTTGTAAGACAGTATTCCCGCCAGACAGTGGTTATAGTGCGTCTAAAAGCTGTTTGCTAACCGCATTAGCAAACCGAAGAAGAATGCTAAAGCATTAAATAGCAAAAGAAGAAGAACACATTAGCAACAGTTGCAACAGTTTTCTCAGTTTCTGAATCGCACATTACTACACACGTCTTTCCAGAGACTAACTATGGCTGTAAAATGTAAACACAAACGCCACGCTGCTGCGTCACAGAAACAACTGAGTAAAGATTGAGACAGACACTGTCAGTGCCCGCTACTAGCTGCACCTCATCCTTTTGAGGGTTAAAATGGCTGCCACACAAACGGGCTGTGTGCGTGTTTGTGTGGTAGGATGATTATTCGAATAATTGTCAAATAGATGCCAATGCTTATCGAGTAGTATTTTGGCTTGAAATGCCCATCCCTAATTTAAAATGGGTTATAGTTTCACCTCAAAGCCCACTCTGGAGCAGGTAGTCTGTGGTTTGAAAGCACAACCAACAGCAGGATTTTATGATGGTGAATATATGACTTTGGGTTCATGCTATAGTGTTTCTGCTTGATATGTGAAAGAATAAAAAACAACCGATAGCTACATAGGCTGTACTCACAATAATGTGAAACTTCCTGCTCAGTCAGACAGGAAAGGAAAAAAGTTTTGTTCAGTATTATCCTTGTATGGTATAACATTGTCAGGTGTTTTTTGTCCTGATTCTATCATGTTTGTTCTTTTCGCAAATGGACTCAGCTTACATAGAGCTTCACTGGTTCCAAAAAGTAGATTTGCTTTTATGCTGTATACTGTATACACTTTTCCTTTCCCATTATTTCACACACACACATTCATATACTAAAGGAAGAGGCTGCTGGGGAAGGTATCAATCAGCACATTAGCACTGATCTAATCATTGTTACACATTCAGCCCACAGGCTGTGAGGAATTAGGGGATCGGTGTCTTGCCCAAGGACACTTACACATGTAGACTGTAGGAGTCTGTGATTAAACTATAAAATTACCCACTGAGAGACTGTCCAGCTGTACTCTGTTATGAATACAAACCAGACCAGAGCTAGACATTTAACTAAAACTGAATAAACAGTAATTAGGATAAGGTTTGGGTTAATAACTGATACTCAAGATTGGTCATTGGCGATATAAATGTATGGCAGTGAGCTGTTCTGTCCAATGCTAAATAACAAGAGTGTCAAAATCCTAGTAATTAAGAGGCACAGAGTTTCTGAGTATTTTATGGACTTGTTACAAAATCTATGATCATAAACAGTGCTCTGATGGAGCCATCAACCAGGCCATTAGTGATAGGCAGTACACCCTGAATAGATGGTTTCCAGCTCTGAATGAAGTGGTAAAAAAAGGAAATATTACTGTCAACAAAACAGCATGAACTCTCCAGAAAATGACAGATCACCATCAGATAGTCATTAAAATGAGGGGCAAATGGTGGAATAAAGAGTAAAAATGAGAGATAGAAAGAGAGGTAGGAAGAAAAGGGAGGAATATAAAGCTTGTTTTCTGCCGATCCCTAATTATCCCCCTCTCATTTATTTACTCTCCATCCATCCCTTTAAAGCTGCAAGGCCTTTAACACCCTTAATCAACCTCTCCCCCCAGCAGGGCCTGCAGCAGGCATCTTCACTCGCCTACGTAATTGACTCTTCGTGTTTGAGAGGCAATAAAAGTTTATGACTATTAAACATAGCATCAAGCGGGCTGTCTGTTTTTACCAAACTATTAGCGGTGGGAAGGCACGTTGCGAACCGATAATTAATTGCTTACTCTGGGGATGCCTAATTACCAATTGTTGGTGTTATTAGCTGATTAGCGGGTGGATTTGACAGCCCTGAAAAGCTGTCAGTTGACAGAAGAAAGGATGGGGCGTTCGTTGGTGCTTAGAGGTGCTAACATAATGGGTCTTTTTAGCTTTGCTTAATACGTGCTTCCAAAACAAAACTAAGTCTCATGGCAAGCAGCAAGTGGCAGAGTCTTGTATGAATTGCACGGCTCCCAGTTGATTTAATAGTGGTGTACTGGAAATAAAAAGGCTAAAGGATAAGTGAGTGCTTGTTTAAGCTCAGCTGACATGACTCACATGATGGATTCTGATGTGATATGCAATATGATAGATGTACCACATAGCAAGTGACATTTAATCAAGTGTTTCCACATGTGTTCCAGTCTGGCAGGACACTCTGCATTCAACTTATTTTCATCCAGGTGACATCTGGGGGTCAGGACATATAGAAACTGACAGTAGCCTCCTTTTCCTTTGTATAATAGGAAGTATTTTTAGGGTTCGGCTTGAGAGTGATAAGGGAGACAGGGTGCTTTTCGGTGATCCATCTTTGGTGCCAACCTTGGTGGCCGCAGTGACAAATTTAGACATAGAGTGTTCTATACCAAATTAGATCAGGTCATTGGGCCATGAAAAACTTGTCTCTGTGTCCCTGTGAACAAGAAGAAGCCAAACTGATAAAGAAATTAACCTCTAGAGTAAGAAAGTCTGAGTGTGTCCACACTCAATCCCAAATTTCAGTGCTGTCTTAAGCATTGTGTCACACAGCTCAATCATTGATAAATTATGTCACACACGTTCCATCAAAGCTTTTAATCACCTAAGGATCATTTGGTGAAATCTTTATTGGAGATGTGTAAGTATCATTGGATTGCACGCCTACAGCATGTCCAGCCGACTACTTTCCATATTAAGTCACATCTCAGGTCTTTGAACTTATTGTGATTAGTAGTTTGGTGTTTTGAAGCAGGGTTGTACAAGGTACTTCTTTGATTCACAAAAGAAGTGTTCAGCTTTTTCGCCCATGAAATGGGTTCAAATAGAAAATAGAAAAGGTACCATGCCAGTTTGGCAGTCTTTTGGGATTTCGTAAAAAGAATCTGGGTGTTTGTGGACATTTGTAACACAGAATCACACAGAAGAAGATGGTGAGTTTTCATTTCTGGTCGCGGGCTTCACCTAATGGTTAAGTTGCGCGCCCATGTACTGGGTGACCCATGTTCGAATTCCCACATGTCACTCCCCCACTCTCTCCCAGTTTCCTACACTTTCTTCTGTCCTCTCCACTATACAATAAAGTTGTAAAAGCCCCAAAAATATAACTTTAAATAGACGTTTCTGTCACGGGGCTTGTGAGGCAGAAAAAAACATCACTTGAAAATCATTAGAAATAGACGATCAATCAATCAATCAATAAACTTGAACCGACATTATTTTTTCACATGTTGGACTTGTTTAAGTGGCTGAAGCTTGTGTTTGTGTAGATACTTCTTTGCTCACAGCGCAAAGAATAATTGGTTTTGTGAAACAAGAAGATTCTTCTTGAAGGCTTAAAACTTACAGTTTATGTGTAGTATCCAATCTGTCTATTGACAGGTGCATTCCCCAATACCCAGTCCTACCTTTGAGTCTGTACCTGAAGCATTTTTGATACAGGTATAGTAGGTTACAGACAGACTCTAATCAAAGTGATTTCTAAAATCATTTCTACCCTGGGGTTGGCAGATATTGCACATCAGCTGCACACCAGCATAGTTTCTTTTTCCAAGAATCAATGGACTAAATTGATTCACTTTCTCCTCAGTTTAAAAAGTAGACTCCAAAATTGAGTAGGGCCCTCAGCCTTGACCACTTGTCACCATTTTTTTTTGCTTTTGTTCTGTGGAATGGTACGGCTAACACAGAAAAGAGCGTAGCTTTTTCCCTCTCTTTGTTTCTTCTTTCTATCTTGTAAAGCCCTTTAGGACATATATGTGGTAGAGTAACAGAAATAAACACTTTTTTTCAAAATTAAGCAACAACTTTTCTCTGGATTCATTGTATATTAAAAACAGGGCAGAACGCTGTGAAGGCATGAAGACATGGGTTAAGTTAAAAAGAAAAGGCCCATGAGATAAACTCAAGGCAAGGGAGCTGGCAAAGCAATAACGGAGAAGGAGAATAGTAACAGAAAATAATAACAGGGTAAGAGACATTATTTCCTCTTTCCTTGGCACAGGGTGCAATTCCAGAGTAGATTATTTCTCTAAGTGCTGCGTAAGAGGCAGGACAGAGGCTTAAGATAACTTGTTGCATTATTGAAAGGCAGAATGTGAATCCCTCTCCCTGTTACTCTGATCTGTCAGGGTGAAGTCCAAGGATAGAAACTGTCCCTATATGTGTATGTGTACAGACTGATTTTAGTTGGCAGAGAGAAGGTGGTGAGTCATCCTATTTCTAAATTCATGGATGGACTGTGCGCAGGAAATACTTTTGACAGAGGGATTGGGATCCGAACGAAGCTGCCTTTTTATCAGTTAGTTAAAGAAGGCCAAATCCCATCATTTCACAGTCGCTAATTTGGCAGGGTGGCAGCCGTATTTGATCAAAGTTTGGCACAATTCAGAGCTCATTTTGATAATCTATGTCAAGGCAGAAGCTACCTGACGTAAAAGGGTGGACCATACATTATACATGAGGCAACTAGAAGTTTAGGTTGCTAATATGGATGATATTAAACTTCAGAATTGGCGTAGGTATTTCTGCAATGGAGACTAGTGCAATAAAAAGATCACAAAAGCCTCAAAAAACATTTCCTGATCAAAGTTTGAGGAAGAAAAATACTATAAAAAAGTAAAATACCTCTCTGCATTTCATGCTGGCATATTGGTTGCAACTGTGTACAGCTCACTTTTTAGATATTGAAAAAGTTTTTTTAAAAAGTGTGTCTCAAATATAGAATTTCATGGCAGGTAGCACTTAGCTCCAAGGATACATTTCCTTTCAATAGGCAGAAGTCTCAAACAGAACCAGACTCACTGGTAGACAGCCATTATGCTACAATAGGATGAGTGGGTTAAAAGGAGGGAGAGAGAGAGAAAGAGATTGTTTAAGACAAACAAATAGACTAAATTGCAAGAATCCTAAGTTTTGATATTCAGGTTTATATAATCTCAGAAGTTGTTTTTTGGCCCAAATGCAGCAAAGTATAAAATAAAAAATAAAGTAAAGAATATTTTTTGTATTGCCATTTACTCCTGGGAAGAATGTAATTCATTCTAATATTCCAAAACCGTTGTATTACCTGGCTGTGTCACATAGTTGATTCTGATTGGTCAAACCCCCTATCAAAACTCTGTTATTTTGCAACAGCAAAGTGTTTTCAGGGCCAACCTAATCCCACATTAAATCAAATTATTACCCAGCTGTTTTACGGATATTCTAAGATGCTGATATTTTCAGATGCTTGATTCTGTCAAAACCCCTTGACAACAGTGATTAACTTTCCCTAACATGAGCAACACCAAAGGCAAACTGATCACGTCATGTCAAATTAATCTGCGGAAAAGAGTGTTGGCATATTTTGCTTCTGCTTGTTGGAATCATAAATGTAAAGTGAGGTAAAACTGTTATTTTCTGTTAGCATAATATTGCTAAACAATGTGGCTAAAACACTAGTTTCAGTTAGCATTCTAAATCGTCAGGCTACGGACATTTTCATATTGGATCTTGTCTAGCAATATTAGCAATGGCAATGGAGCCATCGAGTAAAACTTTAAGTTACCAGTCGCTACAAAGGCATTTAAATCATGAGCGGTGGTGATGATAGCAGCAGTATTAAAAGTTGTGACATTTGCAATCTTTATTTTTAAAGGTGTGTGAACTGCAGAGCCCCCTTCAGGGTGGACAAGACCTTCTCTCACCCTGTCTGGATTCTATTTTCCATAAATACCTGCTAACCATACCTTATCCCTTACTTAATCCACTGGAAGGAGTTGAGCACAATCCACTTCAGCCTGTTGACACTGTCGCAAAATAAAATCTAGATTCAGTCGCCAGCAAAAGAAAAGAAGAGAGGAAGAAATCAGCGCAGAAATTGTGAGGGAGCATGAAAGACAAGGAGACAGAGATGAAGCAAACACAAAAACAGAAGATGTATGGTTTTTGGCAGTTTTTAAGGATTGACAGAGTGAAAAGAGAATGTCAAACTTTAAAAGTTACCAAGAAAAATCATGTCATGCATCAGTTTAAAGAGCCGATGTCTTGAGTGTACCATCAATGAAAAATGTTACACTTGATGTGAGTTCAGGTAAGAAGCAGGCTGTTACGTATTTCCTGTAGCTATGGAGGTGATACCAACAATGAAAGGTGAGGACTATTAGTGGGATAGTAAGCAGGATAATGTACAGTGAATAGGTTGTTATTGTGGAGGAACCCCAACAGGGTGAGACAACACCCCTCTGCTCATCTTGTTAAGATTCCAATCCACAATAACAACCTGCTTACTAAACATTATCCATTACCTGTAACTCCCAGGCCTACACCTTAACTGTATGCATGGTTTGAAGTTTGCCTGGTATCTGTGGAGTCAGAAAAAGAAAGAGATCTTGTTGAACACTGAGATGACTGCTCTCTACAGCCCATGCAACTTGTTTTGCATTATGGAAGTTGAGTACAGGTACTTCAGAAGATGGAAGCTTGTAGATTTTTGTTTTGCATTCACTCAGTGTCCTTTGAAGGCTATGGTATCTTAGAGATGTCAAAGTATGGAAATTAGCTGAGATAAAAGATTTGAGTGGAAAGTTCAGGGACTGCCTGAATCCTCATAGAATTTTTTTTTATCCTCTACACGTGGTCACATAATTAGTGCATGATTGATGTGTGTTCTTGATGATCAAGAGTCATCTGACTGGAAAGCTAGTTTTTTTATAATGGTAACACAACTTGCCCTCAGGCAGGGTTAAAGACTTCAAATGGGGGTTGCTGGTGATCGGTTTGCTAAATATTTTCTGAGTCTGGAAGAAGAAAAAGGAGGACCGAGGGTTGAAGGAAAAATAGTAAAGAGAAAAGTTTTGAAAAGCGGCTGGCACTGGATAGAAACAAGTTCGGATTTTTGTAGTCCTGATGGCTGTACACCAGCAGAGCAGGGACTCCTTTTGGGACGAGTGTGCCAAAGACCTAAGGGCCATGTCTCTTCTTAACAACAGAGCGCAGTCTCGTTCAATTACCGTTAACTCACAATCAATAAGATGACCTACAACACATGAGTGGAACTTGGCTGCCTTCACTGATGCCTCCATTTTGGAGAAAAAGAAAATCTTCCACCACTATAGATTTTTCCCTTGTCCTTAGGCTGGTCAATTCCCTCAATAACTTCCAACAACACCAACAGAGAAAATATAAGGTGAAGGAGCTCCTCTGTGAGTTCAGTCCCTTTTTTCTTGACGTCCTGCCAGTCAGGTTGTAATTTTTTTTTGCTGTTCTCCATTTTCCTGTTCACAGCCTTCCCGCAATTTTGTAGGCAATGTTGCAGCTTTACTGCACTCTCTCCCTGCGTCTCAAAATGAGATGGAATCACTGCCTAAAGGTTGGCAGTCGGTGAGACATGGCCTGTATGCTAATGACAGCTCAGGGGGGCCACAATACTCCAGCAGAGCCCGGTGCCAAGCCTCCATGCCAGTGTGAGTTACAGAAGCAGCAGTTTGCAGAGAGCAGCGGGAGGTCTCCATGTAATCACTTCTCTTTGTATTCTGCAGACGGCAAAGTCACAAAAAATAACTTTTCTTGGAGCTGAAAGTTGATGCATCTGAAGGGAACTGGATTTTGGTTGGCGCTGAGAGATGGTGTATGTCTACACGTACCCATCAATCAAAAGAAGCAGCACTGCTGCAAAGCCGGCATTCCTATTTTTATTAAAACACATGCTGGGAGAGTGTGATATATTTCTCTTTTAATACCTCGAAGCTTTTCTGAAGAGCAGAATTTGAAAAAATCGTAGGCACGGTAGAGGTCACATATAACAATGGCGGGGCTTTTTCTAATGCACATCATTAGCTTCCCTTGTTACTAATCCCTCTATCCTTGCCTTAGTGAAGTTTAAAAGAAATTCCTTTCATTCATCTTCAATAACATCCCCTCTGTGGCACTTATACAATGATTTGTAATTGTTAAGCCTCCAAAGTAGAAGCGTGCAGAGACCAGGATTGGACAAAAGTTTGTTGGAGCAGTTCAAGTAGACAAAAGATTAGAGACATGATCAGCATCAGCAGGGGGGAGGTTTTGCTTCAAATGATTGAAATCTAGTAGATGTAAAGTCTAAAATGCAAAGAGAAGGGTCTATTTTGTCAGCTCGAGCGCTGGAGCTGGAGCGAGCTCCCCATGCAGGATTATCAGATGTGCAGGGAACTTTATTCTTTTAGAGATATTTGATGATGCAAGTCATGTCGAGACACACTGGCGGCCTGTGTGCACACTCTAAACAATGAAACTTGTTATTCCACCCACCTTGGTTTTTGCCTGCCAAGCAATGAAATGGCAGATAGCTATTGATCTGACGGTCTATCTTTTGCTGAGTATCTTAGCTGACCCATCAAACAGCGCTAGTTTAGGTCCTCTGTAATGGGAAAGATTCAGCAAGGTCAGTTAATATTTGATTAGGGGCTTTATAAACCATTTATTGACTATTTATTTAGTCCCACAACTGGTGGTAACCGATGTGGTCTGGTAAAACAGGAACGTAAGTCTTAACGTATGAAAAGGCAGAGTTTCTTAAACTGGCAGTTCTTCTGTCATCTACTTATATTTACAGGGACAAGGTTTGGAGCTTGGAAATCCTGAGGCTGGGAAGTAAAAAGCCTGTTGCCCCCTCACCTAAAGAGAGGCCAGTTAGTGTTGCTGGAGCATGTGATCAGGCTGCCAACATTAACCCCCTGCTATTATATTCTGAGCACATTACAGGAAACCTTGTGGCAGATCCAGAGGCACCTGTAGGGAATACCTATCCCATCCAGCCTTGAAATGACTTGGAACCTTGCAGTCCGCAGTGAAGGACGTGATGGAAAAGGAGGACACATGGGATTCTATGTTTGGCCTGCTTTCTATGAAAACAAGAATCAAATAACTGATGTAAATGGACTGGTGATTGGCATGTGTACAGCTATGGTGGTTGCAGAGGTGACTGTGTTGTAGATTTCACCAATGAGGTCCATCATCTCCTGAACAAATCACATTTGTTAAGCATATAGGGCATGGGCCGCAATGAACGCTTTAAGGTAACCAGCCGTTTGAATGCTCTCCCCTTAATCTTAATACAATTTACAATGAATGACATCATGTAGGAGCCACTTTAAGGCCTGACATACACAAGAAATGGGCTTTGCACTGATGAAGTGGTGAATTTACCTCACCTACTCCCATTATCAGATGAAAAATGGAACACAACTAGTACTGGTGGCTCTGTCAAGTGATAGTCTGAAAATCTGCATGAAATACAAATGTGTTTTCAAGAGCAGGGACTTGTGCAAGGAAAGCACCGTCTTAACCGAGCATGCCAGATGTGATAAAATGAAACAAGGGACATAAGCAGAGCAAATAGATGCAGGCAGAGTTCCATGTGCCACAGCGGAATGATGTGGATGGCTGGCAACGGCGAGGAAATGGAGACAGATCTGCATGCCAAACGATTGATTGTTATCCCTGGCTCTGCTTGAACACGACCTTTCATTTATATGATAAACAGCTAAATTTAATCCAAGCACTTGTCTTTCCCTTCCCTGCCATCGTCTCTCATTTACCCATGCTGTCGCATTATCAGTCATCTCTCAATCCTTGCAACTGTACCTTTTTCCCACTCTGTGTTGTTAAACCATCACTCTGTTTAAAACGGCGGTCAAATTGGGAGGAAGGGAACCATATGTAGGGCTTGCCATCTAATTGGCTTCCTGTAGGGCAAGGAGACACCTCAGCTGTGTGTCACTTGGTGTCTTGCTCAAGTACACATGTGGCATGGCCTGTGGGAGCGAGAAAGAAAGTGTGTCATATATGTGGGCATATTGTTCACGCTGGAGCAGGACTTTGTGTGTGAAGGTTTAATGTACGCTGATGTGTGGCTGCCCTTAGTTATCCTCCATTTGCACAGAGTTTTGGGCACATCCTGAGGCCATGCAACATTAAGTGTAATTTGACATATGTAGCCCTAAACACAGTTTTGAATGAGATGACATTAAGGCATGGTGTTAATTAGACACAATGACTAAGCTAGGCATCAGTGAAGGTGAAAATAGTGACCCCATGCCAGCCCGATAAAATTATAACACTGTTAAAGAACACAGTCAGCCATGTTCATGTGTCTGTTCGATAAATGTTAACAATGAACTTCATTTAAACTGAACTTTTCCAAAGCAAAGTATGAGTAAAATATTCCTTTTTGTCTGGTCTTCAATAGGCTTTTATTTGTTCAACAAATTCCATATCTTTTTCTTCCAAAGCTTCAAAAAAGTACAAAAAATAGTGTACCAAACCTTACACCAAGCACAGCTAATGAATCACGACACAGACAACACAAAGGAACATTGATGCTGGGAGAAAAAGTCACAAGAAACGCAACAGAAAGTTCAAGCGATGTTTCAAGCCAGAGCAAGATGTGGGCGAAGGAGATACAGAGGCACAGAAACAAGTGAGACAAGACCAAATTCACAAATGTGCTTAACTTAAGGTCAGAGGAGATCTTTAACTGAGGTTTGAAGAGTCTGCAAGCCTTATGCAATCAATGACAAGATTCCTGTGCAAAAGTTATACTCGTGGTGTGTTTTGATCAAAAACGATTAGCCATGTTTCCAAATTCTGTTTTTTAAGAGCGTTGAGTATATATCCCTCCTCCTCTCCCCCACCATCTCCCTCCATCCTCCACCCCTTGTGGTTAAAAAACGCAGAGATGCTTGATGTTGGCCGTTGAAATAATGAGGAGCTTTCTTCCTGCACAGCACCTTTGATATGGTAAAGCAGGCAGACTCACCAACTGGCAGCAGCATCTGAACCGCACAAGCTTTACCTTCTGGGGACTGCAGGGAAATAGGAGGGAGTAAGATCAACACACATAGAGAGAGGGAGAGATGGATTGAGAGTGAGATAAAGGAGTAAAACAGGTAGAAGAGCACAAGTCCCCCACAGAAGGAAACAGATGATGAAGGAACACGACAGGGGAGTGCGACATGAGTTACACGCTCGTTCTGATCCACTCTCGGATGATTGACAACACCACTGGCAGATCCATGAAATACATTTGAGGGGCTACAAAACCCCTGTGGGCAGCATGGCAGACGAAGTCCCTGTGGGTAATCGGCTTACCGCCTCACCTAGTAAAGTATATCTTCTGTTCATATTATAGCGGACCTCTGTCTTCCGTAAAAACGAGACAAAAAGCTTGAAGTTCCATTTTTTTCTCTTCATTCAGTTTTCGAAAACAGGTGCCGGAAGATACTTTGATGTAGAAAATTTCCACAGCCCCACACACATGCTATTACAGAGCCAGTGTGACTGCTGCCAGGTGTATGCATTGACAATTCCAGCTCAATCATTACTTTGCCTGTGGATCAACAATTTCAAAAAGTTTTCTGACAACACTTTCTTACATTTAAAGAGGTGAAGCCAAGCGTGATTGCAAGATGTCAAGTCTATCCTGCAAATTGTCAGTGCAAAGTCTTTGTGATTCCAAAATGCAATTGTATTATTATAGGAGAAAAATGCTGGTTGATTTCATGGCAGGCTGAAAGCTCTCCTCTAAACTAGTGAGGAGAAGACAATATAACTTTGCACATACGCAGCAAAAAATGGCAGAGTTTTGACCTATATAAACACGAATATCAGGATAACATCTTTGAAGATGCATTAACAAACATATTTGGGCTGTTTGAATATGTTCAGTCATTTAAAGAAATCGAGATATGGTGTTTGCTAATTAGTGCTGCAAGTGCTAAGAGCTTATTCATGCAGCACTTCCCATATTGGACTCAAATGGCAGGGCTTTGCATGTTTAGCTGTGGTGCCAATCATATGTGATTACAGTTATGCTGGCAGAGGAGAGGAAACTATTTATGTGCTCCAGCTAAGAGCTCAGTTTGATGTTTTAACATCCCAACTCAAATATAAACGACTTTAGTGAAAAAATCCATGTTTAACGACTGAAAGGACCACTTCATTTTGAGGATACACACATTTGATTACACTAATTAGAGGGAGTCTGTGAAGATATTTACAGGATGAATTTTGCCACTATGATTGAGTTTCTCCAAGTCTTAGAATTTCCCCGAACAAAGGACACGGTTGATTTGCATTATGGGAAATGTAGGGTCGTACACTTTGAGAGTGTAGCTGTTAATAAGGGAATTAGGGAAATTCTGGCTTCAGAAACATTGACTTTGGTCCCTCTTTTCCTTGTGTTCTACCCAAGCCTTTTTATGCTGTTTCAGCTCCTCCTTTGATGCTTTTGTTTGAACAGGAAGCAACCTTAGGCATCAGAGCAGGTGTGCGTCTAAGCAGACATCCTTTGGTTCGAACTGTGAAAGCGTCATCTGTAAATGTATGTGTATGCAAAAACCTTGTTGTAATTATTTTATTACTATTTATGAGGGGAATCATTTTAAGCTCAGTAAGTATCAGAGGAGTAACATGTGCTTGCCTGGTAAGAATAAGAACTATGCAGTATGTGTAGTGCAAGTGCATCACTGTAATTTATTTGACAGACTGTGAAACTCTAATATCAATCCACTGAAAAAAAAAACAGTTAACTTTACATCTGTTGGTTTACTGTGGGGAAAAAAAGAAGAGACAGGTGCAGCGGAGAAATAGCAAGAGAGGTTAAAGACAGAAAGCTGTTGTCTACAGCAGAGAAAACAAAACTTAGTGAGGCAGATCAAGTACACACTAAATAAAACATGGCTGCGACAAGACTGTGTTTAAAGATTAGTGAGTGGAAAAATGTCAATAGACCATCAATGACAAGGCAGAAAACCTCAGCCTCTTCAGAATGAGCATGATCCTGCTTTAACGATAGGGTTTCAAACAGGCTGTATTTCAATATGGATGGCGCACTTATCTCCTCCCATTGTAAGAAGCGAAACCAAAATACCAAAGCACGCAATTAGCTGAGCGATAGAACATTAAAGGTCCCTTGGGTTGGATCAGTCCATAGTAGATTAAAGTTCTTGTTAATTTGAAGCAGACTCATGGTACACGTAACTTTAATGACTTTTGTGTTGGTGATGATTCCTCTCACTGTTCCTCCTCTATCTACTTTCTTAAAGAACACTGCAGGAGCCTCATTTGTCTACAGAGCTGTCAATCATCCCCTATTTTTAACATCAAATCATCAAAATTAACTTCCCCATTTGTACATGACTAAATATAATAAGAACTAACTGTTATGAAAGACAGCATGTTTGACAAAATCATATTTGCTGTGTAATTTCATTTTCTAGTTTGATTTATGTTGCATCTGCTTCAATAGAGAGGTGGGCTTCAAGACATACTCAGTTTAAAGCCACCATGGAGAGCTCTACGATGTTTAGTTTCACTTTGAGGGGCCTGTTGTGCTGTCCATGTTTTTATACAGTGTTTGTCCCAAAAACACACTTTTATAGTTGAAGAAACTTAACTATAACTAACTTGCTTTGATTTAACTGTGGTTTTACTCTTGTTCTATAATTGTATTGGCAGTTGCATATATTTGAAGCACAGCTACAATAATTCCTGACTCTAAGTGTCTGTATGTGTGTGTGTGTGTGTGTGTGTGTGTGTGTAGGAAACTAAGTTGTCCGCTAGGTGTCACCCTTGTTGGGTTCACATGCATACTTAGGTAGGAACCTTTCATCAGGCTACAGGTGTGTTTCTAGACGGTGGAGCACAAATAGTATTTTGACCGCAACACTGGAACGCTGGCTAGGTGAAGTGTTCGTGGAGTAAATGTGATTTCTGGATTTTGATTGACACTTATTGTTGGATTCTTGCATGTAACACATTGGAGAACAGACGGTGAACAATAAATTATCCGTAAATGCAAACAGAAGACGTCAGATACTTCATTTCACAAGACACAACGAACGGCGAGCGCGTCAATTATGTTTAGCCCGTCTAGACAGCCCCTCAGTGGCTTTAAGTTTTAGGCTTAGCATGGTTAGCGCCAATTTCCTAACCATGCTAATATTTACAGTGATCAACAGCAAAACTCTCCAAGTGCAATCCAACCATTCATTTACCTCTCACTGTTAACAGGACGACACAAATATTCGTCATGTACGAATCATCTTGCGCGTCTATGTGAAGAAATAGTTGGCGATTGATTGGTTATTATTAAAATGTGTAGTCAATAAAAAAAGACCAAACAAAGGTTCCAGAGCTCAGGACTTGGCTGTGGCTGGAACTATCCTCCAGCCCACAACCCACTCTGATATTGCAGAGGGCTGCAAACACTTCAGCTGGTATCTGGGATGTTTGAAGATGTACCATGATTTCCTGAGGGATGACCAGTGGTTGACATCATAGATGGGTGGAAGTATGAAAACTATTGATGTTCTGTGTAGACTCGAACGTCCTCAGGAGATTGCTGTTCCACAGAGCAAAGCACTTTTCCACATTGGGCAGAGTCTGGATCTTCCTTAAAAGTCTCCAGCTTTATAGCTATGTGATTCCCTTAACTTGTATTGCAAGTTTTGGCTGTCCTTATAAAAGTGTCATTTCATCTTTATACTTGCCATGAATTTCATTTGAGCACTGTTTTTGTGCCAACATCACTCTCAGCACAATAGTCAAAGAGAAGCTGTGCAATCAAACAAAAATGAAGTAGAAACAAGATCTTCAAATGCACTTCTGCACTGTTTAGTGAGACTTTAAATCTTCCAACTACAATCACTGATACACCTCCACATATTGAACCAGAAATAAAACTTCTCACTCCTGTTGAAGTATTTGGAGAGGTAGCCAAGGAGAACAAGTGAAGTCATCTTCTCTATCCCTCCCTCCCTCTTTTATCCTGTCATTGTCTCCCCGTTTCACCTTTGTTTCCTGATACCTTGGCTGGAGAACTGATAGGGAGTGGCAACAAATGATAGGAGGGATGGTCACCCATCTGTTGGCTAATGCATTATTGATCCCTGGCTGCCATCAGGGTGAAAAGTGAAGGTTTCTGCGGGTGGAGTCACACAGACCAAACATACTGACACAAAACCCCTCTCTAACACACCCACATAACTCTGCCTGTGCACAAAAAAGCTTACAGGCTTCGTCTGCTTCCTGTTCAATTATTCTGGTCTACGTGAGACACATTCAGACGGTTATTCTCTGCTACAAGTCCTCTACATAATCCTGCTTAATAAGGTTCTATTTTAGTCAATTCTGAACCAAACAACATCTGACACCTCAGTGTATAGGTGCTCGGAAAAACCTCACTACAAAAACCTCCAGAGAACTTCAAAGGTAACAAATGAAGCAGATGACGGTTGCAACTGCCTGACACTTTTGTAATATGTTATCAAATGGCTGTACAAAGATGACAAGATGTGCGGGGAGTGCTGAGGGCAGATTAGACAGTAGATTAATTATGTGAAATACGTTGCCATACTGCGACATGCTATAAATGTCTTCATCTCCATCCTGTCTGCAGAGAAACAGATGAGTTCATAAACAGATAGTAGAGGACGGTCTGTTTCCTGAGGCAAGCAGGCATTTTGTGTGAGTGTGAGAAAGTGTCTGGGAGTGGAATACATGCACATACATGCGTTTGTGTGTGGTGTGTCTAGTCTGACTGTATCTTCAACGAGGAATGAAAAGATGAGGAGTGATAAGTCATTTCCACTTCATAAGTCCAGTTAGTGAGTGTATTTGTCTGTGTGTGCAGAAGTGTTTGCATGCATTTGTGTTCAACCATGGAAACTACCGTCTTTCTCTCCCACATGGTTTCATGGATTTGTCAGTATGCTGCGGTGCAACCAGCCTGATGTGACAATTTCATTATGTCTAATTGTCCTTTCACAATGGGGTCAATGCACTGACAGCATAGGTCTTAAGTCAACACAGTTCCCTTAAAACTGAAAGGCATTCGTCTCAACTAAATGTGACAACAATGAGATTAATTGTAAACTGACAACTGTTGACAGGGATTATCACCAGTAGCTGCTGCCATTATTTCTGATAGTTGTCATAACACAAGGCAACA
This sequence comes from Notolabrus celidotus, assembly GCF_009762535.1. Classification (NCBI taxonomy): domain Eukaryota; kingdom Metazoa; phylum Chordata; class Actinopteri; order Labriformes; family Labridae; genus Notolabrus; species Notolabrus celidotus. The sequence continues at coordinate 11,946,066 of NC_048287.1, read as the reverse complement.
CTACAAAAAAGTTTAACATACCTAGGGTAACTTCTGGTTAGGTAACTTCACTAAGTCTAACAAATTAGAACCTGTTAAGCACTTACACAAAGCTATACACTATCATACACTTGATACATCAACCAAGAGTTTCAATGAGCATGTTCACAAAAGGGGGCAGAGCTTACACCATTCATCCAACAATGACCTTCCCCAACAACATGACCACCTGCTCAATACTGTTCACCCCCTTTTTTGGCATTCATCTGATGAGACGTGTTGAGATGTTGGCAGCAGATCTTTGATGTCCTGAGGTCACAGGGTGAGGCCTTTACTAATCAGACTCAGTTGTCCAGCACATTCGGGGGGTGCTACATTGGATTGAGATCTGTGGAATTTAGAGGCCAAGTCGACACCTTAAACTTGTTGTCATGTTCCTGCAGGTCACCACCTTCTACTGCTCTGTGGTCCAGCTCTGATGCTCATGTACCCAATGAAGAGTTCTATGTTGGTGGACAGGGGGTTAGTATTGACACCCTGGACAGTCTGCTGTGACACAGCCTCATATGCACTAAGCAGAGATGACCTGCGTGTTCTGACAACTGTCTATCAGAACCAGCCCTAACTTTTTCAGCACTTACAGCCGAGTAACTCTTCAATTTGATCAGACCACACAGACCAGCCTTTGATCCACATTTAAGAGTCTTGGCTGTCCATGACTCTATACTGGTTGTCCATCCTTAGACCACTTTGGTAGATGCTGACCACTGCAGACCAGTAACTCCATTACATCAGACTTCCACTAGATCCATGTCCAAGCCATCTCCAATCTGCTGCAGTCTGGTCACGAAGCAGGACCGCTGGATAGCTGGAGTTATGTGACCAAAGTTTTTCCCACAGTAATTACTGAGGCACCAATTATCCGACTCCTCTCCTCATCCATATTGTCTTTATCGTCCTCTATAAATTGCTGACCTGTTAACTCCAGGCCTGGCTCCACTCATTATGATTTTTGGTTGTTGTAGTTAAGTGAAATATGGTCTGGTCATAACACAGAGTGTTCTATTCTGAAAAGTACCAGGATGTTTTAATTCTGTTTTGGTGCCTGGCTTCCTGTTCCGCTCGATTTGCTCTGTTGAGTTTGATGCATCGTGCTCTGGCATCGATCTGCTCTGTTGAGTTTGATGCATCGTTCTCCGGCATCAGACAAAAATAAAAGTCTTGGGTATCTGATCAGGAGGGCTATGACCTGCAGGATCAGAGACAGAACGCAACAGAGCGGATCCAGTGGAAGTTAACACATTGCCTTGAATAGAAATCGGATTGAACCGGATCTGGTGGAATTTGGCTGTTAGAGATGTTTTGATCTAGCCCCACGTACAGAATCTCATCGCACTGGTCGCAGAATTGATTCCTGTCCCTGAGGTGTTTTGCTGAATGTCGTCTCCCACTCTTTCCCCATGTTTCTCTCAAGCTGTCCTATCTAATAAAGTCACAAATCTGATATCTTTAAATTATATATATATATATATATTTGGCCCTTGTCAAAGTCACTCACATTATCTGCCCTTTTTCCTGCCTTCAATGCATCAACTCTCAAGACAAAATGACAGGTACTATTGTACAAAGATAATCAATATTATCCACTTCAGCTGTCATAATCTTGAGTTGGAGAAAACTATAAGAGAAAAATAGAGGCTTAAATAAAATATTTAGTATTGCTAAATGCAGGAAGAACTGGCACATAAAACATCATCCACTGTGTGAAAGCTCCAGGTTATAATATAACTTTCCCATCAGTAGTGAACTATAGATTAGACTGGACAACACCTGTTTATTTCATAAACTTAATGATATTGACCTAATAAACTTTTTACAGAGGACACACTTGAAGTACAAATGCAAGACTTCAGTGCAGTGATAGTGATTTGTTCCTGTAGCAGGGTGATATCCTGATATCCTGTGCAATTAGGAAGTGTTTCCAGCACTACAGCACGTCAGTTTTAGCTCAAGCTATAAATAAAGTTGTGAATAAACTTTAGGAAGCAACCACACATGACACCCCAGCTGGAGTCGTATCACAGTTCATGTTTTTGGGTTATTTTACTGAATAGATTAAAAAAATGGAGACAGATAACTTTGCTTTCCATTAACCTCCGTGCAGTCAGAACGATGCAAGAAGCTTTCAAAGTTCCTCTGCTCCTCTGCTAGCTTTCAACTCTCTCTGGGTCTGCACCTGGAATAATCCAGTGCTTGCTGTGGAGCACTGTGCAAGTGCCGTCTACACACAATCCACAGTTATTTTAGCCTGTGGACACATCAGATCTGCCAGCAACAGCAGCAGCAGAACAGTGAGAACCACCATAAGTCACACAAGTCAGGGGGCAACGGATGAGACAGAGGACAGATACATAAAATCATATTGTGGACATAATAGTTCATAATTATTTGTCAAGTAGAAAAGCTGCCATAGCTTGTGCCCTGTACGCTGACATTGTTGTTTGTTTTGTCAGCTGATAATTACACGGTCGCTGCCGCTGTCTGACAGATTACACTCCATTTACTCCAACAGTTTTCCCGACCCCTGCCATTACTTATTAAGTGGAGCACTGGCACACTTAAATGAAGCAGACCCACTTTTGAGTGTGAGCATCCCTGATTGAATTGGATTTCACATGAACACTGAAAAGCTTTTTCTGCATTATCTCAAATAATCATTGTACTTTGGTGTAAAATATGTATTGTACATCTTTTCTCTGAAACACTGCGTCATGATTAGGGTAATAATAATTAGAATAGTTACATCTGAGGGATTTTACGCGATCATCTTCCTTCTGAGAAATCACTGATAATATGCCTGTCCTGTAGGCTACTCTTTTTGTTCACTACAGTATATTCCCAATCTAAACTTTATATGTAAGAGGATGAAAAAAAAAAAGACGTATGAGTTTTCAGAGCTTGTTGTACAAATAAAAGCATGGGAACTGTTGAGTATTGCACATTTGTAAAGTTAGGAGACTCAAAATAGTTGAAGCAGAGACACTGTTTGGTTTTATGGCTGTGTCAGGCCTGTTAAACTCTGGAAGAGAGGAGTCCTTACACGAGAGCTTAAAAAGCCAGGCCAATGTAATAGCTATCAGAAGCATATTACAGACCAATCTAAAATGATTAGGAATAAGTTAAAATAAACTGTAGTACAGCACTGCCAAAGCTCTGGCAAGACTTCTTCAGTGAAGTTTTCTAGTTACGTTTTATTCTAAATGACACAATATTAGAATTTCCCAATGTTCAGTACTTTATGTGGGTCAAATAGTTCAGTGTGACTCAATATTTTCCAGGCTGAGTGGATGAAACATTATTACCTGCATCTCCACAAGTCGGCAGTATCAGCAAGGAGGGCATGTCAGACTTCCAATGCTCAGGGAGACGTGTGCCTGTCAGTCATTCACATTGATACAGCATTAGCCTCTGCTTCCATTGATAGAGAGAAATGCAATGCCACTGCCTCAACATGTCCACTACCGGAGACAACAGCGAGTCATCTTCCAAAAGGATTCCTCCAAACCCTGTGCTGTTGAACAGAGCCAGCTGCCAGAGTATACTGTGGGACGGGCTAGCCTAAAGAGCAGCCTCTGATGGGGAATCCACTGACTAATTAAGACTTGTGTGTAAAAGGTGCTACAAAACAATGCCATGCAAGGGAGAGAACACTTCAAACTTTACAAAACCAGTGACAGACACCCAGACCTTTAGGAAGAGTACAAAACACAACAGGTTAGCTTATAAGCTAGCAGGCTAGCTAGAAGGATGTTGATGAGCAGTTTAGTTGTATACATCAAGTCAGTGTCTCAGAAGCATGTCGATATCAGGCCCATCCTGCATCTTAAATAACACGAAAAGCCAATTAAAACATGCCAGTTCCATGTTTTACACATGGGGGTCTCATATGTGTGCTTATCACAATGGCTAATCTGACCACAGAGTAACAAACAAGCTAGTTCCAGTAAGATCAAGCTTTCTGACCTTGCCATTTCATGTAGAGGGCTCTTTACTTGGCTAAAGTGAAGAGCAAACAACAGCTTGGCCTGGAGGAACAAATGTGTTAACCACTATGGCTACAGTTCATGTATTTTCTCCTTCAGTGTCTTTACTCTCACCCTTACACAAAGTCAAGCCCAGGCCATAGTAAATGTATCAACCTGCCAGATGGAAGTTTGCTGAGACTGGACAATATGTGGTAACAGTGACCAAAGGGGGTAAAGGCTGACAGAGGGGATCACAAAAGTTTGACTCCATGCAGGATAGTAAGACTGTAGCAGAGCTTTTTCTTCTTCATATATTTTATTGCTGTTGCCATCCGCAACCAATTTGTTACTGCCAATGACTGGATTATATCAGTTTTACTGTGAACAATATGTACATTGTGTCAACCCAAAGTGATAATTTTCATGACATATCACCTAAAAACCAGACACAACTGTTTCAACAGCAGCTTTTAGTACTTTCAGGCTAAACCACATTGATACAAGCAAGGGTAATTTTACCAGGTGTTTGAAGCTGTTACAACATTATTACTATTAAGTTCTTAATTTGGACATTATATGTACAGCACCTTCACCACAGGGACTGTCAACTTGAGTTAAAACAACTAAGAGTGGTTTGAGACAAAATACAAAAACAGAAACCATTACCTCCTACCCCTTCTCCAAAGTCCCACTTGTTACAGTCCCCAGAGCCAACACCTAGTTGAGCAGGAAGTGGAGCTTTAAGAAAAGCTTCTAGAAAATCAAAGAAAACAAGAACTTAAATTTGAATGATAACTTATGAAGGCAAACATTTAAAACTTTGGGCTTTAAAGTAAACCATCCACAAAGGCCTGTATGATCTTCATTGAAAAATGGAACTACTTTGTGAATGTGAAGTACATTTCTACCAGGCGGTCTTATTGCAAAAAAAAATGTCCTGAAGTATGTTTGCAGTTACTGCACTTCCATTTCTTTTTGTACCACCTCTTTTTTTCATCTGAATCATATTTTTTCTATAGCATTTGTTTTGGACTTTGCATGTGTTTATGAATTTGCCTTGTTTCTGGATTTGCAAGGGAGAACAAACAAACTCCACTCAAATTCCTTGCCATGGATTGGAACCAGGAACATTCTTGCTGTAAGGCACCACCATGCAGCCTGTACTATGTTTTCTGACACTAAATATTAATGCATCTGTATCTTTTGACAATGATTTTAATACTTATTTTATTGGTTCTTGTGTCCAAACCCAAAGATTGACTGTCATGAGACGGTTCATAATTGGGTAACATTATTATCCGATTGTAATAAAATAATATACACAACACAAAACAATTCAAGACACAAAGCTGAGTATACAACTGAGTAGACAAATCAGTAGAGCACATGCCAAAGATGTTCTGTGCTATTTGAGCCGCAGAGACACTTGTTTGAGTTGCCTATAGACATTGTGGAACAGCTTATTTTTGAAGACACGACAGGGGAAAATGTCAGAGAAAGAGTGATGTTGGTGCGAGGGAAAGTTTGTTGACTGTGATGTATAAAAAGCAAACTCAAGAAAGCTTCAAGTGTGCATTCAGCCAAAGTATTCTGGTGCATGGTTGGTGTGGCCAAATCCGTTTGCAATATGAACAGAAAAGGCCAATCTCTAGTAGTGTACTGCCATGTCCCCTGTTGTTTCTTATTTGTGTTACAGAAATTACTATAATACTGATGATTTAATCTTTAGTACGTGGTATCATGTGTAAATGTTCATCAGACTGTGTATTTCTTTAGCACATGGTTTTAGTTATTAGTAATTCTCTCTTCTTATCGATCACAAAGTGAAGCTTTCTGTTGAACTTCCTGAACTGTCAAACTAAATGAAGCGCTATTCCAAACACTGGTGAGGTTAACAGGACGGGTGTCCTGTGGAATTTTTACTTTCACAGTCTGCACCGGCAGCGCAACAAGTGCTTTGTGAGTTGCTGTTGTCTCTACTTCACCTTTTAAACCTACTGTCAGAGGGCTGGACACAACAAAAACAGACTCAAAGACACTGATTGTATCACTGAATTCTCAATTAAATTTACGCAAAATCACACTACATTAACTCTTGTGGTTGCCTCTCATTTATATCAGAAATATATGCAGCAAAAAGAAGAGGGGTGGTCTTGATTACGAATAATCGCCAAATAGATAATCGAATAGTATTTTGGCTTGAAATGCCCATCCCTAGTCTAAATATGTTGAGACATTTATTAAATTGATACAATGTGTGACCTGTGTAAGATTATAACTGTCTAGCTCATGGTTAAAGTGGATAATGGTGGAGTAGTAGTTGTTCCTGTCATTAGATTACATGCCCTGGACATTATTGCTCACAAATCGCAAACAAACACAGTCTTCACACAGTCTTCTTTTCTCTCTCAAACTCCCTCTCTCTCCTTTTTCCCCCCCTCTTATTGTTGTAATGGAACTCGGTAAATAAGGCCATTTCAAGTTGAACAAGCTTCAGGATGAATTACACTACATATAGGCTCCATGAGTCAAGGCAGCGGTGTAATGGATTTTTACCTCTTTACTTTTTTTTCTCCCCCCTGCCTCACTACAGTGTTATGTATTCTGCCAACCAATGCATGTTGTGTATGAAGTGCCTATGTGATGTGCAGCAAAGAAGGATTAGATAAAAAAAAAAGAAGGTCTATTGCCTGGAAGGCTAATAAACTCAATGTTTCTGTTGGGCAGAGGAGAGATAACTTTGTCCTTGGCTCGCTCATAACCTCATCAGAATCGCTCAATGAATCACAGAGCGCCATAACTCACGGCAGGGCCAGCTGTGATACAGTTAAGGAGTACCCTTGGTGGAGGGAGCTGCGTGGTGGCTGAAAAGGAGTGAAGAAAACATGTTGGAGCACAAACACACGTATGCTTTTGTTTCTTTTCTGAATCAGTTTGCAACACGCACGCACACAGGTCAGGATTTGTTCAATTTAAGAATAGGTAGAGAGTGGATAAAAGGGAATCTGTTTATTTTTGTTTTCACCAACCTTGATGTACTATAGAGGGAGCATGTACAGTTCAATCTGAAACCAGAAATTGTTCATGAACTCTTATTATCCACTCCTAATTCTTTGATAAGAAAAACACCAAAGACTATAAAGACTGAGACAGAGTTGTATTTATTTTTGACGATTTTAACTTAATCTCAAGTATAAATGTGCTTCTCTAAAAATGGAAGAGTCGTTTTTGTAAATAATTCTTGCAGCTTTATGAAATGAGGCTCTAAAAGACTCAACTGACAGTTCCCTCTTTGACCTCAGTCTCTGTGTCACTCAGCTTCCTCATTAAGAAGCACACAAAAAACACATCCAAGAATACAAGTGTCCGAAAATAATCGCTCCAGCCCCTGTGTTTTCGTGCACTCACTCTGACACACAGGGAATGTTCTTTGTAAAGACTTCCCAGCTTAACTTGTCTCAGACAAACTCAGCCGGGGCTCAGCTCCTGGTTGTGGATGAGAAGTGTGCAGCAAACAGACTTACATTGTGAATTAACAGGATTAAGTGTTTTAAGAGGCTTGTCAGGTAAACCTGAACCTGCCTGCCATAAAACTGAGGCCGACTCTGAGCTACTTTCAGCCACTTTGAAGTCTCTAACTATCTCACCCATGACTGGCATATCAGCAGGCTCATACAACACAGCTGCACTGCTACAACACTAATTTAGCATGCACCAATGTGAGGCACATGTAAGTGTGCATGAGTAAAGGTGTCCGGCTCCACACTGACAAACACACAGATGAAAAACATGCAAAGCACAGCTTTGCACTTTTAGGAGGGTTTGACAGAGCTTCTGCTTTTCCAAAGCCTCACCTGAACCTTCTTCCATGTTTTTCAGATACTGATTTTGCACTTCTAAGTAAAGTCTTCAAAATGCATGACACACAAAGAGGACAAACAAAAACACATTTTCAAATAGTTTAGATCTGTATTTCCACTATGTAAAAAAACAATATTATATATATATATATACACACTTTGAGTTATCTTATTTCATAAGCTTGAAAAGCGAGAATTTGAGGACATAAATGATGGAACACTGAACATTGATCAACAGCAAGGAGATGTACTGGCTCATTGTGATACCTCTACAAATACAGCTCCTTATCCCTCACAAAAAAGTATCTGCTTGTTTCACAGCTGTTTCCCCTTAATTCTGTTCATAAACTGTATGAAATATATATTCCGTATCAGAGACGACACCCATTGGCTTCTGAAGAGGTGTTATAAATCCTAAAGTTGGCAGTGGCCGTATTGGGAATGCTGACTCAATCCTACTTTTGATCAGTCTAGAAACAGGTAAAGAGGTGAAGCTGAGGCCTCAGGCTTCCTGGCAAACAGCTACAATGTGTCCACCTAATCTACTCAGTCATGCGCCTAATCATGCAAATTTATGCATTACTCTTCGACTTTATACAACCCCAATTCATAAAAAGTTGGGTCGCTGTGTGAAATGTTCATAAAAACAGATTTTGATGGTTTGTTAATTATTTAAAATCCATCTTAAATTGAAAATATTGGAAAGACAACATGTCAGATGTAACTGAAAAAATGTTGAAAACAAAGCTGTTGCTGTTTTAAACAATAGAAACATATCCCTAATGCACTGGGAGTCTAGTAGTGATTTGTCTGTACATGAGTCAATCAATCACGTCGTGTGGCTGTTGCTTAGCTACCCCCGTTTATGATACTGACAGGACCTGCTGCGTAACATCAGCTATGGGCCGGAAATTAATTCAGTGTTTTCCAAAGAGCTCCAGGAGAGTTAGAAAAGTAGCAGGCAATGAATATGCTGCGCTTTGCACACACAGCAAGTGTCTTTTTTAAGTCAACCACCGTAGAAATACTAACATACAAAGCCATATTAAAACCATAGACATATGGTATATTGGATATGCTGAAGTCAACCTAACTGCTGTCGAGCTAGTTTGAGGTAAAGAGGCAGGCTTTGAGCCTCTGAGCCAACAGCTACAGTGTGCCCCCCTGTCAATCAAGTCAGCTGTGCCTCTAATAACGGAAAACTTGTAATCTTAATATCTTCGAAATTGCCCGAAAAAATGAAAAAAAATCCCCCCCACCCCCCGTACAGTGTGTGCCAATCAAGAAATAAGCTATCCAGACTACACTCAGCCTACTTCATTGAGGCAAAAGGCTGTGACAACCAGCTTAAACCTGTTGCTCTGAAGGGCACCAATGCAACCCTTCGTTTCATGTTTACTGGTTTTAAAATATAAAATTTTTCAAATAAGGTTTTGATTGATCATGGAGACATGATATGCATCTGCTGAGGCACTGTCCATGGTACTGAAAGGTGCATTGATGAATAATCCAATTGTACCATGAGCTCAAACATGTGGACTTGTGGTTAAGTGAAAGTTCTACTTTGTAAGGATTGAAAATATGGTCACCCTTACATGACACATTACATGGGTCTATTCCATCAGCCAACTTTCAGTAGGTGAGCTGATTAACCCCATTTAAAAACTTAGGTGACAAAAAAAAACAGAATAAGGTCGCCTAGAACCCTTTCAATTGCCGAAACATCACCTGTGGGATGTGGCAGGCTGGGAGGTGAGTTTCAAAGTCCACATGCTGCTAAGTGAAAGCTACATTTCAGGGGGCCTGCAGTGTCACATATTTCAGAGAAGTGGCTCTTGTTCATGAGTATAACTGAAGGCCATTTGAAACTCCCACTGTGGTAATGTGTACACAAACTATTGTCCAACAGAGCTTCAGGCTGATTAAATTGACTTTTCTCACTTGCACCCTTTTAAAATCACAGTTGGGAGCATGTGATTACAGCCGACACCAAATTGGCTCAATTTTAAAAAATAACGTTTTAAATCAGTGTCTCTGGGTGCTTTTCAAACACTTCTGATCTAACCTTTTAAATCTCATTTGTTCTATTTATCTATTCACATTGCGTGTTGAGGCAACATTGCGCTACTCTTACTGGGATATTGTTATTACAAAGCTTGTTTGGTTTGTGTCTTGGGAAAGAGTGCAAACAACTTTGTGTTTCTTAAAAACAAAGATTAGAGCATCTCTTCGAAAAAAAGTTAAAAAGCAAATAGTAATTTCCCAATGCACAAACTTAAAAGGCTACACATTTTATAGCTTCCAGCTGCTCAGAGAGCACACAGAGACAGAGATGAAGGGCTGGACTGAGGCTTCTTATGGCGACAGGGGTGTAGTCAGTAAGGTTGGCGTGCGGTGGGTGGTATATCGCCACACATTTCCTCAAAGCTTAAACAGTGACACATTTGCTCCCTCTCCACTTGGATCTTTCTCTGTATTATTAATGTCTCACCCAGGAGATGGAGTTGCCTTCAGCTAGTATCAAAGGCCTGTGCAGACACAGCACTTCCTCCTTTATTAACAAAACGAGTCTCACGTCGGGACTGCACATCACGTACGGAGTGAAAAGAACATAGGCAGGATCAAACAATTTGAGAGGGAGGAAAAGTCTCAATGCCTAAACTAAACCCGTGCAGACCTAAATCCCTCTGTTCTTTACTCCAGGTCCTCCTTTTTTAGTTTTGTTTGCATTAAGGAACCTTTCATTTGCATGGATGTCCATATTTTGAACATCAGACAATTGACCTAATACTAAATAAAAATAAAAAAATCCTATTTCCAGCATTGTCTGAAATGATCTTTACTCAAAGGTGACATGTTTGCATCATGAAGGAATAATCTACAAGAATGTGAAACTTGCAGAGACTATGTGCATACTTACAATGAAACAGACACAGAATAAATGGAGAACATTTCATTTCTGCTAAAAAAATATCTAGCTTTATGGACTCAAAACAACACAAAAACAACTTATTTAGAATTGAAATATCACTTTATACAAAACCAAACACAATCAGTAAAGGGCACTCAGAAGGCAGCTGCATTAACACTGCACTTAAACATAACATTGGGTCACTCACACCAAGAAAAAATTGTTCACTAAATTACCACAGCCACTCATTCTGAGTGTATGTTGCAGCCAAAAATATCACAAATACTGCCATCGCCCAAAAAGCTTTGAAAGCAGCGGGAGCAGTCTGCAGCAGACTGCAGTGGTTGCTATGGAAGCACAGTCTGCATGCCTCAGTGAATGGAAGTCGTCGAAACTTCACCCCGGATGATTGTCTGAGCATTTAACTTGTGTGACACATGTTCATTTTTTTTTTTATCAACCTCACCATTTCACTGGTGGATAAAAGATGCTTTGGTTCATTTTTTGTTGCAATTTTCTTAACACTTTGTGATGACAAAAGAATGTGCTCAATTTATTCAAAGCTGTATCAAAGAGTGTGAGCTGGTTCCTTACACTTTGGTGATAAGACAATACATCTCTTCTTTTTGCTGCTTCAATGTGGCCAATGTTCAATATCCTGATAGATCATTTCCAAAAACAAATATAATCACACTCAGATAATTGTAAATGCTGGTTTAGACCTGTTGACATCCGTGAGGAACTTTGGGTATTGCACTTTTGACATGGTGATCATGTCCTGTATGTGAGTAAGTGATGCTTTCTGATAAAAGAACATCATAGTCTTCCCTTTTTAAATGTCTGATGTGCAACTCACCATCAATCTTTAGTGTGGAACATTTTAAAAGTCTGGTTGTACAGTGTTCATCTATTTAAAATCACCAAATAGAAATAAGCTGTCGTCTTGGTGATGGTATGGTTGGCTTTTGTAGGTCATAAAGCAACATTAATATTCCTGTTGTTCTGTGTTCCTGCAAATAGATAGTGCGCACATGCTTTTCCCATCATTAAAAGCTCTGGTACCATAAATCTGTATGAGCTATAGTTTTACAATGTGGTTGTTACTGTTGTTTGTGCTGCTTGTCCCTCTGCCCCAACTCAACACAGTCTTAGCAGACGACTGTTCAATATAATTCTGCTTCTGCTCGAGGTTTCTGAGAGAGAAATTTTCCCTGCCACTGTGACTTACTAAATGTTGCTGAATATTTGTTCATTGTGGATTAATGTAGGGTCTTTAATTTAACAGAGATCTTGATCTGCTCTTTTCGTTAAGTATCTTGAGATATCATTTTATATAAATGGGTGTATGCAAATAAGAATAATAAAGAGCCGTATGGGTAACACTTTATATTAACTACACACTTTTAAGCATTAGTTAAGCATTAATTAATACTTAACTCATCATCTGTAAAACATTGTTCATACATTAATACTCATTTATATATCATGTACAAACACAGTTATAAATGTTTTATTATTCATGAATATGACTCTCTATAATGTGTTAACTAACTCTTTGTTCATACTTTATAAATGGTGGTTTCACCAACTACAAATGAGCTATTATGGTCATTATAAACCAGTTATAAACACATTAACAGGTTATGATTCTGACATTTAGTACGGGTTAGTGAACACCTTATTACATAGCAAATTATGATTAATTAAGGTAGTCACAAAGGACTTATAAGCTGCTTGTTCATGGTTTTGTGAGCTGATCTAAAGTGAGGACTTTTTATGCTTTACAAAGCATTCATTGATGAGATTTAAGACCAGCAGCACCTTAAAACACAGAAGTCACATATATTGATTCAACAGAATAAGGAAACAGACACAACACATGGACTTAAACTTGTGTTTATTAAAAGGAAACAACCTCTGTATAAAACCGCGTTTATCAAAATAACTCTTCATATGAACTTAAAATACCCTGCAACTGAAAAAGAAAATCTCTCAAACTTAAAGTGCTCACAGTGGAAAAACTCAAATAAAATATGACATATCAAACATATAAAAATACTCAGTAACATTTAAATGCTGGCTGTATAAAACCATTTGTAAACACAAGGTAAAATGCAAAACTGAACAATAACTTGGATTCTGTGTTTTAAGGTGCTGCTGGTCTTAAATCACATTAATGAATGCTTTGAAAAGCATAAAAAGTCCTCACTTTAGATCGGCTCACAAAACCATGAACAAGCAGCTTATAAGTCCTTTGTGACTACCTTAATTAATCATAATTTGCTATGTAAGGTGTTCACTAACCCTTACTAAATGTTAGAATCATAACCTGTAAATGTGTTTATAACTGGTTTATAATGCCCATAATAGCTCATTTGTATTTGGTGAATCCACCATTTATAAAGTATGAACAAAGAGTTAGTTAACACATTATAGAGAGCCATATTCATGAATAATAAAACATTTATAACTGTGTTTGTACATGATATATAAATGAGTATTAATGTATGAACAATGCTTTACAGATGATGAGTTAAGCATTAATTAAGCATTAATTAATGCTTAACTCATCATCTGTAAAGCAACCTTGGAGAGACATGCACGTTTGTGTTAATTTGATGTTACTCTCCAATAAAAACAGAGAAGTGAGCATTATGTAATGTCTGCAAAATAACTTAAATGTCTCACAGTGCACTAAGGGTGCTGTATTTTAGATGCCAATGTGAATCGCCAAGAGAAACTGTAATACGGCAAAGACTAGAAGGGTACTGGACCTGGTACGCCAGGGGCATCATTCAAGAGCACTTAAAACTCTAATTAATTAATGCTTAATTAATGCTTAAAAGTGTGTAGTTAATATAAAGTGTTACCGCAGTATGGTTTCAGGATCATGTCAGACTGTTCATATTGCTGGGTACAATTTTTTCTCCTCTGTGGAGAAGCCTACTTTGTATTGAGCAGAGTTTTAAGTGCTCTTGAATGATGCCCCTGGCGTACCAGGTCCAGTACCCTTCTAGTCTTTGCCGTATTACAGTTTCTCTTGGCGATTCACATTGGCATCTAAAATACAGCACCCTTAGTGCACTGTGAGACATTTAAGTTATTTTGCAGACATTACATAATGCTCACTTCTCTGTTTTTATTGGAGAGTAACATCAAATTAACACAAACGTGCATGTCTCTCCAAGGTTTCATAATTGGGAACATCTGAGAGAAGAGATGACTTTGATATCTTTCACAGTCCATTACCACCTGATGCAGCGATGCAGAGGTTATTTTTTTGGTGTGACACATTGAAGTAGTCTTTTAAATGAATGATTGTTGTAAAATTCAGCATTTATAGCATTCTGGTACTTCTTTTTCCTGTGCATTGATCTTGACTGCTTCGAGTCCTTCTCTTGCTCAGAAGTAATCGTGTTGTATTACATCTGCCACGTGTGTTTGTGTTGCCTTCATTCAAGATGTCCTTATTAGATCCATGCCACGTTAAATAGCACAAAGCATCTTTTGAATGATGAAAAACATATGAAAATATTAGATGAATGTTTGGGCAGATTTGTAACAATGGCTATTTGCCAGTGTTCACATCACATAGCCTAATGGCTTCAAAATAAAAGCTCATCATAGCTGCACATAACTGCACACTATTAGGAATGTAAGAACGATGAACTCTTAAGTTGAACATGGAGAGCAGTAAACATGTCACCTCTTTGAAAACCCTGCCATGATGACTAAATTAAGTTTGCATGATGCAAACAGCTAAAGTAGAGAACAGGGACTGTCACAGTTTCAAATATAAATAGGTTGCTAAAGCATGACATACTGTGCTGAGGAAAAACTGCAGTCGAGCCCACAGATTCATCAGCAGCCTCAGGCACTCCAGTCACCGGCTGCTCACTGCCTCCCACTTAAAGTTATACCCTGATTCGGTGGTGACATTAGTGATGACCTTCTACAAATATCAGAACATTAAGATTTCATACTGAAGTCCTGTGATGACAGCTAGAATTTAGATTTAATGGAAGTAGGGCCATTAACTTAAATTTGGTGATTTAGCCTCAATCTGTGTAATGACTAAAACTGCTTAACCTTGATCACAGGGTACCTGGCTTGAATGAACCTGAGGCTGTATCTGATTTAATTTTGGACTTTCAAATTAGTGTAAGACACTGTAAAGTACATCATATAGAATGAAAGCAATATATTTTAGTGTACCAGCTTCCAACTAGCATCATCAACCTCTGAGTTCTAAGAGAAACCTTCACTGCTGAACTCTCTTTCACAGGTTTTACTTCTGGCCATAGCCTGATTCATGAAGTCATAGCAGACGTACTTTAATCAAAGGGAGGCATTTTAGACTTCTATTGCTTAAGAGGTGTACTGACATTGGTGCCAGTATTGGTAAGTCACTGCTACCAGTCCCTGTATTGACCTCTGTTAATGGCTCAAATGCAATAAGGCCAGGACACAAGCTGATGTGCCATAAACCAACCAGATCTCCCCTCAGAAAAATCTATTTGTTCCAGGTCAATCACTCTAAATAAAAAAACAATAAAAAAATAATAATAATTAGAATAATAATACATTTTATTTATATAGCGCTTCTCAAATCAAATGCCTCATGTAAAGAAACTCTGACCTTACAGCGACCTCCGACCTTTGGGCCTGTCACCTCATTCTTACTCTCTTTTCTTTTCTTGTGACTTACTGTCCTGTCCTCCCATTAAAGGCAGGAAACAGCCAGAACAGTGTGATCCTAGCAGGGTATGTAAGCTTAGTGAAGCTATTCAAATGCCAACAATTAGTTCTACCAATATTATATTCATGTTTTTTTTAACCACACTAGAAGTGTTTCCAATCGAATGAGAGCATACCTCTGGCAATGGCAGGGTTCCCACGCATCCTGGAAAACCTGGAAAACATTTGACCAGTTTTCCAGTACTGGAAAACACCTGGAAAATGGGAGAAAAGGTAAAATGTCCTGGACAATCACATATAGTCCTGAAAAATTATTCCAACATGGCTGCGTGCGACCTGACCCGATTAACAAAACACATCCCCATTCATTGAAAGTTGAGTGCACGCTGTGCTGGAAAAGACAGCGACACTGCGCAACTTTTTTCACATCTTTTCTCCTTCACTTCATAATCATGCATTCACAGGAAACGGGGGTATATTGTCTAGTTTTATGGTACATTAACCTTGTAGAGTGCTCTTTTAAATCAAAGAGTCTTCTATTTAAGTTATAGAGTGACCAGCCGAGTCGGGCAGAGAGCTTGGGGGTCTGTGCCTCACAACTTTCTCTGCAGGCTGAGAGCTCAATTACCGTACTCTAGCTCAGTTGTTCTCAAAGTGGGGTCCTGGGACCCCTGGGGGTCCGCGAACCATAGCGTGGGGGTCCGTGAAATAATTTGAATAAATTTCTAATAAATTATAAAATTGTGCGGTGTCATTACAAAACAGCATAGACACCATTGTTATGATACCATTTGGTGGCTCGAAGGGATATGCGAGTCTTGCTACTGTTAATTTTCTGAAAGCATTTAAGATCAATTACTTGAAAAGTATAAATGCTGTCATGTTGAATCCACAAGGAATGAAATGACCCTTTGTTTTAAAGTATACAAGTGGTATTTACTTGATTCAAATTGAAGTGTTATCTGTTTATCACTATGGTACAGGTCTGAAGTATTTACATTGATATGTTTTACAATACAAATAGTTCCAAGGACAACTAAGAGTGCAAATGGTAGTAAGCATATTCTTTAGTGATGGGAAGTTGGGCTCTTTTCAGAGAGCCGGCTCTTTTAACTCGGCTCCCAAATAAGAGCCGGCTCTTTCGACTCCCAAACAGCTCTTAATTTAGGATCTTTTGTAGCCGTATATTTTACCTTAACTTTGCAAAAACTAATGGTTTGTGTGTTGAAAACCCTTTTACATGCGGTGTTTTTACGAGAGGCTTTCTAATTGCCCGATTTTGTGCATTTATTCTGTTACAAAACCATTCTCACCCTGATCCTAGGGTTAGGGTTGTGATTAGGGTTAGGGTTATGATTAGGAGCATGGTTAGGATTAGGGTAAGGGATATGATTAGGGTTAGGGTTAGGATTAGGGTTATGGTTATGATTAGGGTTAGGGATAGGGTTAGGATTAGGGTTGCGATTAGGGTTTGGGTTGTGATCAGGGTTAGGGTTAGGATTAGGATTCGGGTTAGGGTAATGGTTAGGGATATGATTAGGGTTAGGATTATGTTTAGAGTTATGATTAGGATTATGATTATGGTTAGGGTTAGGGTTATGATTAGGGTTAGGATTAGGGTTATGGTTATGATTAGGGTTAGGATTAGGGTTATGCTTAGGGTTAGGGTTGTGATTAGGGTAAGGGTTAGGATTATGATTATGGTTAGGGTTATGATTAGGGTTAGGATTAGGATAAGGGTTAGGATTAGGGTTAGGATTAGGGTTAGGGTTATGATTAGGGTTAGTTTTGTGATTAGGGTTAGGATTAGGAATAGGGTTAGGATTAGGAATAGGGTTAGGATTAGGAATAGGGTTAGGATTAGGGTTAGGATTAGGGTTAGTTTTGTGATTAAGGTTAGGGTTGTAATTTGGGTTAGGGTTCTGAATATGGTTAAGGTTATGATTACGGTAAGGGTTAGGATTAGGGTTACGGTTAGGATTAGGGTTAGGGTTATGATTAGGGTTAGTTTTGTGATTAGGGTTAGGATTAGGAATAGGGTTATGATTAGGGAAAGGGTTAGGGTTATGATTAGGGTTAGGATTAGGGTTAGGGTTGATATTAGGGTTAGTGTTCTGAATAGGGTTGAGGTTATGATTAGGGTTAGGGTTAGGTTTGGGGTTAGGATTAGGATTAGGAATAGGGTCAGTGTATGTTTAGGGTCAGGGTTAGGATTAGGGTTATGCTCAGGGTTAGGGTTAGGATTAGGGCTATGATAAACCCAAGCGAACCCAACCAGAACCTAACCAGAACTGAACCAGAACCGAACAAGACCTGAACAGAACCGAACCAGAACTGTAGCAGAACCTAACCAGAAACAAACCAGAATCAAACCAGAACCGAACAAGACCCGAACCAGAACCGTACCAGAACCGTACCAGAAACAAACCAGAAACGTACCAGAACAGAACCGAACCAGAACCGTACCAGAACCGAACTCAACCAAACATCTGTTTGTCACTATGGTACAGGTCTGAAGTATTTACATTGACACGTTTTACAATACAAATAGTTCCAAGGGCAACCAAGAGTGCAAATGGTAGTATGCTTGCCATGCTGACCAATCAAAACAAAGTACTTGTTTTATATCGTCCACTAAGCAGGATGAATATCATGATTAAGCAGGTACATTTTGAGTTTGAGTTGAGTTGAGAAACATTTTACATACATACAACACATTATTTAATTATTTCAGTAAGGCATCTTCCTGATTCCTTTGCAGGCTCTTTTGTTTTTTTTCTTAGCTCATTTTATATTTTTTGTGAAAAGAGAAAGATGAGATGAGAGTTGCCCATCATTGTTACTTGGTTGCACTAATAAAGTGAAGTGCTGTTTATCTGTGGTTGCATTATTCTATTATCAATTTGCCATCATTTTTAAGTATGTAAGAGATGATTTCATTGATAGCCATAGACTACATGTCTTTCAATGTAGACCTCCACCAAGAGGAACATATTAGACTATTTAGGAACTAAATTAGGAACTAAATTTAGACGGTCATACCAGCTTGATCATCAATGAAAACGTCCTGGAAATGTCCTGGAAAATGATCTCTGGAAAAGAGTAGGAACCCTGAATGGATATTCCTATTTACCAAATTGGTTACCAAACCTTGAGTTCTAGTAAAGTCTTAAGTCTTCAGGTTAAGGTCACCAGAAAAGAATCTGAACAGAGTCAAGTCCCCATTACCTAAGTCCAGGTGCAAATCCAGTCCCCATTATTAACTTTAGTTGCCAACGTAGCAGTTAGCTTGCTAATACAGTAATGTAATCAACATTCCCAAGTAACTTTAGCATCTCTCTTATATCTCTGGGTTCTTTCACCTATCCAACATATTGCTCTGCTCTTGCGCTTGAAAATACTGTAAAATCTTTGAAAGCAAATGGCACCATTGTAGTGTCTCTTTATCCTGGGAGGAACTGTAGCTGAATAAGACCCTTTCTGTAAATTGAATAAATTATACCAAAAAATCTAACATAACATTTAAACAGCCCATATAAGTAAGTCAGAGTCCTCCTCTCTGTCTTTTGAGTCCTAATGCAGTCAGAGTTTGAGTCCGAGCAAGAGTCAGTGTCCTGGACTCGAGTACTGCAGCACGTGTTACATCTAATATTAATTGTTCTTTATTCATGGTGTTTATCCTCCTCACCTTGCTCACCTTGCTCCCCTTCAGTTCTCTTATATACACACACCTTCACTCTTCACAGACGCACTGTTTGGCCAACCTGGCCTCTTTCATTTTCTCTTTGCTTGTGTGTTTGTGTTTTTTTGACTGCAGTGAAATAATATCCTAAATAATATCCCAAAACAGAAGGTTCTTGTTCAACATGAGACACTGCACCTCTTTCATTGCATTCAGAGCAAGAGAAATGTGCCAGAGAATAGCTCTACGATCTCCTGCAGTGGGTGTCTGGGCAATTTTACACAGAACAAAAAGAAAAATGAAAATATGCTTAAACTGAAACATTCCTGGGCAGTGTCAACCTGGTGAAGGTGCAGCCGGTGTGAGCAAAGTTCCAGAGGAGAAGAGCTTAGAATGAAGTTTAAGTATCACAATAGCCAAAAGCACAGTCTGCAGCTGCTCTTTCTGTAGTGTCTTGGGATAACATTCATTATGAATTGGCCCTATATGAACAAAGGTTGGTTGATTGATTTTATATTGGTAAAAACAAAATATATCATGCTTGCAAAGTGACTAACAGTCTGGAGAGTGTACAGTATATTGCACAGGAAGCAGCACAGCAGCAGTGTTTTCTGCCCACTGTGACTCAACTCTGATTTACCCTTTAAAGACATTATGAAATAAAAACATGAATATGAAAGCTCTCTGAAGGTGACATAAACAGTTTGAAGTGGGAGATAAACCCTGCTCCGTACTTGCATGACAGCTGAGAGGTGCTGGAGCCAGCACAGCCATCCACAACATTAGAGATCATTAAGGCCCTATAGTTACCCAATTAAAATGAATGATTGCTCCAGGAAATACTAAAGAACTATGTTCCGCACTCAGAGCTCCGTAAGTGAAGTTTATACTCTCCGTTTTCTGCACTCCTTTACACTTCCCCAAATTTAATTTAGATGCAATAAGTGAGTTAAAGCTAGAATATCATTACCACAAGTTCTCACTGAGCGAGGAGTTCCCAGGTGGTGTTACAGTCAATCTACAGGGCACAAAGTTTAACAAGTGTGTGGAGGGGATGTGGCAGCTCTGCTCCTGAGGATGTTTAAGGGCTTTAATTAAAAATAAGACACATTAAATACCAAACGGATCCCCCTGATTTCTCATTAAAAAGCCAAAAACAGCTCTTGGTCAAGCGCATACAGCTGCTGACCTTTGGATTGAAGTTCGGGATTCACTGCAAAATGATGAAAATACAGTTCAACTAAAATCCGCCTCATCTCTCTTAACATTGGCAAGGTCTGAGTCTGTGTTTGCAATCTGATCACTCAGCCACTCACTTACTACTGGGAATAACTCACGAAACAATACCTGTGAACTAAAAACAACCACCCTCCTCAGCCTGATGGCAGAGTTTTGTTTCTCTGAGCTTGGGAAAAAGTGAAAAAGTTGGACCACTTTCAGAAACAGAATAATTGGTTGAGGTGTGGATTAATGCCTCTGGGAATTTCTGACTTTGACCCCAGGTTTTTCAACAATCCTCCAAAGCTCAAGAGTGACTCAGAGAGTCTGCCAATGTCAATGATAGGCTGTATTAGTGCCATGGAAATGGTCACCTTGTCTAGTTTTAGAGACACTTTTTCTTCTAGTGCTACCATCTGGCTGATCGCTGTAATTTTTATTGCCTGAGGAGTTGGGGAGATTTGAAACTAATCCACAGAATGTGATTTCCCTTGGTCCTGCTCTCTTGGAGGTGTAGATAATTTTAGATGCGTAAAAAAAACTTCTTAGCCAAGACAAAAGGAAAACTCGGCTCCCAAAGGCCCAGCCCAAGGTATGACCCCTCCGAAAACAAGAAGTATGCAGCTGAGACTCTTAAAATAAAGGAAAAATATGAAATCCAACTTAGGGATAAGGAAAGGAGATTAATATCTATGCAATATTACTTACAACTAAGTTTATTCCCCCCCAAGGACTAATTATAGATGTGCTCATTTTCCCCTCGAGTGAAGCAGATGCTGGCAAGAAAAGTGTGATAGGACGTAGTGACCTTTTATTCAGATCAAATCAAGGTTTTACTTTGCACAGTCAGGAAGAAGCCTGGCAATCAAAAAGATTGTAATTGTTTTAAAAGTTACTTATCATGTATGATTTTTCTGCAGCATTGTGAGCATTTACAACTTGAAACACCTCAAAGCTGCAAATTCCCATATTCATTTTAAGTGGTGCGGCCTCACAACGGGCTGGATCTTCTCTAATTCTATATCATGCAGCCTGAAAGTGCTTACTCAAGCTGTGCACTCTTACTCAAGGCAAAAAATACATGTATCTGATTCATCCTATCTAAGCTGTTGGTGGAAAATCCCAATTACACTCTGTTTTTGTTTCGGTCTCATCTGTTGGCAGAGCTCTAATACTGCAGCTGACACAAGAAGGTGTCAACTAAGGTTCCTCTGAAAATATATTTACCTAATTATGCTTTAGACCGTACAGGCCATAATTCCCTTTAAGCCTCTCATATACATACACTATTTTTCATGCACATATTCTCGCTTTTGTTTAAACACACTCACTGGCCAATTTATTGGGGACATCTATTGAGATCCATCAGCTCTTCAATCAATTACATGAATTATGATATTTCAGATTTCACTGATTATCTACTCCTGTATGATAAAAGGTGCATACAGGAGCAGCTCAGAATATAAAGCAGCACAGTTCAAAACTACAACATCAGAAGATCAAATAACTACCTCTCTGCAAAGATTAATAAAAAATGTAGCTCTAGCAAAAGTTCAGACAGGAAGACTATACAGCAATCACAGCAGTTGTTTAACTCTCCTCGTTCAATAGCTCACCCGCTCCTGCTGCATGCTCCAGAGCTGTCATTGGTTAATCAGCGGCAGCTGTCATCCAATAGCTCAGTGGCAAGCCCTTATCATCAGCCTATTAACCTTCTGCTGTCTTTTTAAATGTGTCTCTCTCTCCTGCTAGTTCCCTCTTGCATTGATGGTGCACACCCCTCCACCTCCCCATCTCCACCTGGTCTCTGCAAGTCTTCAATTCCTAGGATTCATCAACCACCACCACCAGTCTCTGGACTCTAGGGGATTTCTTCTGCTGCCAAATGCACGCATCCTACGCTTACAAAATGATCCCCATAGAGTCCTTACACCAAAGATTTCTGTCAAGTTTCAATATTCATTCAGTTGTAATAAATAACCTTTAATATTCAAATTGTGCCTCTCCTGATTGAACTAAAGATTGTTGATTATTCTTGTTATGTGGCTGTGTCAAATACCCGATTCTCCCCCATTCATTTGAACGGGGCTGCAGTCAAACTTTAAAAAATAAATACACGTCGTACGAATGTTTCTCACATCTGTATGTGAGGTGATATGTAGTTTATTATTTGACTGTTTTGTGTTCAAGGCCTCTTTTTTCTGAAAAGTTTCTTTTTCGCTAGTTACTAGAGGTTTAAAAGAAACTGGGTTTTACTTCTGGATTCACTTTGATTGACAGCTGCCGTAGAGGGAAACTCCATAGGATCTCGTGACGCTACGCTGTAGGGCGGAGCTCGTTACTGAGAAGCTGCATCTGGGTAAACAAAAGGATATTAAAGAATAACATTTGGTAACCACTATAGTAGAGTGATGGTAAAAATTACTCTTCTGTCTTCTGTACCTTTAACCCTAAAGAAAAAAATGCAGATTAATCTGAAGCAGAGCTAGAGTTTGATGATTCTATTGCAAGACTCAATTTACCAGAAGGCTTTAAAAATGATGTGGTTCAAAACCACTCAAAAACTAATGCAATAATCAGGCAGACAATCCAAAGTCCAACATCAGCAGGTTACAGGTGTGTCAAAAAAAGTCCAGTCGGGGGCGCCCCATTCTCTACTACTACTTTCCTATCAAATACAAGTCAAAAATGGCACAAAACATAACAAAATAACAAATAATAAAAAAAAGTCCAGTTGAAAAAATTTGTAACAAATTACAAACAACAGGATGTGAGATGAAAATGCAAGAATATAATTAGATAGCAGAATACCAAAAGATTTAAAGATAGTTTATTCATAGTTGGTGAAGCTTTGGATTGTTTGGGTTCACTATGTCAAGGTTTAAAACTGTTGAATGGCATTAATAAGAGCAGAAACAGATAATCCACAACCTTGTAATGTATGGCTTTTGACATATTCAGCCTGCTGTATAACAATAGTAGAAAAGTAATTGGCTCTCATGCTGATACTCTTCTTTCAGAATTCATTTTCACACAAAACAGCATTGTTCAACACATAACAAACACACTCTCTGGAGTTAGAAGATGCTAAATGAAAAGTTTAAGAATTATCCAAGGGGTTAAAAAGTGTGTTTGATAATATCTGTGGTACACTTTTAGGGTGGTAATAGCAGCTCTGTGAAGTAAATTGATTTAGAAATTGTATTAAATAATCAAATGGTTTGGGTCCTACAAGGTTAGAATATGTTCAGCAAATTAAAAAGTGTGTGTATGTGTGAATGATACAGAGGGAAACTTAAGTAACACAGGAACGGAAATATGAATGTGTGGGTAGACATGAGAAATCCTCTGTGTATTCTGTCTGACAGAGCTCCTCATATATCATTCACTTGTTTCTCCCAGTGTTCTCTGAATGAGAGTCGCAGTACTAGTTTACTTCTCCCGTATATTTTGTTGACAGTTGCTGACAGAATACCTACATATTGAGACATATGTTTTATATTCCGCCCTGTGGCTCCGTGAGCGTCAATCAGAGAATCACCGCTGCTCGGTCAGCTATCAAAGTGGAGGATGACACTTGAGACACACAAACTGATTCTGCGGTACACACACTCAGATGACATTATTGATTACTCCAGATTTTATAACATGTTGTCAGAAGTGGACTTTATGTTAGCCAGAGTTCACTGCTGAGGAAATACAACATGGAAGAGCAGAGGTTCAGTGCTGCTACAGTATATATGTTTGTTATTTTTTCAGTTTCACTGGTTATTGATGGATGTTGCAGGCAAACTTGCAAAAAAAAAAAAAAAGTACTGCTTGTTTCTTTAAATGCTACTTCATGGGGCCCCATTAGCCTAGTGGTCTAGGCACGCGCCCCATATACAGAGGCTATAGCCCTCGCCGCAGAGGTCGCAAGTTCGAGTCCAGCTTCAACCATTCACTGCATGTCCTCCCCCACTCTACTACCCACAGTTCCTGTCTCTCTTCAGCCGTCCAGTCCATTAAAGGCAAAAATGCCCAAAAATATAACTTTAAATGCCACTTAAGCTGGAACCCTGAACTTAAAGGTCTCGATGTCTGTTTCCAGACAGGCTGTGGTTAGATCCTTCTAATATTGGAATATATAATCTGCACACGAAATTACGGGGACAGAGTTTACATGTTCGAAATAAAAACTATGATCTGGCTGGGCGGCCATATGCAATGCTTTTGAATATCTTTTTGTTGCTTATTTTTACCTTTCAAGTGTTCGGTTGTAAAAGATCATTGTGAAAAATGTCCTTTACATTTCCAGAGCCAAAGCCTGCCACTGCTGCTGTATACTCGACAACATGATAAAGGACCCAGAGGCAGACAATGGAGGCAGAACTGGTTTAGATCAATGATTGTATCACAAAAGTTCCTGGATGGCAAAAGCAGGCAGGCAGGTACCGGCAACAGTAGCTCCAAGAAACAGATCATGATAACTGATAAACCAAAGAAACAGGGATGAAGAAACACTGACTGACTTGGAAGGGATCTGGGCAGGTAAAAGTAGTCCTTGATGACATAAAGGACAGATTGTGACGTGCCCTGCATCTCATGTCTGTTAAATAATATGTCCTCGCTCCTTGTCTGAACCACATGTAGTAGCAGACTTGTCTTCTTGAACAAGCTCTTACTGCTACTTGAGGAGGAGCAAGGTTTGAGGAGAAAGGAGGGAAATGTGAGGAGTGAAATGGGATGATGAATGAGTGCAGCCTTCACAGAATTCTCTTACCAAAGACACGCCCTCTGGCTGGATATCATTTATTGATTGGGCTTCACAGAAACTCGTCACTTGAAACACTTATCCTTTTAAAGTGGTGCCTTGAAAATTTCAACAAACACACCATGGATACTTATGAGTGGGTATTGATGGTTTGAGATTTAAAAAAAATGTCTGACATGAGTATTAAAAATAAAATAATCAGCATACTTTTCATCTGAACAAAATAGAGTTTCACTGTCAAAAAAAACAAATACAAAAATTCATATTAGGTCTGAAAATCACAAGGATCATGAACAACTATTTCATTTGTATCATATGAATATATTGTCAGACACAAATAGCTGTTAAAGTCAGCTTTTCCTGTGTCTCTTCATGCATCTCTGCAGGGAGGGATGAAGACACAAGGGAAGAACGCAATGCATGGATGCAACTTAAGAGACACTAGACACAGCCATAGATGGAAGGTTAAAGTCAAACAGCTTGTATCGTACAGACTCAAGTCCAAAATGTACATGTTCTTTTTAAGATATAAGCAATTAGTAAAATTGAAACACTCCAACAAAATAATTGTCTTTCAATCTGCTACTTCAAAAATATTGTTTTTTTATGAAACTGGCAAATGTTGTAGCATTTAGCGCTTTCATTTACTGGACTTTTCAATAGTTTTTTGTGTTCAAATTATGCTTATTATATTTTGATATACATTGCAACAAGTACACATACCACTACATGACTAAATTTATTGGATGTTTGGGTGGCAGTTCGAGGTAATGCATCCAGATTAAAAGCTTCACAAAATATTAGACGTCTACAAGCCTTACAACGGGCTGTGTAAAAAACTTCTCAAACGGTTTTACTATATTTTCAATGCACATTTTACCACAGCCTGTTGACCCTGTGGCTAAAAAAAAATGTTTTTGTTGAGTTCTATATCGGTAAACATTGTGGCTTTTGTTGCTGTCTAATGCTGGTCCTGAAAGGCAGGAAACAATCCATAATTATTATTCTTATTATGCCGCTGTGTTAAGAACTTGATTCTGATTGGTCAAACCCTGCTGCAATGGTAATAAATACTCAACAGCAAAAGCAACGCCTGGGACGATCTAGTCACACACGTCATAACAAATGAATCAACAAGAGGCTAGTCTTGAGAGTTGGTAATGATAGAAACCAGGCACAGATGGCAGAGCAGCCTGACGAGCTACCGGTCCTAAACCTTCTCTGATAGGGAAGTGGAGCAAAATCCTGTCCTGCAAATCAGGCAACAGCAGCAGAGCTGGTGGGGGCATCCCCAAGTTTTCGATAGCAGCAAAGTAACTGAGTAAGTAAGCTGATGTATTAACAGACATTGACATTTGTCTCATTTCTGTTAAAAGGTAAGTCGAGTTCAAAGCCTTGAGGGGAAGGAAGCTGAATGAGGACAGAAATATCAACATAAATATCCCTGCAGGCAGTGGCAGCCCAGATTTTATTTATTTTTTGCTGGTGCTATGGGGGTGCTCATCTTAATAGTAATAGTGCTCTCAAATATAAGAGGTTGAAATTAATGTGCCGCAGACACCACATCCGCACATACACACCTATGCGCATAAACCCACCTTTGTGCACACACACTGAGTAGCACACAGACTAGTGCATAAACATAAGTACCATGACATTTATAATATCTTCTATGTTAAACCAAAGATGGACATTTCAGTAGAAGGTAAATGCACAAGCCTGCCTATAAAAACTATTTTAAATATAGAATTATGCGCTGCACAGCTGTGACACGGCCTGCAGACACGCAGCAAGCTCACCTCATCTTAGCTCAAAAAATGAGATCGAACAAAACCGACAGTATCACATTCTTCATCATAATATAAATGATCAACGCACAGGAATAAGTAGGCCTCAAACAAATAAAAACATGTCCCTTAACCATCAAAGGCATTAAATCTACGCACTGTGGCGCAGCCAGAAAATCTCACTTACCAGTTGATGTCTTCATGATAAAACAATTCGTCTGTTATGATTGACCACGAAGGCATGGGTGTTTTTGAAGAACTTAGACACCTACAGGGATGACCACTGTGGCAATGCCTCATTCCTCAACAGAAAAAAAAATTACGCATTACATTAAAATCTGGACTTTAATTGAAATATATTGGACTCACATGTAAATATATTCAACTTTTAATTCAACCTTAAATTTCTTGGGGGTGCTCTGTCTACTACAGAGGGGTAGCATGTCCACAGCCAGGCCCCTCCCTGGTGCCACCTATGCCAGCAGGTAATAAGAAGGATAATATGCACAATACATTAACACTTACTTATACATCCATTCCACCTTTATTTAGTTATAAGATGTTGATGATTGAAAAGGACTCTCAGAAACATACCATATTACTGTTATCAAAACACTGAGGGCTCTGTTATGGCAAGGCTGCCCTGTTAGGACAATACCAACCGCACAGACACACACTTTAATTCATACTAGCGACCCCAGGTAGGCTGAATGTATCCTTGGGTCAAAAGGTGGACAGGGAGGAAGACAAACTAAAGAAAGAACACCCCATGCCACCGAAAGGACAACAGTATTAGTCACAGGAAGACTGGGGGAGTCATGCTCTAGCGAGTGTTATTTCTCTCACCCCTATCAGCAGGCTCATCTCTCTGTATCTCACTTCCACCCTGTCTCGTTCACTCCTCGACAGGAACTCGTTATCTCCTCACAGAGAGGTCTTTGGTCCTGCAGAGGCCGCGGGAAGGATCATTGGCTCTGGTTGTGTGTGTCATCAGAGAGCTTGAAAAGGAATGGTGTGATTCCATAATAAAAGCGTTAGTGGAGAGGTGAGAGCAGGAGACCTGGAATAGGATGAAAAATATTGTGAAGAGAGCCAGAGATAACCTGTGGGAACTTTGATGAGTGAGATTTTATTTCCCCTTCAACTTCTTGCTTGTCTATTTTTTTTTTTTTTACTTATTTGTCCTCGTCCATGCCCTCCTCGATCTTTTCTTTGATTTTATTCTTCCTTGTCCCTTCTTCCCATTTTTTTTCTATCTATAAGCAGGCCTTTAGTTGATCAAATCCATCTTTTCGTTATCATCTCTTGCTTCTCTCCACACTGAATCACAGCAGGCAAGCTAAACATATTGAGTGCCAAAGAAAGAACAAATAGGCAGGAGATTATATTCCCATTAAAATCTTGGCTCCTCTCATTGTTATTGACATGGCAGAGATCCTTGCCGCTGCGAGGGCAAACAAAGGAACTTGCCTATGAATATGCAGACACACAATTTTTTAAGGATGCAGTGGCTGTCTGCTTTATTCAAACCACACATCCACCTACTGAGAAGGTCTGGTGCTGGCTTTTGAGTGGGTCTCCTGACAGCCCGCTATCCCCCTGTGCTGCTATGAAAGAATATCAAAGATCTGAAGCTGCATGTAGATCACACACAGGGCCGGGCCGCACTACACAGGCAGCTGTGTGTACATATGCATACTGAGACTGTGTGATGTAAGTAAATAGGCCCAGCAGGCGCACACACAAACTTGCTGTAAGAACAAAAACCCCACAAAATTGCACATAAAGTACTTACAAGCATGAACACTTAGTGCCTTTCACAGCAAGAAGAATTTACCGTGAAATGAAATGGATGGGCTGCTGTTCCAGTCGGTGGTCTCACAGTGTGCACATGTAGCTCGTGTGTGTGAATAAATGTGGAGAGTACTCATGCATGGTTGCTTGTGTACCAGAAAAACTGATATTATTGTGGATGATGCTGTGAAAGGATATTTTTCAAAACTAATAAAAAAGTATTTTCAAGTACTGCTGCAAAAACAACAGTAAATATGAAAGTTTAGCACTCAGTCATGTCAAATAATTCGGCTTTGGATTCACAAAAAAATGCCTCTGGGATACACACAAACCTTTGCAGAGCTAATTTGACAGACATGGGCTTATAAAGAGGAAGATGATGTTTTCCTCACTGTCTCCTAACCCATCTGTTACCAGCTGGGTTTTTAAAATAAATTCAATCTGCTCCAAAATTATGCTAAGCTCAACAGTATCATCTCAGGAACTTAACCACATGAGGCTGAATTAATTCTGTTGTTTTTTTTTTATTGTTAGCTTAATAAAAAGGGTCATCTGCTGCCTGTGTGCCATTGTAACTTTTGTAATCACAATAAACATTGAATCAGCATCTGCTGGTGATTATGGATGTGTTAACATTGACAGGAGGCAGAGGCATTCAGAGGTAGCTGTGAGTATTTTCAGTATATGAAACAGCATGCTTAACTTAATAAGAAGACGTTTTATTTATACTTCTGATCATCTTGTTAAAAATAACTCACTGTCAATACACCAATTGTGCATACTTAATTTAATAAATGAACATTCTCCAATGTAAAATGCAGGTTTTCAACCTTTCAACAAATCTTTGGTACCTACAACACAAAGCAACACAGCCAAGCAGTAATGTTTTAAACACTTTTTGACAAAGAATACAGAGCATCTGAGTAATGACATAAACAAAATAAAACAATCATAACACTGGTTTTCTGAAAATTTTAAAATAAAGTATGATTAAAAAAGTACATTAACAAGTCATGGTATTCCACTGTGATTTCACAAGAACTGTAAAACTTGTGTAAGATGCTAAATATTGGGTTTTTTGCTGATCTGTTGTTGTGGTCTTACCCACTTAGGCTGATTGCTGAAGATGATGATATGGATGAGATGAAAGAAAAGCAGATAAAATTTACGACTGATAGATGAGATCATCACCTCTCTCTTGAGTTGGAGTTATTCCATTATTATGTCAGCTCTTATTGAGATGGCTCTTGAGCAGATGCGGACTGGCATTGGTCTCTTTCATGATGCCATCGTTCAATCTGATGACTGACAGTAACTGCAAGAGTCCATCATGAACAAAAGACCCAATGTACTTCATCATATTGATGCAACTATAGTAAAAGTTGATAACCAACATTAGCATTTTTAAGAATGTATTCTTAAGATTTGTCTTAGCCAGTTGTAATCGCTGCAGTGCAGCTGCAACATATGCCACAGTCATCAGATCTGTAGTGAGTGCCGGTCATAGACAGTATAAAGCATGTACAAAGTCTCAGTGATGTCAGTCTTTGGTTTCAGAAGAAGCGTTGTGAAGCCAAATAATGATGGTCGCCAAGACACGCCCCCATAAGCCTTAGCCTTCATAAAACCAAGTGGTATGAGTTATGAAAAAATACTCAGCCCCCGCACAATGTTAATAAAGATTTGCTCTTTTTTTTTTTGCACCAGACTGTAAACATGTTTACGGTCTCTGTAAAAATAAGCATTCAATGTCAATGGCACTTCCTGAGCCTTTAGAGCCGACCTCAAGTGAACACTCAAAGAACTTCTGTTTTTTGAGTTTCAACACCAGCTTAATTTTTCTACACCAGTGGATGCTGCTTGGTACCAACACACTGTAACCTGAAATCAGATGTAAACATATAGCCTTTCTGCTCTCTTGACCTAAGGTAATAGGATATGTTTGCGTGCTAGGAAAAACATGATGAAGACTGCTTATGCAATCAAGTTGGATGAAGTTGACAGTGTTCACAGCATACAAGCCCAACATTTATCTTTAAAAACATTTGAAATATTGCAGAAATCTCTACCCTCTGTCTTGTTTATATCGATATACTAACATTGTGGTACTTTTTGATACTTTTATTCTAAACAGTACAGTTTAAGATGTTCCTGATTTTTGGTACTTTATGTAGGTCAAATAGTTCATGTGAGTGGCTGAGAAAGCAGCATTCTCTGGACTGAGAGGATGAAAAATTATTACGTGCATTCCCACAGGGCGGCAGTATCACCAAAGAGGGCATATCAGACTATTAATGCTCAGGGAGACGTGTGCCTGTCAGTCATTCACATTTACACAGCATGAGCCTCCACTTCCATTGAGAGAGAGCAATACCTCTGCCTCAACATGTCCACTAGTGATGCCAACAGTGAGTCATCTTCTGAAAGAATACCTCTACACACTGCAATAGTTATAAGAAAGAAACAGTGACATGCAGGAAGACAAACTTCAAACCTTGCCAGGAACCTCAGTCACAGACACCCAGACCTCTACTAGGAGTACAAAAACATTTCTGGGTTACAAATAAGCTACTGGGCTAGCCTGCGAGTAGGATGTTGATAAGCTGTTTCATTGTATTGCATGTGATACATAACAGCCAAATATCAGACCCACCCTAATTCTTTGATAACATGAAAAACATACGTAACATATGTGGGCTTATTACATGGATAAACAGCATAGCATAAGGCTACTAGCTAAAGTTACAAGCCACTATTTTCTGTGGTGGCTCTGTGGGGTCAGGGTAGGCGGCCAGTTATCAAGGCACGCTTCCACATAAATTGTGTGAACATAGTCATGCCCACAGTAAACCTAATACTCCTGGATGAATACAAAAAATCTTTGGGGTTACAAGTACAGTACTGCAGTATATAGTACAGTTTGTTACTTGGACCAGAGAGATGTAGCAGTTTCATGAGGCTTACTTTCTTGACATTGAATCTGCAGTTATGAGTTCATTGTGTTAAGACTATTATGACTTAAAACTGATTTTGAACATAGTAATAAAGTATTAAATCATAACATGACAAATTAGGTATAGAGTATTGAATCAGTTTTGTTTCTGTTTCAAGCGCCATTTCAGTTTTAAGTATGGTGATACTAAACTTGGTATTGATAATGAAGTCAAAATGTTAGTATCCTGACTAGGAATGGGACATGATATTGAATGCTTGAATATTCTTTCACTTAATTAAAGAGTTAATGTGAATATAATCTCATTTTGAAAGTACTGTTTTCATCGTTTTCACCCGCTCCTGGTTGTTATATGGTATTCCCACCAGACAGTGGCTATAGGGCATCTTCTGTTTGCTAACTTTATTTAATGCAGCTAGCATTCTTCTTCTGTTATTTAATGGCGAAAGAAGTCGAAAACATTAGTGACAGTCCCTGGACATACGTGGTGTGAGATTCAGGAACAGATAACACTGCAGAGACCGAACATGGCTGTAAAATGGAAACATACACACCACACTGCTGTGTCACAGAAAAAACTACATGTATGCCCTCTTCTGGCAGCACCTCGTCCCACTATAATAATCGCAGAATAGATGCCAGTGATTATCGAATAGTATTTCGGCTTGAAATGCCCATCCCTGATCGTTACAATACAAATACAAACATATGTTAGACAATTTTCGTTATACATTGTTTCTTCAGTTCATTAATTTACCACTGCAGGTAACTGATCATTGACAGGGCTCAGCAACAGTTTGACTTTAAAGTCAAACTAACACTTTGTAAAGCTATTAAAAGACAAGTCAGTCATTAACTGTCCCAATGTTTGTTTGCCTTTCTCTTGGATAGACTATTGTTTGTTTATGGTGAGGCAGGTGGCTTTATGCTGTTTATGTGTGCGTCTGCTAATCAGTAATTACTGAGCCTGACAGCACCAAGTATTGATCAGCGATATCCCACACTATGGCACCAAGGGAGTGTCCAGCCAGACAGCGAGGATCGACAGACAAGCTTTCAGAGTGAAAAACACAGTGCATATCTCAGCCGTATCCTTGTATCGTTTAGACGGTCCTGAAGGCCCCATCAGTATTTTTTTTTTTTATCTCTGTTATCACACCAGAATGGCCGCAGAGTCCTTTGTGGCAAGGACACCATGCAGTTTTACTCGCTCACTCTTTTGTCTGCACAGTCTTGGTGTCAGCTGGGAATAAGTGCACGATGGCAGCTGTTACATACTAGCAGATGGAAGATGGATCACAGGAGTCAAGAAACAGGATGAAGCTTTTTTGTCAAACAAAAGCCTTGGTGAATCAGTTAGTGTCCTTATCTGCTAACACCGATTCAGATCAAAGCCCTCATGATTGTCAAGTAAAAGTATTTCAGGGACTCAGTTGTAGAATGTTCCCTGCAGATAAGTCTTAAAGTTTGACCTGTTTATGAGAGCTTGACTTTTGTTTCAAACTCTGAACTTTACAAAAACTGACTTTGTTTAGGAGGCAGTCACATTTAAAGCTAAGATTAAAAGATTGTAATCTTTTTAACCAGGTCTTGAGTGCCAATGGTAAGGTTAGGGCCTTATTGTTTTTGCCAAGAGATGGATTGCATTTAATCGAGGAAACTTGCTCAAAAAGTTGTGAAATGTACAATCACATCAAAGGTAGTAAAGATGAAATGAAGCTTTGCGCCTCTAATCCGCCTCTGCTGCTGTCAGCTGTCAGGCTGCAGTTTGAATCATTGTTTTCTATCCATACAACCAATCACAGCTCATTCTTAAGGCAGTCTATTTAAACACTTCTTCCCTCTAACTAACCTGCAACACCTTTGCTGCCCAAACTCTGCTGCTGTTGGTTAAACTTTGCCCCCTCCTCCTCAGCCTCCTCCCGTTAAGTTTAAATGTATGTTTTACCCTTGTGGGGATTTTGCAATGCACTCCCTGGAAAGCCGAAGCAGGCTTCTTGGCTAACCTGTGTAGCGCTAAAGCAGAGCTTATAGCACCAAGCATAACTGTATTTCCATTTGGAAATAAATGGTTAAAGCTATGACGAGAGTGTTCCTGACTGAACATTTGATATGGCAGGGCAAATAGGTGTTGCAAAGATAGACCACACCCCCTCCACTTGATAACAACATTTTTAATTTAGATTTTTTTTTTGTCAGTTATCTATTGAATTAAATCACTTGCAAAGCTTTTTCTTCCGGTCCTTTGTTTAACTTTCTTTTGGAAAAATATTAAATTTAAAAAAGAAAAATCATAAATCAAGTGCCCTATGCTGATGGTATCAAGTAATGGGCAATGTTTCTTCTTGTGTGTTGTTCTTTGCCCTTTGCCTCCCTCTCTATCCCCCTCTGTACACTGTTGTTTTTCTGCCCGTCTTTAAATGAATCCAGAACTCGTGTCGAGTGTCGATCGTGTCGAGTGTATAGTGTAGTGTAAAAACAAATGGGCAGTCTGACTGCAAAGTAAAGCACTGAAAGTGTTGTGGAGCGTACACTTACTCAGACATTAGTGTTTGGGTCAGAGTCCAGTAGAAATGGTATTTAGCAAAATTAAGTAGTAACATTGACCCAGTCCACAGCAGTTGGTGGCCTAACTTTCATTCTAATTCTCTGGCTGGTCTCTCAAGGGACCAAGCTGAATGCAGTCCCCTGTGGGTAAGACACTTACTATTGACCAGTACCTCATACAACCTCAATTCAGAAAAAAAGGAACTGTAATATTAATAATATAAGTATTGTTAGTAATAATTTTCGAAGAGCCCAGTCCCAAAACGAGCCCTGTATGTATGGCAAAAACAACCTGTAGTGTGGAGAGTGATTCACATTTATATTCTACAGCCATGTATTAACTATAATTTAGAGTTGAGCTCACACCTCTTTGCCCCCTCCTACATGAATCGGTTATAAGAGCCAGAGCAGTTACATGCTGGTGATGTGAAGCTGGCTTTACATAAAATGTTTTACCTGCTCAACATTTCACACAGAGCAGAGGTTCAAGTGCCTGTTCGGCACAGCTTGCATTTTACCTTACCTTTCATTCTTTGTGTTCAATGAGCTAAAAGTATTGTGGAAGAAAAGCACTGGAATGCATTAAACTGTCAGAGGCGATGTTTAAGCAACTTGTGGTTGATCGAATGTGACACCGCAGACTATGCCTCGATTCTAAAAGCTCCCTCTCAACTATACTCTAACAGTTCCCGACTACCTCGACTGGCACTTTAGACAGGATTGTCTTGTGAACTGCCAAGTAGCAATCAGTCTGCAGAGATCTCACATTCTCAGCATTAACGTGAACTTAAAAGTGCAAATCCGTCACCACTCACTTCCCTCTCTAAGATATTTTAGATAAAATATTTAATGCTTTAAGTCATTCATACGGGCGTATCTCCAGAGCTCAATGTCTTGTTATCCTCTATACAGTAGGGCTCTTTAGAACATCAAAAAATCTATTGATCTTAAACACACTTGAGTTATTTGAGCATAAAATAGGGGACAGGAGATCACACAGAAACTAAGAAAAGCCTGTAAAAGCCTTGTAAGCATGGCTTGCCCTCCTATTCTCCTCCTATACTTTAACAGACTTCAAAGCAGAGTGTCCATCTGCCGAGGTGTAGCGCCGGCCTCTGGGCCTGTGGTCCCCGCAGAGAGATAACCAGGCGTAGCTTTAAACACCCCCAGACAGACCCTTATCCCTCTGGCTTAATGTCCTTGCGGCTGAGAGTAATGCAGAGAGATGGATGGCCCCGACCTATCCCCCCATGCCAGGGTCCCCGGCTGTGAGATTGCAAGCCTGATACTATCCTCCATCTCCCCGTCTGTGACAACCACACCCCAACTCTTCTTCCCCCCTCTGAACATCCCAGATCGATACGGCTCACTGATGTGCCGTCCGTCAAATCCGTGGGCTAAGCAATACGCCGCCTACCCATAAGGAGTGATGGCCGCAAGACAGTGCATGAAATGGAGGTGACACACACATGCACATACACATTCGCCAGTTCTTGAAACGGATCACTCAATCTGGTGCCAAACGATGAGCATTTTTTCAGCCTGTTGTGCCATCTTTCTTGGTCCCCTGCGCTCCCTCTACTCACATCCTTGACATGTCATGATCAAACGGGTGCTTTTAGAGTTCAACGTGTGACCCAGGACTCCAGGAGGCCCTGCCATTCCATCAAAACCCCCTCTCTGTCCAACTTGCATTCTTTTATCACTTCATCCCTCCATCACCCCTCCATCACCTTACATCCTTTCCTCCATCAGCAAATCCTACCATTTCTCTTCTGCTCAGGACGGATAGTTTCCGTATCATTCACCTTTATGTGAACAACCCCTCTCTCCCCTCTCTGTGACTTGTCTCCCCCTCCCGTGCTCTCCACAAGGTTTGATAACTGACTGGCTGAGCGGAAGCGTGGCCACAAGCATGAAATGAAAACATGGGTGATCCATGGAGAGAAATCTATCTTGAACAGATGCCAAGAGGAAGATGAGCACCTTGGTTTCACCACAAAAAAAATTCTCAATTTCGCCACTTCTCCCAGTACATATGATAGAGTGCTTCAATATCTTGTAGTCTGTGTGTTATCATTCCAAACACATAGCAGGAATGGCACACAAGGCATGAGCATGATTTATTCTGAGGTGCACCTATTCTACACATACTCAGTATGAATTCCAAATGTACAAGTAAGAGCAATATTTACATACACACCCTCTTACAAACAAGCCATAATAACTTTTCACCTGCTTCACAGTCCTCTGTGTTACTTAACAAAGCCACGGCTGAGAGCAGGATTCCATTTATGTTTGCAAATTGTGGTTAAAGTTCAGCCCTCCTCTGAATACAAATAACAGTATTTCAAATGCACACCATTGTTGATGGAAGTGGATTAATGCAGGCAAGAACCGTGCAATAGGTTCCTTAAAACTGGGGGAAAACAAAGTCATTTTAACCTCTTTTTTTCCCCTTTACCTCAAAGTTTGTTCACCGAGGACAAAAACTAATAAAAGGCCTCTGTATTTACCACTGGGTGCATTTACTGTGATTTTTAAGAGACATCGTGAGATCCTGCAATCAATGATATGACAAACATGCAGGATGCCTCGTTTGTAGCTAGCGCCGCATATGGCAGAGGATACAAGCTGTGGTTACAAGCCCCAAGTCGACAGAGGGTGGTCAAAGGTATATAAGCAAGGGGGGACTGGTGCATCAGAGTAAATGCGGGGTCCTGTGTGAGCGATAAAGGAGATATTTACTGTAAATCTTCAACAGCTAGGGGAGCGATAAACATCACAAACACAATCAGCTGCTGCTTTAGTGCTGCCAACGCATCTGTTCTTCTCGTGGGGAGAAGAGAGAGAGATGAAAGAGAGACGGGGGAGAGACATGGAGTCATCTATGAGTTTCTTTGCATTGAAGATACACTGTGGGTAGTCTCTGATGGGAGTGTTTGGACAGGAAGGATCATTGTTGTACTCAGGCTGTTTAAAGGGCAGGGGCAAAAAAATAAAAAGGGCACCTGCGAACAGAGAGTTGTGATTAATGTAGATCTGCCTCTAGCAACAATTAAAAGACCATTTTGTAAGCTCTTGTTCTTCTGTCATTGCTTGGTATTCTGTAGTCATAGTTGCACAGGTCCAATTCCTGCATATAAAAAATCTGGTTGAGCTGGGAAAAAAATGTAGATGGTCAACCTGGGCTGCAGGTAGCCCAAGGGTACCATAATTTGAATAATTTTTCAAACCCCAGATACTCACAGTGTAGGGTTCATTTATTATCATTTATCATATTGCGGCACAAGAAATAAGAGGGGTGCAAGGGGTACTTCTCCCGGAGATGTTGAGCAGCTGACACTTAATTCCTTGCATTCTGGTGAATAATCATTCCACAGTTTGTTTTCCTTTTACAATATTTAATTTCCACCACAAACAATTTAATACTTAGTTTACAAAAATAAAAAGCTACTTCCTACATGAAGCTCACTTTCTATTACACTTTAATCTGCTAGTCTAAAAGGTCTTTTTCACACTGAGTATTTCTGTTGAATGATTGATCACTGAAATTAAAAGACACTCTTTAGAGCTGTAAACTTAACATTTACAATAATATTAAATTACCAGTAGCAGAACTTTATCATATTTTTCCAGTGCAAATGTTCTATCAACATAGGGCACCTAAGAGGAGATTTTCTCTTTCTACATGTATGCACTGGAAGGGCATCCAGAAGGCATTCTATCATGTTCTATCCATTGGGTTGGGAGGTCACCCAAAGGACATTTTTTTCAAGTGTTTCCCAGTAAAGGGGACTAAAAAATACATTTTATGATGCTTTAGATATTATATATTGGGGCATTAAAGGGGTATTTCAGTTTTTTTGAAGTGGGGTTGTATGAGTTACAGTACACTATTGCTCTAGGTGCGTCCGAAAATAGTGCCAAAAGAAAGGGGGTATTCTGACGGCAAACTGAATTTACCGGTGCATGCATTTGCACGGTGATGAGTGCCTGAACCATATTTTCTTAACTTTGGCGAAATTACGTGAAATAGGCGTCCCCGTCCCCGTCCCCAGAGAAAATAGCCTAGCTTGCCAGGGGAAGAGCTCACCGGCATGTATTGTGGCTAGCAGGAGCAATAGTGAAATGTAACTAATACGACCCCACTTCAAAAAAGCTGAAATATCCCTTTAATGAGGCCACTACCAGTGTGTTTTTTTGAGTTCTTTCAGATACTAAGGCACTGTCCCCTCATCCTATGTACACCACTGGGGTTTATCAAATTTTAAGTAATGAGTTTCTTGATTTAAATGAAAAAACAGCGACATGGACACATCAACGAAGAAGTATGTGGTGCTCATGTCTGTGTCAGCCCATGCAGGGTAGGGGTGACGCAGAAGTATAAATCAGCCTTTAGCCTCAGTCACAACTTACAACCAGGTTGTAATCATGTTTAATTTTGATGTAAATTGAGCACTCTAATATGGGCGCTTCTTGGCTCTTGGAGCCAGCCTCAAAAGGACTGTAGTTTTTCACAGTGCAGCAATGGCTTCATTTTTCAACACCAGAGGCTGCCTCTTGCTAAATTTACAATATGATTTAAACTACAAATGAAATAATAGCTAAAATGCATTTACCAGACCTCTTCATGGGGCAACAAGAAGAAGAATTTGAATTTGGTGTCTGCACAACTATTTAATGAAAAGTTATCAATTTCACATTTGTTTTCCCAAGCCCTGTCAGTAATGACTGTGTATGTGGACATCAGGCTAAAGCAAAATAATAAGGCAGCCCACCATTACAAATGTGTATTGAGAACAAGTCACAACTGGAATAATGCAAAGAAAGCGACAGTATGCGCAGATAGAGCAGAGGGTGTATTTTAAGTCTGTTAGCTTCACTCACCAGTATATGAAGTAGACCAGTATCCTAGGTGACTGCAAAATGTTCTTTCTCTATGCAAACTACTTTCAACTGAGATTCAGGTTGTCCATCAGTGTTTCAGATTTTGGCAAAGTTCTCCTCTCACTATGTGTTTACTCAGTTCAGGTTTGCACAAGTAAAGAAAACCCAGATGTAGACTTTGAAAGCTTAATTTAACTCAAAAAAAAAAGACAAAGGATTAATACTGAAGACTCCAGCAAAATCCAAATCCAAACGAAAATAATAATCCAATGAAAAGTCCAACCAAAGCAGGTGAAAAGAAAAATCCAATGGCTGAAAAGCTTGTTGAACTGAACTGGTACAGAAAGAAAGGAACATGGAGTAATCAGACACAGGTGACACTAACGAGGCACAGGTGAAAACAATAAGGGCTGGAATTGAGGAGGGGAAGCACACAGAGGCAGGAAATAGTACAATATGGAAGTATGTCACAAAATAAAGCAGTCTCATAATTTACTTAGATGTTTAACAAAATACAAACAAGTGCAGTACATGACAAGACATTTTCTTTTGCTAAGTCAAGGTTTAAGTCAAAGGGTTAAACATAAACTTAAGCTACAAAGGTGTTTAAATAGATTTCATGATTTAGCATAGTATCAGATCACCTTGTTATAGTGTTCTTACATGATTTGACTGGTAAAAAAAAGTGCTCTGACTCTCCTTCAGATCTTCAAGATTCTACTTTTGCTCTCAATAGCACACACAAATATTTTTGTGAATATGCATAATATAATGCCTCAATGAAAAAAAAAGGCTCAATAATTACAATTCCTTCAAGTTTTGGGGGAGTCAGAACTCCATTTCATTTTCAATATTTAATCTTTAGTCATCATTATTTTATTGAGCTGCTTTTATTCACTTACTTTAGTGCTATCCAGGCATCTTTTTAAAGAAAAAAATATTCAATTAATATTAATTTTCATTAATATTTTCCAATACAGTCAGAATGGAAAATAATAAGCTTTAACTCTGGAGTTCTTGCAACTGAAATGTGACATTCTCTTTCTCCTCTGATCCATAGTTAATAAGTCCTTACACCACCTCTGTTCGCAAGGATCTTTCCCTCCCTCAGACCCAGCACATGTACAGCAGATCATGCTAAAGATGAACTGGGCTGGATTCTCATGTGAAGGGCATGTTCAGAAGGTCATGTAATGTGACACTGGTGCCAGGGCGAAAAAGACTGATGGAGGAAGAGCTTGATGAAGGTGAGAGCGTGCCATCTGTGCAGCTTCTGCAATTTCTCACCTCACTGGTGCAAAACAAATCTACCCAATTCCTTCGACTTCCCAGCTCCTCAGTTTTCTCTCATTCTGGCCACCATCCATCTGTAACCCATGCAACAATGTGCTTCACGCACTCGTTTGTTGCTCTGCAAATAAGTCTGTGTGTCATTTCCCTAAATACTTATTCCCAGTCTGTCAATGCTGGATAAACAACAGTTAACATCTGGAGGAACAAGAGGAAATGTTGGGTTGCCAAATGATTGGAGGGTCACTGACACCACCTGGCAGTTCAGTACAATAACAGAGCAGCATTAATCTCTTCTCTCCTTACAATGGTTGAGAGAATATGCAAAATAATTTGGAAATATTACCTTCTACACTGAATCCTGTCCCTAAATAGTAGAGACAGGATATTTGTGCTATAGAGGTCTCTACAGCACTCCGTTAACTCCTCGTCACCTACAAATCCCTGTATTCCCTTGCCCCCCAATACCTGGCTGACCTCCTCCACCAACACACTCCATCCCGGAATCTACGGTCTTCGGACCAGGGTCTCCTCTCCATCCCCCGGATTAAGCTGCGGACCTTTGGAGACAGAGCATTCAGTGTGGCAGCCCCCACTCTGTGGAACTCTCTCCCTCCCGACATTCGCAGCGCCCCAACCCTGGACACTTTTAAGAAAGCAGTCAAAACGCACCTTTTTCTCAAGGCATTTCCCCATTAGATATCCCCATGTACCCCCCAGACCTCCTACTTGACCCTGTGAAGCGACCTTGGGTTTCTTGAAAGGCACTATATAAATATCAGTTATTATTATTATTATTATTATTATTATTATTATTATTATTATGCAAGTGCTTTAGCTTATCACAACTCTTCTCCATGAGATTTAAATGGACAGGTATCTCCAAATGACGCCATGACTTCCCAGTACTTACTGAAACCAGCCCAGTGACATTATAAAAACAGGTTTGAACCATAAATAAATCTACATGTGACAAAAGTGGAGATGACTACTGATAAGTTGGTCCATCAGTGTGTCATGAAGGGTACAAACTGAAGCAGGAAATAAAAGTATTTGAAAAACAAAGTGGAGTATGACTCATCAGTTATCCAAGATGAAGCTGTACCAACTAAGGGAAATATTGGTCTCAGGTAAATTCATATTCAGTATTCTATATTCTCAGGAACCTGGCTAAAAAACGCATGAATATTTTTTGGTTTTTTATTAGATATAAAGACTGGCAGGGTAATAAACAGAGCTGGTTGGAGTGGTGATCCATTAAAAGGGTTTTAATGTGGAGCTAACACATTGACAAACATTGTAGGATCTTGAATGCCTCCTTGTGCTTGGTGTTGCTAAATGGCGATACTGGGGGACACACTCTCTCACTGCTTATGCATCATCATGGTAATCCTCTGTGACTGTAATGCTGACTGAGTGTCTAATGCCTCTGGAGATATTTGGCACTATGTTGTCATTTCCAAAGATCTCCTTTTAACAGTCCACCAGGCCCAGTCTAAAACGTCCCAACAGATCCACATTATTAGATCTTATTCTGGCCAACAGCAGTAAAATACTGCATCTGGTCTGTTTTGAAATCTGATTAAAGGCAATCAAAACTTTATTTTTTGGAAAAAAATTTAAGACTTTTAATAACCAAGCAAACTGACCTTTACCATAGTGACATTATACCTCTCAAATTCCTGATGCCAACATGACATTTCATTAATTTTCGAATAACTTAATTGTGGATTAACAGGCACCTTTCATAAAAGGCAGACTAAAAGACAGGCGGAAAACTAATTTTTTTCACCCAGAACTATCAAATGTATTACAAAGAAGCAATAAAGCATGGTATCTTGCTAAACTCATTGGCTTGTATTATTGTCTTCTAAGAGACAATGCACACCCTCTGCACAAGATACTAAACCAGATGGTTATTTAGATTAAATTCAGCGTTCTTATTAAAATGAGGCAAAATACTTGAGGAAGGTGAGCACTTTATGCAAAGGAGGAAACAACAACGATCCTTATAATTGTTTGCCACTATCCATACCTCCATATGTGACAACCACCTCACAATTACTTGAAAGTAACATATTCAAATAATGTATCTTTAAATCATGTCATTATGAACTCTCTGTCAGACTTATGAATGTTCCTTTCTACAGCAATTATCTGCTTGTTCAGAGTCCTTGCAATATTAGGATTGACTCCTTTGCTTGTAAAGGAGCTTGTTTTCCGAGCTATCTTTCTGATACATTTCAGAGTATAAAAGCTCAACAAGGCACTCAAGATCATCACTCAATTCTTCTCTGCACTGATCTCAATCCACTTCACCTCA
Source organism: Notolabrus celidotus (assembly GCF_009762535.1). Lineage (NCBI taxonomy): Eukaryota > Metazoa > Chordata > Actinopteri > Labriformes > Labridae > Notolabrus > Notolabrus celidotus. The sequence continues at coordinate 11,903,356 of NC_048287.1, read as the reverse complement.
GTGTGTGATTGTTTGAAGCCTGCCTTTCCTGTCTGTGCAGATATGGAATGGGCTGAGCTGCCCACCATAGGGTGCAGAGCGAAATAAGAGGAGAGGAAGGAACTTGTTGTGTTTGAAGTTGCCAGAATGGAGCAAGAAGAATGTACAGGGTGCAGGCTGTGGCACGAGGGCAGCAGAGGCTGCCTGGACAACATGGGGAAGGTGTCACAAATGATTAACTAGACAGACATTTGGAGCCTGGAGGCTTGACTCTGCTTTATCTTCATGGCAACCTATGACATGCTACCCTGCCCTCACGACCTCCAACAGTGGTTGAGGACAGAGCAAACCTTTGCCCTCTTTGCCCAATACCTTTCTGTGTTTCAACTAGCAAGATTGCACAGACACAGGGTCAGTTTCAATGGGGGAGGGAAGAAAGCGAGGCAAACCAATGAGACTCAGCAGGGAACAAGCAGCAGATCTACTTCCTCAGGCTGGGGGAACCAGTGGTGAGCAGCCAAGCTTCCTACACCAGGTTTGAAGTGGAAGATGGAGGTGGACTTGGACAGCAGTTTGGACAGGAGGCTCTACCTGAAGGAAGCTGAATCTAGAGGTTTTTCTTGCATTTGCTGTAAGACTTAAGGCCACCGTGAGCCAGACTTTTCATGGCAGTCAGCGAGATATCCGTGAGGGTGGAGAAGACAAGCTTTGGCTCCAGTCGAGAAGGTGAGACAAGGCATGGAGAGCAATCAACTCTTGAGGGTAATGGAGACATCCCTGCTTACTGTCTTTACACCAAAAGATGTCTTGTGTTAAGGGGTTGAAAAATACATGGGGAATGGTCACACAATGATGACTCTGCAGCTCACAAGTGAGCACAAGCTGGAGATGTGGCAGGCCTAGACCCTAGCAAAACAACGTCTACCTGTTTAGACTCAGTTGTGCATTTGGATCCAAAGTCTGCACAGGTGAGATCAGCCCATTGACATTCTATTAACAAAAATTAAGACTTAAAAATAGTCAATCTTTATGCTGATGTTCTGGTTTTCTCTTGCAGCTTATATAGATGCATCAGTATTGAGCCTGCTTTACAACCGGCCAAATACTCCTCAAAGGAGCTATAAGTGCACACAAACGTTCAAACTTAAAATGGCATACAACTAAAAATATCACTGAATTGTTCATTAAAGGTTTCAATTCACAACTGCCCCAACTTTGGTCTCGGTCAATAATCTTTGAGGTAATTTCAACTCTAAATTACACATTTTAGTGATGTGATTGCTTCCTTCTTAAATTAAAGTAGTCTTTGTTAAGAAAATGTTGCACTTGAGAAACACCACATTAGTAAAAATTCACAAAAGTGAGTTGAAATGCTCAACTCAAGTCAAAAAAGGAAGTGCACCGGTTCATTATACATCTAAAAAAATACTTAAAAAATGTAGTCACTCTCCTCTGACCTCATTACCAAAAAACAGTCAGTGAAATGTAAAAAGTAACAGAGCTGCAGCTGATTTCATATTCTGCTGCTGGAGTCCTTGATCACATCACTTTAGTTCTTAGTCACTTAATTCTGACTTCCTGTGTTTTAATGACCACTCAGTTTGTCAAACAAAAGTTTTCTACCTGCCCCTAGAGTCACACTCCACAACATAAACACTTATGAGCGGGGACATGTCCAGACTTTTTTGACAGGGGTGGCTCAGCCAAAGCACTGTGTCATGTAGGGGTGGCATTAAAATGAATGAATATCATATCGTTCCATTCCTGTCTACTTAGGATGTATATACTTCACATAAAGATGTTGTATGCCTGATTAAAAATAAACTGTCAAAACTAACACAACAGCAGGGCAATAAAACTGTATTTCAGGCTGACATCTGTAGATATGTTAGAATTTGCATGTTCAAGCACTTTGAAAAACTGTTGAAAATTACTCTCGGGCAACATTTCAAAGAGTTTTCCTAAATAGAATCAGCAGTAGCCTATTGAAATGGTCTAAAAAGTTTATTTGAAACAAGGCCTGCCTCTGATAAGACAAATAGCCAATCATAGTTAAAGAATTTGAGGGTGGAACCTTGGGTGGCTAAGTGGATTTCAAGTAGGGCCTTTGCCACCCTTGGCCACCATTCTGGAAACGCCCCTGCTTATTATGAGCAACATTTAGCGGAAAGAAAAAAACACTCATTGGAGTCTTCTTAAATTGTCAGCTGTTGAAAGTTTGTTGCTATATCATTTCATGGGTCTTATTTATATCCTATTGGAATTGTCTTTGTGTTATTATTTAAAAATTATATTCATGTGCTTTTGATTTAGCCATGCGTCTTTGAAATATCTTGCTTAATTCAACATAGCAAAATTGGTCAGGCCCGGTTCTGGCCCACAATACACTTAGACTCGGTCAACATACCGCAAAGAATGACGGCACTTAAGTGTTCCCGATACAGTTTGCCAGAGACGGACCACACATGGGCCAGCTTAATCACAAGCCCAGATGCGGCATGGACAGATCTGGGCCACATAAACCAAGCCACAGTCGGGCCAGATGTGGCATGCCATCATATATACAATGCCATCATTGCCAGACCTGGTCCACATCTGGTTGACATACCACTTGCCATGCCAGCAGTTAGCCAGCAGTGCCAGCTTGACGCGAGATCTGGCCCAGACCTATTAGATCAATTTTGCAATGTGGGATATCTTCTATACTATGTGTATGTTAATTACTTTTTATCAACTCATTTTGAAGGTCCTATTTAAATGAGTGTGCCTGGTCTCACCTTATAAAGGAATCAGAACATGCTATTGGGCTTTGAGTCCTTCCCTGGAGAGTAAACCTGTCTTGGAAAGAAGTTGGAAGAATTTCTGAGGTAAAATGTGAAAATTGGCGCTAAGAAAATAGAGTGACAGAAAGAGAGAAAAAAAGAAAGGGATACAAGAAAAAAGACACTGATATTTTAGACCCTGGTGTGTAGAGACAGCCCTCCAAACTACTGGGTACAGGAAAGAAAAGTACAAGTTTTCAAAGATGATATTCTGTAAAATCTTCTGACCTGCAGTAAACTTTGTTCTTAAATCTCACCAATCATCTCCCAACATTTCAGGAGTGAGCAAACCTTGTGTGCACTTACAATCTTTAAAGCCTTTCTTTAAAGTCAACAGCAGCTTCTTTCTGATCTCCGCTGCATTTAAAGTTGTCTCGATTCACACTTTTGGCATCTGGAACATAAAGTATGATGAATGCTACCGTTTGCTTTCTTGCAGACATTTTACCACAAAATGTTAGCTTGTGTTGAAAGACAGCAGGTTACTGCTCTGCTTTGGTTTTTCTTAGGGCTAAAACTTCAACTGTTAAAAAACCTTAAGAAGCAAACACTTATGCAAATTTAAAACCAATCTGAATATATTTAAATATGCTATCAAATAAAGTAAAACTGGAAAGCTTTTCTCTGCATTGAATGGAGTATAGCCCATGAGGGGGCAACTCCAGTTACTTAACTGTTGACTTCATGTTTATTTATTTTGTTGTACTTTGTATCTGGGTTTGTTACATTGGGTCTCAGCCCTGTGTGAAGCTCCACAGCCCAAGCACCCAATTATCACCACTGTCAGTGGACTTCTTACATGCAGTGGATATGCTGCAAAGTTCAAATGAAATAAATGTGGTGCGACAGAGCAAAGACAATCTCTTTTCCTGTGACTTCTTTTATGTTGTTTTATGTGTTTGCAATTACAAGACTCACCAAGACATACACACATACACTTTGATATGACTTGTTTCTCCTCTAACAAGAGATAAGGCTGGTTTACATAAGGAAATGTGTTTGTCTTTGAAGTTCATAACAACAGCAATGTCCATGGGTGGCTTCTGATCAAAGTATGCCTTCATGTAAGGTTAGTTGTTCCTCCACTAAGTCCTTATTGAGAAATAAAATACCCAGCCATCATTACAGAAGCTTAAGGATTAAAAAAACAAACATCCAATTTACTCAAAGAAAAAATGATCTAAGAAACTCACCAAAGCAAAGCTTCTCTTGATACAATGCCAAACTTTGATAGGCATGTCAAATACAAGTTTATCTGAATCTATATCAATCTGTTTCTGAGCAGATCTTAATAATATATAATAATAATAATGCTGTGTAAGTAATGCTGTGGCCGATGCTTACAACATGGACACGATTCCAACACCCTCCAAGCTGGCCTCCCTGCGTGTATCCCCTATCTTCAAGGTTATTGCTGAGCCATTTGTTGCGCGTTAGATAATTGACTCTTAGATGAGGGATAACCATGATTTATGAGGAAAGAGAATACATAGTCCTCCATATCTCAGTGGTGATTTATGGCGTGATAGAGCTCGAGTGATGGCCATTTTATCTGATTGTACGTCATGCAAAGTAGTCGATCAAGTCTGCACAATCAGTCACACCTCGTCCCAGCTGAGATGACAGGGATGAGAGACAGGCTCTGCTCTTGCTGGATTTCTTTGGTCTACTTAAAGCTCTTTAAAGCAAGTAATTATATGCAGAGCTGGGTAAACCATGGCCAACTAAATCACAGCCACTCCAAACTCATGCTGGATTTATGGTCTGCATGATGGATCAACTTGAGGCCTTGGCGTGGCATTCGTCATACGCAGGAATGGTCTGCACCGACACTCTGTGTTCAAATATATTTGAACTTTTCAAGTGCTTATTTTATTTTCTGCTTTCCAGAGAAGCTTATTGGTTATTTCAAATGTTCAAATTGATTTTATACCTGGGTTATATTAGCCATCATGCTGAAGGACTGTTACCCAGCAGTTACGTCATGTCTTTCAGTCCTGACCGCAGTAAACAGAGTATCGAGCCTTCTCCCTCTAAAAACTCAATATTTAATTTGACCATGACTAACTGACAAGAAGGAAACATTCCCTTCCGCTTGACCTTTCCAATGCGGATTTTTTAATACTTAAAGACAGTGTATGCAAGTGTGGGAGTGTGTGCTTTGGGCATTTGTAACTGTGCGCGACTGCGGTGCCATAAATTATTAAATCTCCATATCTAATTCAGGACCCTGTCCTCTCATACTCTGGAGTGCTCTCTTTGTGTTGAAGAAGAAATGGAACTCATGGTACAATAGATGCCAGAGTCCTAACTGGAATGATTTGTTCTAGATACGTACTGTTCCCTCAGATTCAGCACTGAGTATTAGACTTCTCAAAATGTCTTTAATCTAACAAACTTTCTTCATATCCAGCGACGATTCAATATAATGGCTCTGCCTGTGACTATAACTTTTCTCCAACCATTGGTCATATTAACCTTTTACTTGCACCTAGCTTTCAGTGTCCATTCTCTTGTCAAATTGTCAGGAACTTTTTTTCTTTTTTTATATAATTCGTACACATTTGCCAAAAAGCAACTACATCAATTACATATTTTTCTGTAATCTCTTGACTCATTGTAATTCAAAAACACTACCCCTCTTCACTGATTAAAAATCATAAAGTTTCCGCTTAAAGAATATATATCAGCTCTACCTTAGGGTGACCACAATATGTAGTAAGAGATTAAAGCAGTTACAGTGAGGGAGCTCAAAGTGCTGACTAAGCATTCCCTCTATAATTTGTGAATATATAAAAGATGAGCAATGTAATGAAAGTGGGCCAAGTGTATTCACAGATTTTGTGCAACTGTTGACTCCTGACCAATTTGCTGCCTCAGGCACTTGTCAAAAGTATCAAAGACAATCTGATGTGTTGCACTAGCCTGTCAAGCTAACCGTCAATGATGAGTAAATAAAGCAAAAACATTGCTAAAAGGTAGCCTCTAAGAATCCCTTGTGCTTTCCCCTTACCATGCCCTTAGAAGTAAATCTGGGGTTTAAACAGTTCATTTTTTTGTGGAAAGGAAGTTCTGAGGGTCATGTTGAGAAAGGCAAAGTTGTGCTTTATATGGAAGACAGCAGATTGTTTATTATTATGAAAAACTGTAGTCACACGTGTTGGTAGTTAGCTGCTATTTTTGCTTTCTTACAAAAGCTGTTGTCTTCTGTGCTGGACCACCTAAATGAATTCAGTAAAGGATTATAGCACTACACAATGTCTAAGGTTTTAGATTGTAAGGTTTTACAACAGCCCTTTAGTGTGTCTAAACCAAACATATTTCTCAGTTTATATTATGTAGAGGTGTAGGCAAAATAACACAAGTTTTGGTATATCTGTATTTTAGGGTGTAACATTTAGTGTAACGTTGTCCAAAGAAAACAAGATCCACCAAACAGTACATCTGAACCTAGCTAGTCAGCACTATCAAGGTATGATAATATCATATTGGGTATGAAAGAAAAAAATGCAGTAAAAGCAGAGCTTTCATGTTGTCTTGTAATCAACACTTCCTATTTTTCAAGTTGCCCGTAGTCTATCCAGTGAATTTCAGCAGCTGACTCTCAGTCTAAGATTTGGATGTGTCATGCTAGCAGTGGCTAATTTAGCCTTGAGGCGCTAACATCAAAAACAGAAATGACGAGAGGGCTCAACATGTCTGGTAAGCTCTATTCTTCCCAGCTCCTGAGGCAGAATCGTTGGCTGCTGAAAAGTACAGCTTTGGATGCTGAAACAAATTTGACATCACTTGAGGCAATTTCTCGCACTTAACACTCTGGAGCCGCAAAAAGACTTTGTGTAACTTTTTGCACATTTGTAGAATTACTCTCAAAGACCTGTAAACAGACTTTGATGTGTTACAATGGCGGAGTTCTAAGAATGCATTGAAATACGATCTCTGGTGAGTTAGATGTGATCGATATTACTCTCACACTCAAATGTTTGTTAAGATTATCTCAGTTAAAACACTAGAGATTAAGTTTAACTGCTAGAATAGCATTTACCAGAGGAAAAACACATCAGCAAATCTCTACATAGTCAAAGTCAACCAAACAATGTTGTGCTAAATGTTTGTAAAATTGGTGATTTAACAGAAAAGGGGTTTACATGCACAAGATAATAGCATGTTGTTTACCAAACTAAGTGTTAGCATAATTAGCTATTAACACCTAAATTGAGCTAGTAGAGAACACATATTTCCTGCCCTTTTGTTAAGCTATGCTAACCAGCAATATAAGCTATAGACTTTATTCAATAGTTCATGAAAGTAGTTAGTATGAAAACTATTTCCTACCTTGATAGCAGCAAATACCAGCCAAGTTCAGGCTGTTGTTCCAGGATGGTTGATTTAAAAACTCTGTCTTAATTCAGTGTAAGTTTGTTTGTGTAACTCAGGCTCATTTTCCTTTCAACTCTTCCTTTCACTTTTTCTTTTGTACTTATTCACTCCATTTCTCTCTCCATTTTGCAAAAAAGTCAACTCCTTTATTTGTATCTATTCTATTACAATCAAAAGTGATCTATAAAACAAAATAACTTTTAGGAAGATTAGAAATTCCTGATGTTTTCAAATAATTGCTGGTGCCAAATGTACAGTGATAGGGTATATTGATCATGGCATGGATTACTGGCACAACTCATTTGAGGGATTTCATAAAAGACAAAGCTTGTGTATGAGTTTAAAGCAGGTCAGTCATTTTTTTTATTGTGAAGTGAGTGTACTAAAACAAACCTTTATATAAGCACGCCGTTGTTGTTCTGCTGTTAAGAGAAGGCTGTATTCTTTTAGAGCCACAGGGACAAATTGAGGCTTAAGTCAAAGACACTGAAGCCACTGTCATGTAAGACCAGCCATTAACTTCACATTTAACCATGAAATGAAACCCCAACAGGAGACAACAGATCATTTCAGGTCAGGATGCTGGAGCTATGCCTCTCCTCTCCTTTACCTGTTGGGCTCCTCAATTAGATACTTCATATTTTATACCTGACGGATGAATACACCTTATGTTTATTGCATGGATCAACATGCACAAGTGCAGAGACGGAGACATGGGCAGTATACACCCTATGCATAATATATCAAAAGACACACTAGCACAGGCATGGAGATGTGTTCTGCACAAGCACATACACAACACCCCATAGCTTCTCTCCTTCTCATTCACTCTGATTGACAATATTCCAGTCCAAACCCCTGTAGGTATCATTTGCAGGTTCATTCGCCCACACTGTCAAGTTCCAATGTTTGCCTGAAACGAGAAATGAGATAGGAGTCAACAGCAAAAAAACAACACGGCAACAACTCAGTGTACTCAGGGCAGCTCTCTATCTGCCAACCCAAGCCTTGGCAACATACCCCTGCTCTAAGATGGCAGCACCAACCCTGTGGTGAAGCAGAGTTCCCTGTTTGAAAGCTGATCAGACCCTCTCTCCATGTTGTGTTGTGTGGCAAGACACCCACTACTTTGAGGTTAGCCCAGTTTTTGAAACTCAAGCCTGGAGGGAGAAAGAGAGAGTGGGTGAGAAAGTGTCTCCTGTTGGACCAACCAACCCAGTGACAACAAGTCTAAATTTGATGTGAAGTACTTTAATGACTATCTAGAAAAACCCTAGACTTCATTTTGGGTTACTGAGCACTCACATTTCAATTGACAAACATAGAAGATAATGCTTGTTATCTACAGCCCTTCTAGTTGCTCTAGTTGCCTTGTTTCTTAGGCACACTGGTGCTCCATTTCGGGCCTAATCTTCTTTTTCACTGTACATGGTGCCATTAAGCTACATTTTCATTCCTTTTCATAGCTATGCCATTGATAGCCAGATCTACAGTCCCCTCCAAAAGAATTAGAACAGTGAGGCAAATTCCCTTATTTTTGCTGTAGACTGGAAACATTTGGGTTTGACTCCAAAGGATGAACATGAGACAAGAGATCAACATTACAGCTTTTATTTAGAGGTATTTACATCTGGATCTGATACACAACTTAGAACATAGCATTATTCGTAAAGGAACACCACATTTTTAGGTGACTATTGGAACAGATACACATAAAATAAAGACTTAATATCTTGTTGCAAATCATTTGCTTGCAATAACTGCATCAAGCCTGTGACCCATTGACATCACCAAACTTTTGCATTCTTCTTTTGTGATGCTTTTCCAGGCTTTCACCACAGCCTCTTTCAGTTGCTGTTTGTTTTGAGGGTTACTCCCTTCGGTCTCCTCTTTAGCAGGTAAAATGCATGCTCTATAGGATTTAAGTCTGGAGATTGACTTGGCCAGTCTAAAAGCTTCCACTTCTTGCCCCAGATGAACTCCTTTGTTGTTTTTGCAGTTTGTTTGTGGTCATTATCTTGCTGCATGTTGAAGAATCTCCCAATCAGTTTGGTTGCATCTTTCTTTAAAATGGCAGACAAAAGGTTTCTGTAGACTGCCGATTTTGCTGCTGCCATCATGTGTTACATCATCAATGAAGATTAATGATCCCGTCCCAGAAGACGCCATGCAAGCCCGAGCCATGGCATTGCCTCCACCATGTTTCACAGATGAGCTTGTATGTTTGGGATCATGAGCAAATCCTTCCTTTCTCCAAACGTGAGCCTTTCCATCACTTTGGTAAAGGTTAATCTTTGTCTCATCAGTCCATAAAACTTTTTCCCAGAATGTTTAGGGCTCATCTCTGTACTTTTTGGCAAAATCTAGTCTGGCCTTCCTTTTCTTTTTGCTAATGAGTGGTTTGCATATTCTAGTGTAGCCTCTGTACTTTTGTTCATGAAGTCTCCTGCGAACAGTAGATACTGATACCTTCACTCCTGCCCTCTGGAGGTTGTTGCTGATGTCACCAACAGTTGTTTTAGGGTCTTTGTTTACAGCTCTCACGATGTTACTGTCGTCAACTGCTGGTGTTTTCCTTGGTCTCCCCGTTCGATGTCTGTTACTTAGTACACCAGTGGTTTCTTTCTTCTTCAGAACATTCGAAAATAGTTGTACTGGCTATGGACAATGTTTGTGCAATGGCTCTGATTGATTTTCCATCTTCTTTCAGCTTCACAATTGCTTCTTTTTCACCCATAGACAGCTCTCTGGTTTTCATGTTGGTTACACCTCTGACTATAATTGCAGTCTGCACAGGCAAAACCCAAATCTGAAACTGGGCATAGACATTCAGCGCTATTTTTTGTTTGAATAATCAACGTAATAGGACACACCTGGGCAACAAGACATACCTGTCCCATACGTGTTCCAATAGTTTTGCTCACCTAAAAATGTGGTGTTCCTTTACAAATAATGCTATCTTCTAAGTTGTGTATCAGATCCAGATGTAAATAAAAGCTGAAATGTTGATCGCTTGTCTCTGTTCATCTTTTGGTGTCAAACCCAAATGTTCCAGTCTACAGCAAAAAATAAGGGAATTGGCCTCACTGTTCCAATACTTTTGGAGGGGACTGTATCTTCCCCTAAAATCAAAATCTGTAGATTTTTTTTCCCGAATGATTGCAATGCAACTACTGCTGAACTGTCTCTAAGATGTCAAAACTTGGATGGACTTGAATTTTTCAAATCTCAATGAAAATAACACTTTTTTTTTTTTGGACAACCTCACCCTCTGGTGCTTCTCAGTGCATTCTCGATGCTTACAAATGTCAATTCATCATAATGTTGGGGAGATTTTTGACAGTTCATTCAAATCTGATAAACACATCTCCTCTGTAGTTAAAACCCACTATTTTCAGCTAAGAACTATCTGTGTCCGTATGACTTAGAAAATGATCCATGCCTTCATCACATCAAGGCTGGATTACTGTAATTCTCAATTTTTGTTTTGGATCGGTTGTCTTTGAAGCATCACAAGCTTATGCAAAATACTGCTGCATGTCTGCTAGCTGTGAGAAAAAGGTATGACAACATTACACAGATTTAAGCTCCTCTTTATTGGCTTCCTCTCTATTTTAGGACTGGTTTTAAAATTGTGTTGATTGCTTTGAAGGCATTAAATTAATTGCCACCTTCTTATCTCAGTGATCTCTTGAACTACCACACTCCATTTAGGCCACAGAGGTCAACATCAAGACTTAAAACCAGAGGAGATTGAGCCTTTGTGGTGTTTGCTCCTAAGCTTTGAACAGTCTATATGAGGTCTGCTCAGTTACTTGACATTTGCCAGTCTCTACTACAGATCCATCTCTTCTTGATGGTCTTCAATCGAAGTTCACCCTGTGTCGTACTGTATACCGCATTGTCAAGCATATCATTTATCATAACATTCTTGGTTTTATCTTGGTTCTTAATTCTATTTTTAATCTCATACTTTATCCAGTATTTTTAAGTACAGCACTTTGGTCAACGTGAGTTTTTAAATGTGCTAAATAAATAAATAAGACTTGACTAAGTCTTTTATGTGTGTGGTCATAAAACCACTGATTAGACAAAAACATATTTGAGTTTCTTTTAAATTAAAAACGAACACATCATCTTTCTTTTCTTCTTCCTTCTAGCCAAACTATCAACAGTATGTAGGCTTCATGGTAGCTAGCAACAGGTTCAGTGACCGTATCTGATGAAGTCTGTACTTTTGTCAGCAGCTCATCCTATAACTCACCAGAAACTCTGATTCTTTCTCATTTTCCCCTTGAATATCTTCCTTCTTTTTCCAATTTTGTCACAACATTAAGCCCATTCATTAAACCCCAAGTTGAACAAATATAACTTATTTAAGCAACAGTTGGTCCCGGACAGTAAGTGACCTTTTGTGCTATATAAAGGGACCTATAGTATGTTCCATGTTTGTTGAAAAACTAGCCAAAAATAACTTGCTAGCATGTACTTGTTAGTGCATGTAGAGGATTGTTTACTTCAAGCTAAGCCAGGCCCACCAAAGAAGGTCATACTATACACTAAAAGGGTATATTCAACAGCAAGGCATGCTGGTAGCCCATGGGTATGACTGAAGCTGGGAACTGTCATTATGTGTATGGATATGTGTCAGGAGAAAAAAATGACAATTCATGGACACCGAATAACTGCACATAACTCACAGAACTAGGATGTTTTTGTCTAAAAATACTGTTTTTTGTTGATGTTTTTGATCTGCAACATTTTAAGTTATGCCACTTCAAAATTATGTCTCAATAATCCCCTGGACTAATCCAACTATCATACCCCAGTATAATGTGTTCATTTCCACTGCAGAGTATAACCACAGTATAACTGTTAGGATTCTTTCCAAAATCATGGGTGCACAATTTGGTTGCAATTATAATCCAGAGCTGCTGTAAATGTGTAGATGTTCCCTCTTTTACCCAGGCGCAAAGTTCACCAAGTTTTACAAAAATGGGGCTGATATATTTATGTAAAGTTATGACAAACACATAAACAGTAAACAATAACCTTGCTACAGGAAACAAGGAGTACAGCTACTGTCTGAGTACTTTTATGGTCCTTGTGTGACTGTTTGTGTTGTAGTTTACTTTTGATGTCATAGGTCATGAAGTACTATTTCACTGTAACAAACAAAGATGCAGGGCATTCAGTGTGCGTGTCCACTCCAATGCATGTACAAATCTCAGTTTCAGTGGAGTCAGGGGTTGACACACTCAACTCAGGCCTAGCTGCTACGCCTTAAGGCTCCCAAACAAAAGCAATCCTTGTCCATTTGAAACGTTATCTTGTTGACTGCACTCCTGCTATACTGCTTGGTCACCTCTTTCATTTGGCCTTTCATGAGAGTTATGAGGGGAGACTTGACAATATCCATCTCCTCATGCACTAGTAGGTCTAGTGCTGCACAGCATGACTCTGCTCCCCTTGAAAAAGAGAAAGAGGCTTTCAGTACAACTTGCCTCTCACAGTAAGTGCATTCATCTTTATTTCATTCTATTATGGCGTATATTTGACTTGATCATTAAATAACTAATGCCCTGACCAAAAAGTGGCTTATCCCACATAAGTACTGAGGCGTCCACGCATTCACAGTGGGCTGGGCCATGTGATCTGCATGAGCTAGACTACTTATTAGCAATCTTCAGCATAATCTGAAAGCTTAATGACTTGTACTGAAAGTCCTTGTTTTACACAGGTTGCTTAAGTGCTTGCGTTTAATTTTTCATTCTGCATTGACTTGTTGAGGATGCACATAGGAGTCTGTGAGGTTTGTTTAACTGCTCAAACACTTATTTTCATAGCAGATTTACTCCTCATTTTACTGACGTATTATTTCCGACACCTATGGTTAACAAAGTAAAGTGCTTCCATGATATATTCATGCTTAAAAATCCAACTGTGGACGTGACATAGTAAGGTGTGTGACATTAAGTAGCTGACATTTGGGATCAAGATCAGACTGACATGACCTTATTTGTCCTTCACATACCAACCTTGTGAATGACAGGAGGCGTAATGCACCTGAAGTAAGCACGCAATAGTCTGCTACCAATGATTCAACAGGTATGGTGTCAAATGTAGGCAAAAGCACTGAAGTTCTTGTTTCCTTTGTTTACTTCTGGCACTTGCAACCAGATGTGTTGCCCCTTACAATAAATTGCTTCACATCCACAGAAATAATTTACAACTTCACTTTTAGCAATAAACAAAAGATGTATGAGACACACTTTTAATAACTTTTCAAAAAATCTACAAAGTGGGCAGCATCCTATACGCCAGCAGGCCCAGTATACCAGTGTAAAACACAGCGACAGGTATTTTGTTTCACAGTGTTTTACCCAGATGATAGTACTAGCTAAATTATAACCATCACCATCATCCATTGCACATGATCAGAAATTTGCCCCAAGCATTGGGTATTGCAGTGGCAGCTTCACTGCATAAAGCATGCTGTGATATATAGTGACGCAGCCCAGGATGGATCAACATGCAACAGCCAATCAGCAGAGGTGTGTGGTGCAACTCTTGGCAAATTAATCACAGACAGTGAGTCTGTACCTAACAACTATTAAAGTTGACAAAGGCTGAGCTCAACCCCTGTACCGGTGCTAAAAAAAACAACAACCAAAAACCTGGAGGATCTCCCTGGAGGATCTCCCAAATAATTGGTGATATGAATGGGTATGGCAAGGTCATGCTGAACAAGACGGGTTTTGGAACATGTGCTGCCATCCAGACATTATCCTTTTCAGGTAAGACCTTGAATATTTCAGAAAGACAATACCAAACCACATATTTCATATATTGCATTAGCATGGTTCAGTAGTAGAAGAGTCCAGGTGTCAAGCTGACCTGCTCACAGTCCCAACTTGTCCCCCACTGAAAACATTTGGCACATGAAACAAAAAATACTACAAAGGAGATCCTTTAGCAGCTGAAATCCTACAGCAGGCAAGAATGGAACAACATTTCACTTTCAAAAACTCCAGGAACTGGTGTCCTTGGTTCCTGACAGTTTACAGAGTGTTTTTAAAAAAATAAAAAAAAGGTGATAAACAATGGTAAACATGCCACCTGTTTTGAAACCTGTTGCTGGATCAAATTTTGATATGATGTCTTTGTACTGTTGTCTTTCAAATAATGGTTTTAAATAATTTGCACATCATCAAATTTCTTTTTATTAAAATCCTCACAGCATCTTTACCTTTTTTGCTCTTTATTAGGGTTGTGAATGACACATAGAGAAGGTCAAAATTACAGTAAAGGTTACTGATCAATAATCATGATATAGTGGTTATATTCTTAACCCCCTTTCTAGGAGACCCCCTGATTTTGTTCTGAATCTGAAGGATCCTACCCTGGAAATTGATAGCATCTATTTTAATGCTTTTCCTAACCTTTTTATTCTTCTTTGGGAGAATAGTTTTAGTTCTGTTTTTCCCCCTTGGACCTCTTCATCTCTCCTGTGCTCCTGGTGTAATCTGTCTAGCTATCTGAAGTGAGGGAGCGGTAAATGTGAGAAAAGCAGGGGGAGAGGTGAACAGTAAAGCTGTATGTTTACATTTAACATCTCATTTGGGGCAACACAAAAACTTTAGAGTTCCCAACAAATCTGCCTCTAAAAGACTGCCTGAATTGCCTCTACTTTGAGCCAGCCCTTAAATTATAGATCTGTGAGTGTGTGTATGTTTCAGATTTTAAGATAGAAGTTTAGAGGAAAGTTAAGGAAACAGAAGATTAGGAAACTATGTGTTTATATTATGTCTTTGTGGATAAAACTGTCTTGGTACATGAATAGGCCTAGACCCAATGCGCCACTGAATACTGGCTGTGCATTGTGAATAACCTCATACATCGTCGACTTCACTATGAGACACAAGTTTATCTCACATGTAGAGAAGCATCAACAAAACCCAGCCACTGTAGTGTGCAAGAACTTCAACTGAAATAGAATGGGGTTCAAAGAATGAAAACTCATCATCATAAAGCCTTGACATGAGATAGAGCACTGATTTGTTCCTTTTTTTTGCATCATGCATGCTGTTAAAGTAGAATAAAAGAATGTGACTATAGTTTCATTTTTCAAAGCTGATAAGACAGACAGGGCCAGAGGAGACCATCAGAACAGTAATGAGTAAGATATCATTCCACACAAAGCGTGAGGCTGAATGAAATCAGTTTCCTGATTTAAATCTGTGTTCAGCTCTGAATCCAACAGCTTTTGTTCACTAGGGAATAAACAAACACAACAATGTAATTACAGTATAATTTAAAGTGGAGCATAAATAACAGCTATTTTAGCGACAAGTTAAATAACTCAGTTTTATTATGTTACTGCTGTAACAAACGTTTTATAGTGCAAGGCTATTACAAAAGTTTATGAGAAAAAAAATGTTTTTATGTGACTGCTTGTGCTTTTAAGTGTTTCAACTCATCTCCAGTCAATAATGGTAATGTACATTTAAATACGAGTTGTTTTTATGCTTCTGTGCAATGACCTCTCCTAATCATTTTATATATTGATTTATCTGCATACATTCACCTCCTGCACTGTGGACCAGATGTGCTTACACTGCTGCTGGGGAGTGAACCACTGGAACTCCACTGTCTACAGTACTTTTCTGGAAAATTCAATATGAGAAAATGTTTTAAAGCTTTTTAGAGCTTTATACCGTTTGCAGCTGCCAATAGTTGGGTCTGATTAAGTGTTTAAGTTAATTTTAGACTGTCAAAGAAGTAGAGTTTCAAATATCGAGGTTAAGCGGCATAGTCAATTAAGTCAATTATTAAAAAGTCTAATATTTTTTCTTAAGATTAGAACTATCAAATTAATCCCTTTTATTTAGATATATGGATATATTTAATCTCCAATGTATGATTAATCTTGATTGGTATATTTTCTTGTTGGGAAATTTCGTCAAATTCCTTGGACTAAATGCAAAGTCTGTGGTAAATTCTTTGTTACACATCTTTACATAATTTATGCGCACAGCAAAGGATTTCATCATGTTTAAGCAGAAGAAGGTGCTCCTGAAGGAGTGAAAGAAACAGACTGAATACCTTAAGCTAGGTATTCTGTTAGAACTAAAACTAAACCTCCCCAGTGCCACCAGTTTGTTCCATGAATGTAATTATTTTCCTCCTAAACTCATATTGTTTTTTGAAAGACAATGTTCCTCAAGCAAAGCCTCCTCTAATCGTTCTTCATCATGTTTCCTGACTGCTCCTCATTCGTCTTGGCAGCATAGTGCTACTGGAAGCCTATCCTCAGGCTCTCAGCGGAAACAAGCCTCACTCAGAGTGATGAGGCTTGTTTTTTTTTTACTATGTTACCCGGTAAACCAAATAAAAAATGCATGAGAGTTTTATGCAAGGTATTAGAGGGACCCCTGACAGTGGCTGTGCTGGGGATGCAATCTGCCTCTTTGTACCAGATCCCTTTCACCCCTGCTCTTAGCAGAGGGCTAAAAGCTATGCTGTCTTGTTAGACTGCTGCGAGCAGGTCACAATAGCTGACAACGTAACTTTGAACTAGTATAGCCGACTCTCTCTTAGTTTCATTATTGCATCCCCCAAAGTAGATACATTTTTGACTGTGCCATTTAAGTCTGTCTTGAAACATTACACACATAAAATAATTTGCAACCAACATCACTGAAAAATAAAGGTGTAGTTCCCAAAATTGCAGTTCCTTGAGTTGCCCTTTAAAGATGGCACTTAAGGTAAGTCAATGGCTTAGCCTTCCAGTGTGCCCCATCTCAAAAGCCAGACTTCACAGCCTAATTCTAAATGTTTACAGACTGGTATGAAAAATGTATGAGATCCTGATAGCTAATTTCAAAACTAATTGTGAGGTAAATCTTTATACTGTTTCAATACTATTATGCATATAAGGGCCTGTGTCCACTAAAAGCATTTTGTGTGTTAGTAGTACCTATTAATGGCTCGAGCACTGACAGCTAGTGGCGGTGAGGCCCTGTTGTATCGCTCAGGATCGCTAGGATTCTTCCACAGCATCAAAGCCAAATTTACATGCCTCAACGTGGCCCAGAACTCACCAAAATTTGTCCCAAATTCATCCCATTTATATATCTTGGGGCTCTTATATTCAGGAAGTGCAGACATTTGAGGTATACCTGCTGCGCCCATCAGGGTTTTCACTGTTTTGGACACTGTGCTAAATCTTTTAGGTTATTAAAACCTTAATATCTCTTACATACAATGTTAGATCAGGACCAACCCTTACATGTATGATTACTGTCCCAGGCTTGATGGGTCTGTATGCAAATATTCACCTATATCTTATAGGGCCCCCTACTGGCAACAGGAAGCCACATGACTTACTTTATGGTGAAATGGTTCTCCTGTTTTGAGTGTATTTATTTCAAATGTGCTCAGAGACGGCCTTCACACCTTCATAAAGCATCAGGGGGTCAGACTGTGACCTGTCATTGAAGGGTGTGTCTCTGGCGACGCCTAAAAATTTGATGTCTCGCCATTAAAGAGGAAACATTTATAGCTCCTTCATACAGTGTTCAAACTGTTTCAAATTGCATACGCATGATCAGGGTCCACCCCTCAACACACCTATGGGCTCATTTATCTACTACAGCCATAGCGCCACCCACAGGAAATACATGGTACTGACCTTAACATACAATATCCAATCTCTTCCAAATTTGACATGATTCATCATGGACCCAGCCTGAACTCACCTATATAGTAGTATGCTCACAGTTTCAGCCTAGGCCTCATAAAGTGCAGCACAGCAACACCTGCAGTGCATCAGGCGGTGGCGTACATCAGGCAGTGGTGCACATCAGGCGGTGCTT
This sequence comes from Notolabrus celidotus, assembly GCF_009762535.1. NCBI lineage: Eukaryota > Metazoa > Chordata > Actinopteri > Labriformes > Labridae > Notolabrus > Notolabrus celidotus. The sequence continues at coordinate 11,885,298 of NC_048287.1, read as the reverse complement.
GTGCGAGGGCCACACGCCAGCACTATGTAATGTCACCTCTCCCTCACTGTCAAAATGTAGAACTGAGCTGACATCAACTTTGTCAACAGCAATGGTGGAGGAGAAAACAATCCTGGCAGTCACTGTCAACCCAGCCAACACAATTCCTTGCATGTTTGCAAAAATTAGCAAGTGTCAGAATCAATGGAGGGATAATCAACATTGTAAACAGCGAATATGGCTGAAGAAGCTATCCAAGCTGTTTTATACAAACTGAATGATGTACTTACAATTTTACAAGAACAAACAACTGCACTTAGCGTTTACACTGCGTTTCTCAGATTGCTTGTTGGTCTAAAACTTGCTTCCATTGGTACTTCCACATTCTGTGGAAAACACAATGTTAAACTTGCTCACTCATTAGTGAGTTGATTAGCAACAGATTGTTCAGCTTCAGTAGCATGGTGTTTTCCAATCCCTTACTCCTCTACAGTGCCCCCTCTCTTCCAAATTTGTTCTCTTGTAGTTCCAGAAAACCAGTGTGGCTACACCTTAAATGCTAAAATTATGGCTTAAATAAAGCTGTTAACAAAGCAGTGTTTTGTCACAATGGTTACAGTCCGAATTTATACAGGTCACAGTTAGATCTGTAATACTCTAGTGAAACAATATGCCAAAGGGTCACCAATCACATAATTTATTCACTTAACTCCATAACTGACACCAGCCACCTTTGTCATAATGGTTTAAGGGACTATGTGGTTATTTGGCACAGCGTCTAACCAGTTCCAATCCGCCCTCCTCTGCTGGGCCAAAGTTGATACAGAGCCATCAATTCCATTAAGCACTGGCCTGATTCACAAAACTAAAGCTCCCCTTTAGAGAAGGTATCTGAACCTGATAAGAGCTGGCAAGGAAATAGACTGAGTTGTAATTCATGATATGCCACCGTCTCAAAGTTTCCCTACCCACCTTGTCCCAACAGATAACTTCAGACAGTTCTACTTTGTGACTTAATTACAGACTGTGGTAAGTCTGAGATAAAGTCAGCTTGTACAGAGGGATTTCGTTTGTCCTAGACTACAAGAATCTAAATAGGTCAGGGCAAATATTGAGTGAACATATTGATTTCTTCAACTGTCATAATAAAAAATACACTGGCACCTTTGCTCCTATTACCTTTATGATTCTCTTGGTTGCTCATTCACTATCCTGTATGGTGAAAAAAATGCAGCTTATTTCCCAACAATGCAACACTGTGCCAAGCTTGTGTCTTAATTAGTGTTTTGTGGAGAGGAGCTTATCCAGTGCATTCAAACATTCCAATGAGCTTCTTTGCCAATGTGCAGAGGCCCCCATTAGCATGCATGACATTTTTCTATGTCAGTTCAGAATATGTTATACATTGCACCAAATAGAGAACACATTGTAATATTGATATACAAAAGCAGCTGCAGGGTTGATGCTTTATGTTGCATGAAAGCTGAAAATAGGGTGAATATTTAGAAAATAATCCCCCAAATATTACAAAGGTGCAATAATACCAGCAGTAATAAACAGCTGTGCCAGTTCTCTATAAGAACACATGCAATAAAGACCGAATAGAAGTATTGACCTTAATATTTTTAAATTAAGTTTTTATCATTCATCCTCAGCCAGCAAAAATATTCCATGGAAGTATAACACCCATCAAGATTAGGGCTTGCATCACCCCTGATTACCTGAATCAATATGGATTCACAAAGTCCATATTTGATTGAATTTCCAGCTGGATTCAGTTTAATTCAATATTGATAATACATCCTCATGACGTTGATGCTGTTACACCCACTCTATTCAGTTAAGCAACAATAATATGTTGTAGAAAAGTAAAACTCAGACATACGGTTTATTTACAGTGTTAATTGTTACAGCCCTGCATGTCAGTAATTTCAAGTTCTGGTGCAAGAGATTAATTGATCATTGTACACTGATGCACAATGCACTGTCAATTCAAGCCTTGGGCTTTGTCGTCTCAACACTGTGTTTCACTTCTGCATACAGATTTGGAATGGCCACTTCACTCAAAAGTTTACATATCAGTAACACATACATTGTCATGGTTTGGATATATTAAAAAGGCCTTTGAAGCCAGCAATTTAAGCACTTATTTGTACTTTTTTGTATATCTGATGCTCTTTTGATGTATTGTTGTTTTCATTTTAATGCTACCATGTATTGTTTCCATCTGTGATTTATCTTTATCGTCTTTATCAACACTCTGTTTTGACCTGGCGGGGACTACAGATGGAAATGAGTCTTATGGCTAACTCTGGCATACTTAAATGGATGCTATGCTGAAATTGTCATTAATATGCACTGTCCCTTTAAATAAATAAATGATAAAATAATAAAGTATCAACAGTGTTGGATATCTGGGTGATGCCTCACTAAATAGTTCTGGAGACTTGTGAAATTTCCAAAATATTGCAAATTCATAAGTCCTTACTGGTCTCCAGTTCTTCTCTGTCTTTAAGGCTTGTGCTTTAAGAGTTGTCCCAATTATTGTTCTGGATTTTAGGCTGGCCAATCAGTTTTCAAGCCACCCCTGGTGGTAGAACCTTGGGACCACCAAATACATACTTCAGGGACTACAGCAACCTGTACAACAATTAGAAGAAATTCACAGAAGCAGCTTTAATAATCATATAAATGTTAAACTCACAGTGGTGCCGGTAGCTCAGGTATCATCAGTGTTGGTTGGGCGTATCTTGTTGAGGCAAGGAATTCTTTTTTTCCTTTGGCAATCCATCAGATAGTTGTTCAGTTATTTCAGGATCAGTCCACTTCAGAAACAAAACATAAGGATATGCATGAAAAAAAAAGGTGACAGGGGGCAAAATAAAAGTAAAGCAGTTCAACAGAAAATACAATGACTGTGTTTGGAAGCAAAACTTGCTTCTTAGCTTGCTCCAGGTTTATAAAGGGAGTCAAAGAAATCAATAAAATCAAGGTAGACTGCAGACTGGATTTTGTCTGTTAAATCTATAGTTCTTCTCGTAGAGCCCTGCAGAATAAAACATAGGTCCCAGACTCCCCAAATAGCTCTCATTTGAACCAAAAGTGCTGCTTTCACAAAGCATAAGTGGAGTATTTTGCCTTATCTCATACTTCCAGTCTTTTAATCTTCTTGAGGGTTTCTTAGCATTCATATGTAAGCACTGCCAAGAGGAAAAACATTAGATTCTGAGGGTAAATACCGATTCAAACATTTTCAGATGAGTTGTTGAACATGCTTGACTGAGAGAGCTATTTCCTCTTAAGAAATATAATTAACAAAAAAAGATTAAATCACATGTGCCAACACACACACACACACAGACACACACACACACACACAGACACATACACATACACGCACACACCACAGGAGGTTTATTATATTGGAACTAGAACTTGAGATTCAGACGTATTTAGACTGGACAAGTCTGTCTTTTCTACTCGGCAGATTAAATTGTTATTTTTTTGTTTTGAGATGAGAATGCTTCAGTTCAAATACATGATAATAGTCTGAAGAGATACACAGGAGGTTAAAAACTTAAAAGTGTAGATAGGCTGTTTGTGTGTTGTTGTGTTTTAAGGTTTTCTCTCAGTGTCTACATGTTTTCAGAAAACTGAAAAAACTAAACTTGGGGCTGGATGTGGAACACAGCGTTCCCAACACACACTACACAAGCATATTTGATAATCTCCTTGTTTTTGCTTGTGTACAGATTGTTTTTTTTGGACAGAGAAATGTGCTGCAGCAAACTTTAAATTTAGAATGATGTCAGGCTTTTATGACTTAACTCTCTGTGGAGTGCCATCATTTTATTTCTCGTTCTGAATCCAACTATGAATGACAGGTTTAGGTGTTATTTCCTGAAATATGTACTTGATTTTTTTTCACGGTTTCCTAATTCTGAGATCTTGTTCTTATGATCTAGAAAGTAACCAAATTAAAATAGAATAAGCCGTCACAAATGTCTGCTACCAGCGGTTCATTACACAAGTAATTTTGTCAGTAAACAAATTCATATTTGGATGAGATAGGGCAGTAAATGAACAGTGTCCAAAATCTATGAAAGTTGTCCCTCAGCTGTATCATCTTGCATTTTGAGTTTGGGTCGGACACACTTTCCCAGCCCCCTATTTTGCAGATGGTGATTAAATCTTTAATTGTCAAGGGGAGGCGGGACCGCAGAGTAGGGAGAGAAAAAACTGGCAAACAGATTTTTAATTATGGCCCACTAAATTAAGATACCCACATTCAGTCCCGTATCTCCAGCTGATCTATTCCTCTCCCCCCCTCTATCTCTCTCTCTTCCCACTTCAATGCCCCACAGCTCTGATTGTATTACTCATTCAGAGAGATCATCCGTCATTTTCCAGTCACCGTACAACATGGCTGCATATCATTACGGTCTAAGAATGAGGGAGGGGGGAATGGAGAGATAAAAAGTGAGGAAAATTGGAAATAGTTCAAGAAAGAACAAAAATGTACTTATATATGAGGATTCCTTCACTGTTGCATCCCTGTCATATGAGGGAGACAGACATAAATCCGTATATTTGAGAGATGACTAAAAGCTCAGGCTGGACATTGCTGGATGATTGCATGAATGTCGCAGTGGAGTGTCATCTCACACTGTGCAAAGCTCACAGGATGTGCTCACGCTGTATGGTCTGACGTTTGTCAGGCATGACCTTTGTGTTCATGCTTTGTGAGTTACATCGGGACAGAGCATTGATAATGTTCAATTAAGTTCAATAGTGTTTATATCTTATTTTTTGCAGGCACAATCAGGAAAAAAAACAAACCCTGAATTTGGGGAAATCTCCTCCGGTTTCACTGTACAAGAGTACACTTTCGGCAAACCAAAATTTGAGCCAGAAATTGGTTCAGTCAGGAGCAGCTGATCGAACAGTGATCAGTTCTTGTGCCCTCCTGAACACTGCGTGGCAAATGACATGAAGTGGAGCTGAAATTCAGTCTGAGTTCAAAATCAGTCATGCAGCTAAAAACTCAAGTTGCAAACTGCCTCAGTTCACTCAGTGTACGTGCGAGCCTATGTTCACACACACTGTAAAAATATGTTTCCATGTTAAGAACACATTGGTCAGTAGTTCCCCAACCTTTCCTGCAGGGCTTCCCTTTAGTAGGTGGCAATATATTCAAGGCTTACCTTCTACTCATCATACACTTCAACACATGAACATACCTTTGCCAATATATTCCTGTATCTTTAGAATTATTTGGAACATTATCTGCAGAAAATACAGAACTGCAACTCCAGTGCATGACATTGAACTGAAAATCCAACAAGCAACTGTTACAAAGAGAGCAAATGAAAGTCACACTGCAACATTTAACTGAAAGAAATTCTAACACTGGTTTAAAAAGTGTATGATTCAGCTGTTTATACTTGAAAATATGACTTCAGGGTTTGAAATACAGCACAAAACTGAATTCAGTTTTGTGGGAAAAACATGCTTGCATCAACATCCTTTGTGCCTCAGTCAGCCCCTCAGGCTGAAAACCATTCTGCTCTCAACATGTCTGAATTCCGTTGCCTCATCAGACATGAGGACTGTGCTCAGAGAATATCATTCTCTAACATTATTCACCTCTACCATATCTGTGGATACATAGTCCGGCAATGCACACGTCTTATCAACATGCACAGCAAGCTCCCATCAGGCGTAAATGTAATTGTGCGTCCGTAATTGCCTTTAAGACAGCGTGAAGCTGCGCCCGTCAAGAGATCAGAGCAGTTTCTGTAATCCAGCACACACACATCAAGACAGCCAGCAGAATGACATTGATGTCTCTGGGACATCTTGTCAGTGAGGCAGGAGTGGAAGTGACATATAGCGTGGTGTTAAAATGTCTGCCTGTGTGGAGATTGGAGAAAATACCCTCCCAGGAAGGAAAAACAGCATCAGTCCAGACTCTAAAAAACCTATTCATGTGACAGGGCCCTCCAGTTGCCGTATTGACTTTGTGAGGAACCGAGCAAAGAAGGAAGTCAAGTGACGCGGATATAACCAGGAAAGCCTATTCAATGAAGAGGCGCCATCTTGTTCTGGTACAGAATAACACTCTTATTTTGTGCTGATTTTAGTGCCCCCTGTGGACAAAGGGGAGCTCCTATACCATTTACATTTCTGTCAAATACATTACTCACAACAGATCTTGTTCATGTAGAGGCTTTGAGCTTATTCTTAGTCTGTTTCATAAGCAGTGAAAAACTTTTCAGAGTACATTCAATCTCCTGTGTTAATAACAGAGGTGCAAAACCTGCAGTACCTTGTGTTTCCACTTGAGGCAAGCTCATATAGCTCAGGAATGCTCATTAGGTCTCCATGTTAAAACACATCTATCTTTTCCAGCAGCATAAACCGTGTTTACAGCCTGGTTTAAAAAAAGATACAGTTTTGCTCTCTGGCTAATTTCTTTATTCCTAAAAACTGTGCTGTGGGTGATTTGTACGAATTTAATTTTAATCTAGGGCTGTCAAAGTTAATGTGATAATCACGCGTTAACGCAAATTCCTCTTAATGCCACTAATTTCTTTTTAACAAGCAATTACAGAACAATGGTACTGTGATAATGACCATCGGCACATCCTGTGGGAAGTTGTTAGTATTAAATGTTAGCTGTAAATTAAGTTACAAACATAGTATATTGAGTCTCAAATACCACTTGCTTGATGTAGAGTGCCCTCCTCCCCCTCACCAATGGCAGGCTACATCAGATAGTTTGCTAAGGAGACACCTGGACAATTCTTCAAGCAACAAACTTTTAACACGATAGTTAAATGGGTGGCTTCAGATTGCAGGCCGATAAACGTCATCGAGGATGAGGGTCTGCTTGAAATGTTGCACTTAATGACTGCACTTATGAATTGGCTTCAAGAGCCAGCATTGTAACCAAGATCATTTGATTCTTATATCAAGACAAGAATTGCATTCCATTGTTAATATGAACTAAGAAACCGTAAAATTGTTTTTTTTAAACTTGGGATTAACTATCGAAATTATAGGATTAATCATGATTTTTTTTTTAAATAATCGTTTGACAGCTCTAGCATTAATTTAGCAAGACTGACAGGTTGGAGTGTGGCTGTTTGTAATGAAACTTAAGACCCGCGTCATCACTTCTTAGCCAGTATCTAGTTTGGTTGAAAGTTATGGTTAGAATAGAGATGGTATATACAATATGTTGACTGCCATCATGGAATTCATAATGTTTCTTCAGAAATATCGCAGAGACAACATTCATGCTTTACACAGTCTGATTAAAAAAATTAGCATGTGGTGAAGTCAAAGTGCAGAATGACCTCTAGCCATAAGGAAGAACCTTAACTTCAACAATACACTCCATTAGAGCATAAATTAAGGTTTTACCTTGACCAAACCAAACTAAGTGGTTTCTGTGCCTGGAATTAATTAACCACTTATTCTATCTATGGCCTAAAGCATCTTTAGAATGAAAATGTTTTATACTTGTCTACAAGGAGACCCAGAGACACATTTACTGACAGGGCTATCAGAATGATCAGAATTTGATTATTTGATCTGAATTAGTGTGTTATTAGCCAGTAAACTGCTTGAAGAATAATGTATAACTGTTGTAATCTGTACCACTGATACGATTACCTGACACAGTTCATTGACATTAAGATAGGTTTCAATTCAGCCAATACTTTTTCATCTTATATGAAACTTTCTTCAAATTGAGTTCATGTTTTATCACAAACATTTGCTCTATTCACTCTAGTATTTCTCCAGAGTATGTGAAATTTAGGGTGCTGCGTACTTCACTGACTCCAATTAAATCTTGCCACTCTGGACAGCAAAAACTTGAAAAACAAAGCCACTATCCCACTGACTTCACCTTGGTTTACCAAGGAGAGACGGGTATTACAAAACTGGAATAGCAACAGAACCAGCTTCTGCTCACAATTGTCATGAAGACAGTAATATCCCTACCCTGTATTTTAATCTGAATATGTTTTACTAAAGATTCTCTCTTTTCTGTTGAAGTCAACCAAACCAGAAAACCATATCCACCATTTTGTATCTGCCCCAAGAGTGAAATGTTGTTTTAGACAGGTAGAGTGAGGACAGCCTGCTGCAGAGTTTTGGTCATCAGTGTGGTCATTAAGCAGACAGTAATGGGCCATGAGAGAGGCTGTTCTGCTCTGGCGCGGGGCCGGCCGACCTGTGGCTCACAGCAACATTATCGGCCGACCAATCGCACCATTATGCCCTTGATGGAGGGGAACTCTTTATGTGTCTGGATGAGAGCGAAAGGGTTCCCAGTGTGTCCCAAATATGCTGATTAACAGCAAGCAGGTGAGTAAGAGGGCACACTCATGTACATAAGGAGGAGCTCAGGTTCACCAGTTATGCAGATATTCATTAAGAGTTTATTTTGAATCTGTTTTCATGCTCATGAGCCAACATTAAGTAAACTATCAGGTAATATTGCCAGACTTCATGACAGAAATGTTCATATACTAAGTGAAATGTTTCTACCTTCTTTGGCTACATTAAGAAATGGTGACATCTGGTCCCAGCTTGGTTTTTGCTGCACCTGTTTTCGCCTATGAGTTTCCTTTTTTCCATCATTTTATTTCATAGAGGAAAGCTAAAGGTCACAGGCATCTGCATGCGGCATGTAGAGTTGAACGTGAAGGATCAGGGTGGAGGAAGAGACAAAAATTGCGTGTGAAAGGATGACAGAAATGCATTCGGCACTACAAACTCTAATGACAGTAAATGTCAGCTCAGCCACTCACTGCTGCCACTCCTTCCATGTTTATTTCATTTCCTGCCACAGACTTGTCTGTCGGTTGACTCCCTGTGAAAAGGAAATGTGTTTCTTTTGCCTAGATGCCTAATGAGGCAGTTTTCTTATGAAAGCAGAAGAACAAAAAAAGAGAAAAGTCATGTCTTTGCGATTGTTTCAGGGAAAGAAATAAACCAGCAACATCGATCGATGACAGCCCAGCAATCTCAGCCTGCTCATTATTTCTTTACCCCATCTGCCCTGTGTTAGGCTTTTGCTGAAATATAGTGTACAAGGACAAACCCTGTTTGTCGCTGGTGTTCATGCATTACAGAAATCAAATGACAACAATACGCAGACTTCAACGACATCCAAATAGGAAAAAGATAAAGTATACATAGTTTTCAAAAACCCACCCAAAATCTTCAACAAACCCCCTCTGTACCCTTGAAGTTATCGCTTGCCCAGTGGTACAAGTTTTTGATGGCCAAGCATGTAGCCAGCAGACATCACAACACTCATTAATCTTAGAGTGACTTTCCTGGTGGGAGTTAGGGATTTGCTGCCTGTTATGTCTCTCTCATCATCTACTGAGCGCTCAGTCCTGCTGTCAGCAGTGGTCTGAAGAAGCAAAGAGGAGGGCGGTCTCCATAGAGGAGGATGTGGGCAGCACAGGCCCACAGCAGCATCTAGGACAACAAGACAGTTGGCCATACAAACTATCCTGAGAGACAGACAAAAAACTAGCTGGTGGAGTTCAGTGATTTTTTTGGGAAAACTGCATGAGAGACTCCACATTTTGTAGGGAGATATAGTGCACCGGGGCATCTCCTTTCAAAATTCAGATTATCAAAAGATGGTTGATTTCACAGTTGGGGATTATTTCCTCCCATTTCGACCCGCTCCCCCCTCATGCAATCTGCTTCATCTGTTGTCCTCTGTGTCTCTTATTAGGCTCTCAAAGAGCACACAAAATGTTTTATTTGCCAGCCAACCAATCAGAGCAGGAGGCCTGGATATGCCACTAATTGTGGTCAGTTGGCCAGCTCTTTAGATTGTTGCCAACACAAATGGAGCTCAAAATCTCATCCCCACACAACACACTTCCAACAAGAACCCTAAAACACAAGACATGAAAAGCAAACAAATATGTAGGGCCCACATTACCTGAATCTAAAAATATACTATGAATCCTTCTTGCACATAGAAGCCATTTTAAAATAAAATAACATAATTCAAAGCTTCCTTTTGATGAAAAAAAGGCATTACATTTTACATTCATAGACTTAACATTTCATGAAATTTCAAAAGCCTCCAATCCTCATCTTAAAAATGTAATTAATGTTAGAAAATATAATGATCTGTACATCAATGTTGTACAGGAGAGCCAAATTCGTCACACGTTTTTTTAGTAGTCAGTCATATTGATGGATTTGTATGTCAACAGCAGAGACATTCAGAGGTGAAATGGTCTTTTTCCAGCACAGTCTCAGCATGCCCTTGTATATTGACCTTTTGTTCAATCCATCAATTACCTCCCTGTTCTTAAACTCATTTATAATGACTGCAGAAAAAAACTCAAGAGTGCGTGCTGTAGCTCAGTACACTCCCATAAAAACAAGTATGGTTGCAGGATGGTTCTGCACACGCCTGCACCTTTACACAGTCTTTTACACAATGATTAATGATCAGGCTTCAGTGGGTCCACTCCTCTAAAGGTTGCTTTTCAAGCCAGGACTCATGTCTCCCCATCATGACTTCATGCACATAAGCAAGTGCACTCCCACGCTCATGAGAATATTTGTAAGAATGTCTGCCAAAACAGCCTTGTTGTAAAACGTTCTGCCAACTCTAGCGTGCAACATGGTAGAATAGCTTGAACTCTGATTTTAACATTATTTGACATCAATGAGCAACAAGTTACATTTAAAAAGATAATATGACAGACCACATTTAGAACATAACCATGTACTATTATAAAAATTTAAGATAACATTTGAAATGATGCAGTGCTACACAGAAAAACTGATTTGTCTTATGCATGGGTTAGCAAACGATCAACATGTAGTCCCAGCTACACAAACCTTTATAGACTAATGAAGTGCATTTCTAAATGGGACCAGAATAAGATCAAATCATCCTCATTGAATAATATCTGCAATACATATACAATAAAAGCAAGGCCAAAGGCAACCATATAATACACATCATATTAAATCACACCACATTAAGAAGTTCTGGAATATTTAAAAAGTTTATGATTGCCCTTCCTTCTGTTCACAATGCTGCAAAAATATTAGGTTCCAGTAGCATCAGTAAACACTATCTATCAATCAACCTTTATTTAATCTGGAGATCGTGGCAACCTCTTTTAACAATGATATAGAGTCAAATTACAGAAGCGTTTAAAACACAGACAGCAAAGAAATAGAGAAAAAAGAAAACATGATTGAAGGCCATTATGTCATCTAATGGGATAAGTTCTTACATGAGTGGAAAAGGTAATAAAAGTAAAATAAAAACATGGTGTATAAGATAGAGCATAAAATGTACTCAAATTATTAAAAGGACCAGTAATTTAGATGATAAAATTGAAGGTAAATTTATTTGAAACAGTCACAAAATTAGAGTAAGTGGCCTAAAATCAAATTTCTAAAATGTCCAAAAGGTAAAATTACATTAAAGTCAAGGAGCTGCTGTAATTTGTTTCAGGACTAAAATAAGTATTTTCCAGTTCAGACCAAACATAGGAACATGACAAAGTAACTGGTTTGAGGAGCACAATAAAGAAGATTCAAGAGGTTTGGCGGTAATATTCCTGTAAGAGCTTTATACAATGTAGCTTTATCTGTAATATGGAGGATATTTTTCATATTACTCTCAATCTATTTGGAGAACATCAAACTTATGAGTGGTATATGGCTGACCAGTCACTGGCAGAGAAAAGATGATGAGAGATAGGAAACAGCTCCTTCTGTGTTTCAACATCCCTCACTAGTTTCTGCTCTAAGTGGAAGAGACATCAACTAAATTGAAGAAAACAAACATGAAGCAGAAACAAACCACAACAGTGTTTGGGTTGTCCTGCAGTGTAACAGGACTGGTTGAGTGAAAAGTAAATGTCCGCAGACAAGTTATGCAGAAGAGGACCTTACAGAGTTGCTCCTGTTATTTTCTGCATCTGTTAAAGTGCCAACACAAAAACACCAATGTTAAGACTTCAGCATAAATGACGATGGTCAGTTTAATGTGATTTATTGCAATAAAGCAGGCTAATGCTAAATGTGACTTTAAACCTTTCTATTAATGTTAATTCAACTAGCAAGGCTGATAAGAACACTGCTACCATGCAAGTGTTACTAACTGTTGAATCTAAGGGACTATTTCTTTAAGCTGCAGACATAAATCCTTTTTTTTTATCAAGTTCTAAATGTTTCGGCATTTCTGCCTTTATTAGATAGGACAGCTGTAGTGAGACAGGAAGTATGGGGAGCAAAGAGCAGGAGAAGACATGCAGCGAGTGGTCGAGGCCTGTAGTCGAACCTACAACCTCTGCGACGAGGACTATAGCCTCTGTATATAGGGTGCGCTTAGACCGCTAGGCCGCTGGCGCCCCACATAAATCAAATTTAAACCAATAAAATCATTTTGAAAATCAATCCTTAGTGTTAACTCATTGTTATCTTTAGTTGGTATTTGTGTAATAGGCAGCATAGTGTATAGTGAATGGGTAGCTATAGGATCATTGACAGGGTAATCTTTGTTGATCAGAGGCAACAGCTCAAGCTAAAACCCCTGCTAGTCTTATTGCTAATTAAGCTAACAGGTTGTTGGATGTAGCTTGGTAGTTCACCTACAGAAATAACGTCTATTACTAAGATTTTTTTTCCACCTATTCATTTATTTAATTGAATATTACTTTAATTTACTGTCTATTTGACTTATTTATCTTTTTATCAAGTGTGGAGTACAAATTCTGTCCATCTCTACCAGCTAACAGCTAGCGATGGCTGAGGGATATTGTTCCTCATCGTCCAGAATGCCTTAATGACTACTGGAACACAGATTTCGCCTTGATTTATTCATGAATAGCAAATACATGTCAGATGTTTGAAAAATGTGTTTAATATATCCAAAAGATTTATGAAGGCTGATGCTAAGATGGAAATTAATGCACAGTATAACATGTCAGTTCTTTATGGACCATGGACTCACAAATACATGGACCCAAGGCCAGATGTGTAACGCTGAAGTGATATTTCACAACGAACCTCCATGAAAAGCTTCCTTTTTGAATAATCACACCAGTCAGGTCCATCAAACGCTCACTATTATTGAATAAACCGAGGACATTTACTTTTGAATTGTTGATGCATCACTTTGACCCTTGGAAATGAGGGCGAGGGTGATTTGTGCACAAAACGTTAGGCCATTGCTTATGAGCAGCAAAACAAACATGACAATAAATAGCTAATTTAGGACCACTTATTGTTCATGTAAATACAGGTATAAAGAGATCCATGGCAGCTTGCCATGATGAATCGCCACTTCATACGTGAACCTTTGAAAAGTCTTGTGGAGAAAGCCATTAACTGAGCTATGATGCTTGTCACCCCGCATTTGATCAATGCTTGGATTTTAAAGCCTCTTTTAAAATGTCACATCTATTTAATATCACATTATTCACCAGATAGAGTCCAGGCCTTTAAAGGTTTTCAAGCCATCCATGGCGGAGGAAATTTCCCTCCCATGAAAATCAGCAGAAAATGCCACCTGAATGGTAATTTGTATATTGAACATCAAGGACTTTATGCCATTTTAAGTGTCCTTCTCAGAATGCTGAATAAATGAAAGGAAATGTGTGTTTTTGCCTTGAGGTTCCCATTCAAGGAAATCCCATCTCATCCTACATAATGGAAATTTCAATTTGCAAACTGTATGTGTAGCATTTTAAGAAATATAAAGAACCTCTACAGGGGTTGTGTGAGACATGCTACTCATGATTTAAACGCATTGATGTGCATACATGAATATGGCATTGAGACCTTCTTTGCTGCTATTTTACCCTGGCTCCTTCCACTATATGAAACCAGACAACTTAACACTAGAGGGCTCACATGCATTGCCATTCAGCAGAGCTCCTCTTTGTTCCAGCATTTGGGGAGGTTGTTAGAAATCTCCTGCTATCACACAGATGACTGTCCAATGTATTATTGATTACACTTTATTGTGCCGAAACATCCCTTTTATATCCGCGGACAAAAACTGCTGAGAAAATAGAATATTACATCTGAATTCATAAGCAACACTGCATCAAGTCTCATGACACCAGAGTGCAAACTGAGGACAGCGCTAACTCAGACAGTGGATTTCCTTGAAATTTTCAAGAATTTTGAAGGATGAAAGTAGGTTAAAAAGAACAAAGGGAAGGATTGTTTTCAGGGAGGCATTTGGTGTGCATGAGCATGGATGAAAGAAAGACACAAACACTGATAAGTATAACCATGTCTGTTTGTGTTTCCTGATGTCGTCTTGTAAAGTTGGGGTGTTTATGTGCTCGCTCTGTCACACAGAAGAGCAAGTCCTACTTGGTAGCTGTGCATGTGTAAGCCGTTGCAAACCGAGCAGCTGGTCTCCCCTGTGGGAGTCATTAGCAGTGAAGCTCATCCTTTTGTCACACACTCCAGTGTCTGTCCCTCACCTCTCAGCCCAACCTTGGGGCCCATCATGTTCCTCCATTGCACACCTGGCTTTGCTTCCTCCTTTCCTTCGACTTCAAGGCTCCTCTGGCTGGCTGCTCCCATAGAAACTGAGCTAGATAAATAGAAAGAGGGCAAGAGAGGGTGAGTGAGCAAAAAAGAGACAGGGGGGAGAAAGGAACACAGATAGGGAATGAGCGGAGGGAGAGAATACGGTCTGTCAGCTCCCTACCACCTATTATCAGAGTCCTGGAGGACACTCTTACCACATACATACCTCTCTTTGTACAGTTAGAGACAAAAAGAGAGCTTACTCTTACTTTCTTCCTCCGCACTGGTTCCCAAGTTATTTCCTTAAACCCCTTGCCTCCACCATCCAAACAGAATCTAGCCGGCCGGCCTGACTTCCTACATTCTTGCTTTCACTCATTGCTTTTCTGCAGTCATACCACAGGGAGAGTCAGTTATATGAAAGCCTCCTCTTCTCCCCTAATCTCAGCATGGCAGAGAGGCTGGAGCTGGCTCTGCTTCAGATACACAGACCCCCTCTTGCTCGCCTCTGCCCAGAAAAATCTCTACTCATGGCTACCACTGACAGTGCGCCAACATGTGCTTCACACCAGCTCGCTAATCCCAAACTCTTCTCTCGTTTATAGCTCATCTTTGACCCTTGCATGTTCTTATTAAGATGTGGAATCAAAATGTTTGTCTGGCGTCTCTTCAGGGTTTTTGAAAGAGATACCTGAAAGTGCACCAGGGTGCTAAGAGGTGCATTGTAAAGGAGAAAGGGAGTTAGCAGGTGGTTGGATTCAGGGATGAGTGCTATTCCAGGAACTCACAAGTTCTCCAGCGGGCATTTCCCCTGCCTCATCTATATCAGATAAAAAAATAAGTGCAACCAATCCCTGGGGTGGATGGTTTGAGCTAAATAATATATCTTTCCTGTCAGGCAGCTGACTTGGAAATCCTATTATCATGGCTCTTAATTGCAGGAAATTAACTTGATTTCTGAGCTAGCCTTCCTGTCATATCAACCATGCTCGCTTGTTGTGGTTTAGGATCTATCCCAAGAGGACTGAGGCCATTCCTCACTGGATCCACACGGAGACAGTGCAGATTGGGAACGAAGTCCCTTTATGGATTTTTGCTCCAAATAAAGTGGCTCATTCCCCCTGAATGGCCATGACCCCAACACAATTAACCTGGCAATTTGTCACTTTCAAGGGCATCCGCTGGGAGTTTGGGGAAATTGGCCAACTCGTCATCATCCTTCAAATGCTGTTCAGTAATGTTAGAGAGGAGAGATGATAGATTATTACCTCTCCTTTTAATCACTCCTTTTTCCTACAGCAAATTCTACAGATTTTTTTTTCTTCAATATGCTCACTTGTCCCTACACAGATGTTTGAGGAGTCTTAAGTCCCACAGTCAAAGCCTTTACTTAAGAATCACTGTAGACTCTCCTTTACTAGCCTTTTAATCACTTCTGCTGGAAGTGCATGTGGAAGGCAAAGAGACACGGACCCTCCCAACTGGATGAATGAAAATACCATCGATTTCCTATGAAGGCACAGTGCCAGGCCTGATGCACAGGCGCACAGGGTGGATCAGGTGTTAATGAATATCAATGTTAATTTAATGAAGGAGCTGAAAAAAGGGAAGAAAGCAAATCAGAGTAGACTGAGCAGAAAGAAGAGCTTACAGAGTTACTTGAGCAGTTAAATGCATTTAATCTTTAGAAAACACACAGTTATGACACCAGAGTTCATTGAAAAATGCAGCATTGTGACAAAAAAAGCCAATTAGGTCTTTCAGCAACGTTTTTTCTGTAAATATTAACATAACTTTAGAAGTCCAAGTAATACCCCATAGCTTTCCTTAGCTACTTGAGACACACAGGAGCTTGAACTTTATCATTGCCTTTCTTGTTTGGCCTTCTCCCTCTCCAGTGGAGAGATAATCAGGGTGTCAGGGTGAAGTTGTCTCAACACACACCAGGTCAAAGCAGACCGTCCTACCCTCGCTCTGAAACCATTGTTAATTCTCTCCTATTTTACACCATTGATCTCCTGCCTCCTAGCCCAAACATCCAAGTCTTTGTGGAGCTGTTAAGCTGCTCCTACTGCTGGACTTTCTGTCTCTCTCTTGCAAACAGAATGTTGATCCCAAATTCCCATGAACTGCGAAATGGAGTGAAAAAATCAAGCCAGTCCACTTTGAATGACTGCTGGCTTGGGGGTTATAACCAGACTAGACACAAATGTGACATTGCTTGTGAGATGATGTTTTACAGAGAGAGTTTCTCTGTTGTGTTCGGTGGAAACATCAGAAATGACATTCAGCAAAGGCCCCTTGCTGGCTCTTAAATGCACCTTCAAAGTACTACAGGGTGAATAACAAAACAAGCCATTTGTCACTGCCTTGCAAGAGACATTGAGGGTATTTTGAGCCGACAGCCCTATCAACAGGATGACATTGTGTGACCATGCATTGGAAAACATAAAAAATGGCTTTTAAAAGTGGTTCATAGATGTGTCATTTTTGAGCAAATGTGCAATTATTTTTGGGCAAAAACATTAGTTAGTTTAGGCAATTAAAAAGTCAAAATCTCTGCTTTGTTGAAGTATAAATACAGATCTGAAATTGTGAAAATTACCTTGACTCTTGGAGAGGAAATAAGAATACAACTTCATGTTCATGTCCAAGTCATGTTCTGTGTGGCCCCTCCTCTCACTCAAACACTATCCATAAATATTCGACATAGCTGATAAATTAAGCTCTACAAATCCTAGTGCTTTTATGGATGTCAGTGTGACAATCCCATTGCTGTCATCTTACTAGGTACAAAGAACCACTCTCCTGAGCAGCTGCTCGTTTGGACAAGTGGCCACACCTGGGCCTGGGGGGTGTGGCCAGGGTAAACTCAGTGCTGAGGCCTTTTCCAAGCAGCAGCCTCCTGCTGAAGGGAAGCCAAAGCAACAGTGCAAAAAACTGCAGTTCCTTGAGCGTCCACTTAAGGGCAGTGTTAATTTTGGCTGCTATTTTAATTTTAGTCTTAGTCTTTAAATGAAAATACCTGCTTAAGTCACATTTTAGTCTTTATTGCCCTTCATAGTTTTAGTAAATAAAGTCATTACATTTTAGTCTTTAATTTTGATCAAAATATTTTATCTCCTTAAATGTATTAATTGAGTCAGTCAAAGGTTGTACATAGTGTTTGAATCTGCAATATTTCACCATCTTAGCATTTTGATGAAAAAAGGTGATTGATGACCATTTATCTTCAAAATTTTAATAAAATGAATGCTGCTTAGGGGTGTTTTTTAAAAGCCAAGAGAATCCTCTTTGGGCCCATGTTAATATAACCAACTATACAGAAGAAATAATGAGGTTCAGAGCCTAGCCCAAAGAAAGATTTTATTCTCTTCGCTTATTTAATTATTTATATAAACTGAAAGTGGAATTAATTATTATTTCACATCATCATCCTTTACATTTAGGCATAGAGTTATTTATACATTTAAACTTTGCCTGTTTCTAGGATAATCAAAAACTAGGTGGAGTCAGCATTTTCCAAAATGGCAGCCATCATGTTTTACAGTCCATAGATTTTTCTCAAAGAAGAGTTTCCTCCCTCAGCGTTACATTCAAAGTAGAGCTTATAGATGGCACACTATGGGGTTAACAAGAAACTTTTGTAACCATGGCTTTATGTCACACAAACAGTAAAACCACTGTGAGGCAGACACTTAAGTCACTGCACATTATGAGAAAAAAAACTGACTTGTTTGTTTCTTTGGTTGCTTTCCTTTCTTTAACATCTTGTTTTGACTCTTAGAACTGTACCTATAAATCTATTACACCCCACAATAACGTCAACATATAGTTTTCAAGACTAAAATAGGATGGATCCTGAATATAATGTTAACT
This sequence comes from Notolabrus celidotus, assembly GCF_009762535.1. Lineage (NCBI taxonomy): Eukaryota > Metazoa > Chordata > Actinopteri > Labriformes > Labridae > Notolabrus > Notolabrus celidotus. The sequence continues at coordinate 11,866,875 of NC_048287.1, read as the reverse complement.
ATATAATGCTAATTTTACTTGTATACTGTTAATGCTCATCTCATTTTTAATAAGTCATCCATGTTTGTATGAGTAATAAAACAGAACTGTAATTAACTCAGAGAATCTTCCATTTCTAACAAAACACGATGTAGCACATGTTAGTAAGTCAGCACTATGAGTGCAGACTCACTTTTGGAGGGTTTGTCAACCAACTCCCACTCCACACTGAAACCCTTCATGAGAGTGGAGTTTGGAGTGGGTAGAGAGGCTATGGGACCTGGTTTGAGAAAGACCCCCTTTAACTCTCTGGCTGACCTTTTGGGTTGCTTGCTACTGATACTCACAGCTTTCTTTCTTAAGTTACTTTTATGCTGGTTAAGCTGTTGACTTTGCAGAATACAATACTGGTACACACCAATCATTAACCCATGCACCTTCTGTATCACTGTTTGTCATGATTCTCCCATTTCATTACTTAGATCTGTCACTTAATGTTTCAATCTGATCGAATTTGGTTTGTTTAAATGCATAAAATAACTGAATTATTACTCATTAACTCCTTCTCATGGCGTGTCTTTTTTTGTCGTGGCCACTTTACCCAGATCGTAACAGTTGGTATTGAATGTTTGGTCACTTACAGCAGGTCTGGGGAGCTTAAATGTCACTCATAACATTAGGGTTAATGTTAACTGTTTTCCCCATAAGTGAAGCAAATTCTTAAAGGTAACTCATAGATGGAAAATAATATGTTATTTACAATAATGCGTAATTGCTAGCAGCTTCTAAGAGCCTTGGTTATCATCCTTGCATTCATTGTAGTTCTTATAATATACATTTTAAGCCAGATCTTTGTGATAATTGCAGCGAAAAGGAGCTCATATTGAACTTTACTTCTAATAAAGGCTCCCTTCATCAGATAATAAATGAAAAAACTGAAGAGATTTTGTGGGAGTTAGCTACCCCAGAGAGTCATTTGCCCCATCCTGCTACTTCCCTTTCCACCAGCTTATTTAGCATTGAGCTGCAGTGCTAACAGGGTTAGCAGAGAAACACACACATCCATCTGCACAGTGGCCTCCTCCTGGGGGACAGCCAAGCTCTTCCAGGTCAGCTGCATGATGTTCTCTCTCCAGTGTGTCCTAGTCTGCCCTAGGGTCCTCTTCTACTCAGCTGCATCACAGCACTGCCAAAGGGAGACAGCGGGGAGCCCTGCTCACTGCCTCATTTGGCTTCCTGCGGCGTAGATGTGCATGCTGAACAGGGGAAGACGGATCGCATCTGAGGTGAAACCATGAAATCAGCCCCAATAGTCATGGAATACTTGACCAGAAGAGTTGTAACTTTCTTCAAGGTTGCTGAGAGATTATGTAAGCTACTGCTGCAGACGTTGGCACAAATATCTTTTACTGGGTGTTGCCTATTGTGAAAGTTAATTTAGCATCATGGGCAATATTTTGAAATAATTGTAACACTGTTCATTTAGGTTATGTTTATCTAACAAAACTATAGCTATTCTATCTAGACTAGAACAAAACATAGGGAAATATATCACACCCAACAAAAAGCTGTGTATAGCACAGCTCACAGGTGTCATTGCTCTGTTGATTAAGTTGTAATTTTAACACCCAACGTCTATACTGAAACATGCAAATACTTGGGCCAGCCTTTAAGTTCATGGGTGTGTTTGTCACAAATGAGTTTTGTCAGGTACACTGGTACAAATTCAGACTAAAAACTAACCAACCTCAAAGTTCAGATCACGCAGATTACGCTCACTGTCCCTTTTCTTGTTGCTGTACCTAGCTTACCTTTTTCAACTCTGCTTCAATCCCTCAACCTCAATTGCTGACAGTTCCCAAACTAAATAAATGACTGTAGGTTACAATAGAATCATAGACAGGTGTTCTGTTCAAAAGCCAAGAAAACCCCATGTCAGTGTGTGTTTTAGAGCAAAAAGTTCAGTTAACTTTGAGTAAATAATGAGTAAGACAATTTTCATTCAGTTGGATTTTTGTCTCCTTCATCTGTTAGCTGCCCAGAGGAGAAAATTAACTATATAATTTGTTGGCTGGATGTTTGGCTATAGGCTCTGATTCTAACACCCACATATCAGGGAAAATCTCCTTCTTAAAAGATGTTGTGTATGTGATGTGTATTAATATGGGCTTAAAATAAAAGGACTAAGGCTAAACAAAACACTGAAACAAACAAACGTAGGGTTCTCCACTGTCACAAAGCTGCAACTCTGTAAACCATACACTTATATCCAATATGTTTGAATAAGAGATTTTCCTGTTGGAAGTTGTACTGATTTGTTTATAAAACTCTTTCAAAAGTTCACAACAGCTGGCTTTAACTGTGCTGCTAGATGGGTTAATTCAGTAGCTAGCAGCAGCCATGCCAAATGCATGTCAGGTGCTGTAAATCCAACTTTAGCTGCCATAACTATCGGTACCTCTAGGAAAGAGAGCAGTATTCAGTGTCTCCAGAATGAAGTATGCTTGTGTTTTCAATCATGAGTTGCAAATAGTTCAGTTCACAATTTTCCAAAATTGCATAGATATAAATATGCAAGGTGGGTACAAAACACCTATCCTTCTGCCTGTGACAGGGACAGAAAGTAGTACCCTTGCACTTCTGAAAATTAAAAAAATGGTACATCTGCTGATATTGAGTCAAGTTGGAACACTTGATGGAACACAGGACTGGAATAGAAGTTTCTATTTTCTGTGAGTCCTGACATCATTCTAGCTTTGTTGGCACTTTGCATCTGTTTTAGTGATGCCAAAAGACAAGGACATATTTATTGCTACCTCCCCCCACCAGCGTCACCTCGGGGAGATTCCTGTTCAAGCCCTTTAAAGGACAAAAACTGCAGCCTGACAGAGACACCAAGCTCTGACTATTGCAGAATGGCTTATATATGCTGCCTAAATAGCAGCAGATTTCCACCATTGTGCCTTCTGTAATTTTGCCAACTGCCTGCTTGCACTTTAGCCCATGCACTATAAATCAGCTAAATAGGATTCAAATAGGTCCTCAGCTTTGGTATGACTGGTTAACCACAGCCATGGTAGTAACTTTATGAGGGGCTGCTAAGCCATGATAAAAGTAATGCTATATGCAGACATCTACATGCTAACATGTTCACAGTGGTAGAGCTATTAACGTTTTTAACAGAGGCTATAATGTTTGCCACATTCACAATCTCAGTTTAGCATGTAGAGATGCAAACACTTCAGATTATACTACCCTTTAATGGTGCTGGAGGAAAACTTCCCTCATCCAATACAATTTGTTTGCAAACTCCACCAATCCATCAGATTTTGGTCTCAACCAGAGTGTTGGATTGACCTTCAACAAACATTGACCGAACAACTTAAAACCTGCCATCACTTTTAGATTATTTACCTTATCTCGTATATAAAACATTATGGTGAGAGTGTGATAGAAAATGCTCTTTCAGGAACCACTGCAGTTCATCCATAAGACCAATCTAACATATATACAGTGCTGCTCAAAAGTTTGTGAACCCACAACGATGGTTAGATTTTTTGTAAAAAAATACTAAAATAACCTTATTAAATGTTAAGTTATACCCCAATCCACAATACTGACATTCCAAATAATGGACTCAAACAAAAGAAATAGTTAAATTGTCATTCTTTATTTAACACAAGTGGTTGATTTAAGAAAAACTCAGATATCATGGGTGCAAAAGTATGTGAACCCCTTCAGTTAATAGGATATTGCACCTCCTTTCGCAGAGATAACCTCAACCAAACGATTTCTGTAGTGACTTATCAGTCTCTCACATCTACTTTGGGGGATTTTTGCCCACTCTTCCTTGCAGAACGCAGCCAGTTGAGAGAGGTTGGATGGGCGTCTAGCATGAACTGCCCGCTTCAGGTCCCGCCACAGCATTTCAATGGGATTTAGGTCAGGACTTTGACTGGGCCAATCCAGAACACGAATCTTCTTCTTTTTCAGCCATTCCTTGGTTGTCTTGCTGGAATGCTTTGGATCATTATCATGTTGCATGATCCATCTTCTGCCAAGCTTTAACTTCAAAACTGATGGCTTCAGGTTCTGTTCCAGGATGTTACAATATTCCTCAGAATTCATGATTCCCTGGACTATGTGGAGTTGTCCTGGTCCTGAGGATGAAAAGCAAGCCCAGATCTTAACATTCCCACCACCATGTTTCACTGTTGGGAGAAGGTTCTTTTGGTGGTATGCAGTGTTGACTTTTCGCCAAACATGGCGGTTTTGGTTGTGACCAAACAGTTCAATTTTGGACTCATCTGTCCATAGAATGGACTTCCAAAAAGCTTCAGGTTTCTCCAGGTGCTCTCTGGCAAAGTTGAGACGGGCAGCTTTGTTCTTTTTTGTGAGCAGAGGCTTCTTCCTAGCAACCCTTCCATGAAAGCCATGTTGATTGAGTTTTCTTCTTATTGTGGAAGCATGCACATGTGTCCCAGATGCAGCAAGAGAGGTCTGCAAATCCCTAGATGTTATGTTTGGGTTGGCTTTTACCTGAATTATCATTTTTCTTGTGGCTCTTGCTGATATTTTAGAAGGTCGTCCACTTCTAGGTAGGGTTGTAGTCTTTTTCAGTGCTCTCCATTTGTAGATGATCTGCCTCACGGTGGAACGATGAAGCTCAAATTTTTTTGAGATGACTTTATAGCTTTCCCCAGACAAATGTGCTGTCACTACCCTCTTCCTGAGGTCCTCTGAGATCTCTCTTCCTCTCGGCATGATTGACCTGTATGGGTTCACCTGGTAAGACTAAAGTGACCTGGTATTTCTTCCCTAAACATCTCTCACTTTATTGGTCCATTTCAGTGGTTAATTTAGCCACCAATTTGTCCCACCTGATTCTACTTAACTGCTTGTTTTAAGCAATGCAGCTCAGGGTTCACTAACTTTTGCACCTACATCAGTTGGTAAAAAACTCTTTTTAATTTACTCTTGACTACACAATTGTTTTAAAAAAAAAAAAGTATATTGAATTGATAAACCTATACCTGCTATATCATATAAAAAATAACGGTTCTGATTAAATAAGGAAATCAGGTTGAAATAATAGAAAATTCCAAAATGTTCAAGAGGTTCACAAACTTTTGAGCAGCACTGTAACTGCACTGATATTCAACATAATCAAAATGCAGAGCAGCACATCTGCTGCCAAAAGAAGGTTGTTGGTCATTCTGTGGAGGGCAGACTCAGTGCAAGTGCTTTGAAAGAGATTAGAATTCCTCAAAGACAGTGGTTTGACTCACAACAGACTATAATTAGGCTGATACATCTTCTAAAATCTTGTGTAAAGAATGTCAGTTTGGAGATCAGCCCACACTGAGCAAGAGGCAAGAGGTCAGGTTTTGTGCGCTGATTATAGCATAGAGTTAGCCAGTGAATCTTTTATTCTGAAAGGCTCCACAGGAATTTTGGTTCTCAGATATTAGAGTTGAAAAAAATAAAAGCTCTTGCGTCCTTACATGCTGCTTTCTGATAAATTAGCCTGAAAACTGTCATTGTACTGTAGGATATTTTGGCCACAGAAGGGATATATCTGGTTTTAAGTGCCATAAAAAAGCAGAAATAATAAGAACATGCATATTGTATATGTAATATTTATGGAAGTCAGAGTTTGTGCAGAAAGTTTAAATTTGCTGTGAAGGAGAAGTTCACCTAAAAGCTGAAAAACTTTGCCTTGATGAAGTAAAGCCATGAAGTAAAGCCATGAGCTCCAGTTTGGCAGACGACAGGTGACAGTTGAGTCCACCCTGGGTGCTTTCTTCAGCAATGATCCAACCCCTCCGTCCATCTGTCCGTCCTTCCCTCCCTTTCAACTGCTCTCCTCTTCTCACCATTACCCCTGCCACATTGCCCATCCACACTTCACCCATCATTCACAGCCAGTGGAAACAGTGAGCGGAAAAAAAGGGAAATGCTGGATTTGACTCAGCCAAAATCTCTCCACCTGAGAGAGGCAATAATTCTATTTCTCCCCTCTAAGTTCACCCAGACGCCCCCCACACTCACACCTCCACCCCCCTCCCTCCACATGCCTGCATTATCCTAAGCCAAAGCATCCGAGGTGTGTAACGTAAGCCTCTGCAGTGCGTCTCATGTTTCATAAAGAGATAAGGGCCACTAAAAATACTCTTAGTATGTGGAGAGATAGGCGAGCATTAGGAGTGGTATCTACGGCGAACAGCCAGGAAGGCACAGGCTCCTTTAATTCCAACCCCAGACATCTAAGAAAGGAAAGAAAGATCCCACACAGTCAGGCAAAGATACTATTTTATACAGAAACAGATACAAAAAAATGCATAGTTTCAACTTGCTTCTAAAGCAAGTAATAGAAACATATTGTAATTCCAAAGAATAGGGCCATTATAATTTATCATGCTGTGACAAACACAAACACACAAAATCAGTGAGTAATATTACTAATGCATGAGACAGTGGCCACATGGTGTATGGAGTAAAAGCTTAAAGAGCAGGTCCATTTAAATCATGCAGATTTGACAACATGTTTTCTACAACCATTCTGAAAACATAAATGTTGACCTCTGCTGCTTTTATCATCAAACCTCAAGACATTATCTTCAACAAAAACAAATACCTATTAAAAGTATAAGCTGTAGCTGTAACATATTGGCCATGATGGTGAAGGATTGGCAAACCTTTGACACAACAACTCATAAATACTAATTAGTCCGAAACTTCTTGATTTGAAAAGGTGGGATCATTGGGCTCAGACCAGAATGACTCTTGTTGAACATGGATGGAGCCTACAACCAATCAGAACAGTGAAACCTGTGATGACTGTCGGCTGTTTAGCTAGCAAGGTAGCTAGCTTCAAAGTGCAAGTGTTTCTAGTTCAAAGAAAGGACAAACATTTATGTAATTGCATCATTTCATAGTCCAAACTGATGTTCTAAGCATGGGCCTCAATGTAACCACTTTGTGTTACATTGAAGCAATAGTGGACACGGAATCAGCAGCATCATGGTTATTAGAGCTCCTGTGAGGGACTTTGAATATTTTGGTTTACCTAGCCTTATTTTAACAGTCACTCACTGTAAATATTTGTTGTGGAAAACAAGGCTGTTTCTTCAGCATGCTGTAAATCATTTAGTGTGACAACCCCTACACAGTGGTTACAGCCATTTAGATTTGCTCAATAGAAATAGCAATTATTGTTGTTGATGGTCTGGTTTGCTTTTGTAGATCATAAAAAGGCATCACTGTTAATTTCAGTCCATTTTAAATCCATTCAAAAACTGCCCACAGGGGCTTTAACCAGCATGGCTAATCTGCCTTTCTCTGTTCAGTCATCATTAAACTTGCTCAATGAGTGTGATTGGCTGAGCCTGGTCAGCTGGAAATCTGCAAAGATAGCGAGCAGACACATCTTCATGAGCAGATAAACCATGATCTCATTCATTTGTCTGGTTTCCTGGCAAGAGTTGGATGTTTTTTTTTTATGAATTTATTGGCGCAAAGGATGTAATGTTCAAACATTCAAAGACAAATACAAACGCATATACCAGCAATTAGGGAACACATGCTGCATGTTCAAAGCCAATATTTGAGTTAAGTGAAAAATATATTGCACGAGTCTCTCACCAGACTTATAATCATAACTCAGGCTTCTGAATGGTTGTATGCAGCTTGTTACAGTGAGGCTGTCAGTAAAGGGAGGATGGACATAAATATTTCAGCCTATATTAAGTTTTTCTCCCTACACATCTGTGTCCCCTCACAATATCCATTGGGGGAATGAGGAATGTTTTTATGAGTATCAGCTAATATTTATATAATTAATTTTGAACCAGGTGAGTTAAGAGACTAGCCTCTTATTGTTTTCTCATAACTCCTCCAAGCCCTTTTAGCCATTATGTGGGAAAATTCAGCAAACTGAATCCTCTGAGTTCTTGACGTTGGCTTGACCCTCATAATTATGAACAGCTATCAATTATTTAGAGAAGTTGCTGAAGTATATCTTCAGAAGTTTGCACCTTACAGCAAAAAGTACCTTGTCTGTAGGTTGCTCGATGTCTAACACAGGTAATTTCCACATCTTGTTCAGCTAGACCCACCTTCTATTTTCCTTCTGTTCTGTCTTCAATCCTCCATTTTGGCCTTTCCTCTGTAACCTTATTGCTCCTCATTGTTGCACAGTGGTGCGGTGGGTAGCACTGTTGCCTCACAGAAAGTTCCTAGTTCGAGTCCCCAGTCGGGCAGGGGCCTTTCTGTGTGGACTCTGCATGTTCCCCCCGGTTACTCCGGCTTCCTCCCATGACATGTACTCAGTTTCATCTAGTATGTGTGAATTAAAAATGTAAAAAAGTTGAACTAATACATTTGAAATCGTATATTGTAATTTCAGTTATACTCAAAAGTTGTATTTCCGCTACTTAAAAACTCTTAAGTAATCAGTTACGACAAACATTTTGAGTAATTTCAACTTGTTCGGGTTTACAACTTTTTCAGTTTCAACATATCTCATGTTCTACTTGTGCTTCTAATTTTACTTCCCCTTCCGCTACTTTTCCCACTTCTGTTCCAAATCTGATCTCCATTTTACATTTTTCTTTGTCTCCCACTTCTTGTTGATCTTCGATTTCCGGCTAACATTACACTTCCTTCCCATCAGCTTTCTCTTTTCCCTCTTTCACTTTTCCTTTCTCATCCTTCAGGCTGATTCATACTTCAGCAGGGTTTGACGCGGACATGAGCCCCACATACTTGTACGTCGATGTGTCCCTGACGCGCAGCAATTCTCCGCCAAAACGCTTGAGGGCAGTGTGGTCTTCCTGATAGCCGGTCACATGCTTTCAGCCCCGCTACGATCTCTGTTTACTTTTCCACAGTGATTCAGAGCGTGTTATGTTAATCTACAGCTGATACATGTTGCTGTTTATCATGCAGACATGATTACAGTGAAGGATAGAGAGGAGGAGATGAAATACACGGCCCATGTGCGGCCGATGAGCAGGGATCCCGGAAGTACTGTAAATGCGGGAAATACAATGTCGCAGAGCGGACCAATCACAGGGCTTGCCGTCCTTGTCGATTCCACGGGTAGTTACATTTTGAAGGCTACGTGCATAGGCCCCTGCGTAGGTACGGGAGCTACGCAGACCTCCGGCGTAGACTACGCCGTCGATTTGACGCAGAAGTATAAATCAGCCTTCACACTTCTTTTACTTTCTGTCTTTCTCTTGCATCAAACCATCATTAACCATCTTTGCCCACTTTTCTATTCTTCTTGTCTTGCTTTTCTATGGTTGATCTTCTACAGTTTGATTTCAGTTTCTGTTTGGAGGTAACTATATGTTGTAATATTTATAACTGTGCAAGTGCAAGAAAATGTGTTTGATTTGCACATATAACCCCACTTGGTTCTCCATTTCCTCTCATTACTTTTTTCCCTTTCACCTTTTTCTATTTTTATCAGCTAATTGTCCAATGTTTCTATAGCTTCAATATTTTTCCTCCGCAAAGTCCTTACAAGTGAACGTTTCAGAACCAAACTGAAGTCCACATTTTTCAATTTAATTCCAATATCTAAAAGACAAAATCAGTTAACTATTGCATTCTTGTGATAATAAACATGTTCTATTCACATCTTTCTTTTCTGGTTGCATGTATAAAAGTGGCGACTGGTAATAAGAAAGTTCCTCAGCTTGATAAATAACAGATTACAACAGCAAGGACGAGAGCTTGAACATTCTGCCGTTCATTCTGATTCTCCAACGTTTGCATTTCCATCAAGCTAAAGTAAGTGTTGAGTCATCGCTTCCTCTTCATCTAAGCTGGGTTATGGATGGAAAAAGATTAGTGTGGATACACTCAACCAGCCCGCCTCACTAGTCCAGCACTTCATCTCTCAGTGTGATTTAACGGGAGACATTCACACACGATTTGTTAATTCATCAAAGAGGTACCTTGTGGGATCCAGAGGTTGTATTAATCACATTTTGGGCAAAATGGTGTTGGCTTGCATAAAGCTCAAACAGCCTTGCATTACAGATTAGCCTTCTGGTGGAGGTGCGTCACCACAGGCTCATCGCATTAATATATTACCCACTGGTGGAAATGGACACATTTTTTCTGTGATGGGGTTTGGGGAGGATAGATGTGGACACAAATGTTTGAGGGAGCAGAACTTAAATTCTTGCTTTCTTTACTCAAAAATCACAACAAAGATTGGAACAAAAAAGTCATAGAAAGTTACATATGTTGTAATACCTAAAGTGAATTATATTCTGTTGATAAAATATGCCCACTCACTTGAATAGTGTACATGACTTACCTTGTTTTGCTCCCACAGATGTGATTCTCTATTTAAAGTCACAGTCAGGGGCCACCAGCATGCTTTGCAGTAGAATGGGCCATGAGCTGAACTCTACACAGCCTGGAAAGGTCTGTGAATGCGTTATGGGATATCCTTCCTTTCGTGTCCCTGCAGGGTTGATGCAGTTTTGTTTTCATTTTTGGGACAAAAGGAAGACCAGGTCATCTTCTGCTTCTCTTCCAAGGACCCTCTTGCTGTTTTAGAGGTCCTGGAGGTCTGTAGAGAAGATGACATTTGAGGTTGGGGTGGTGGGAGGCTTTCCTCCCTTTTTTTCCCTCATCATCCTCCAGCTTTTTTAGGGGCCCGGCTCATCAGTGTCCAGGCTAAAACAAAAAAACAAACAAGCAAACAGGGTAATACTCATTACTATAACTTTCTTTAAAACACATGAATACACCTCCCTCACACAGTATCTGTTTCAGAACACTTAACAACGGTTACTAAGTTATTTCACAATCTATGTCCTTCAACCATAAACAGTAACAGTCAGTCTATTTCAAACATAATACAATTACCTAACAACTCTAACAGTTGGCTTTTTTTTGCAAGGACTAACCTTAGTGATAATATCACAGATGTTGCTTGGAAGAATTGAGCTTGGAGCATGAATGGTGTTTTAGTACATAACAAGAATTGATCTGCAGTGTCACAATTCACTACTTTCTTTATGACCGTCTAAATCTGAATAATTTAATAGCACTTTGGCTAACTTGTGATCTTATGAATCCCCTGTGTAAAGAGGGGTGTAATTACAAGACCGTCAACTTTTCTCCACTTTGACCTCACTCTCACAGTGTTTAGCTTCTGAATCAGCGGGTTTGCAGAATGCTTAAAAAGTGGCAAAGCTGCTTGCAGAGTAACTCAATCAAAAGATGTGTAACAGCCACTGATTGTAACTAGACTCTGGATATGTTCCAGCATACCTACAGATTTAAACATTGACTCATAAACGCTGCTTTGTGACCAGTGATCCTGCTTATCGTGACATACTATTGACTGTAAAGGCTATCACTTGATTTGTTTTATTGTTTTGATGAAAACACTAAGAATGCCATAGTTCTCTGAACTGACTGGTACAGCAACCACGTCCACATTTTGTTTGCCTGCGAGTCCTCATACAGGGATGAGGAAACTCCCATGGGGAGTAAATATCCGATCAATACAGAACATACTATAAAGCACTGAAAGCACTGAGTTTTGCCTGACAAAAATCACTACAAGGCCAGATTTGGAGATACAATTGGATCTGTTGAATTTTAAAGTGACACTTCTCAGTGTTAAATAGCCTACTCTCTTTTAACCTGGCTCAATCACTTTGCTAATTTACTTGGCAAAGCTAACATGTACAGGACCAATAACTGTTTATAGAATGAAAAGCTTAATTTCAATTATTTCCGCTCATTGTCATCATGGAGTTGTAGAATTGTTTGAAGCAGAATTATCGTCTCCATCGGTGCAAACATTTGTACAACCAGGCAGAATGCAATGCAGAACTGATGTCACACCTGTGACACCAACCAAGACACATATTGAAGTGACCAATAAAACATAAAAGATCCCTCAGATGGGTAGAGGCCACAGCAGAATAGATTCATATGTTGATTTGAAGCAGACACACTTTGGAAAGTTCAATGACCCTTGTGTCACTGTTTGTTACGTTTTCTCTGGCTGTACCTACTCTATTCTGCAAATTTGGTACAGAACGCTGGGGAACTCCCTTTGGTCAATCATGATGTCACATCCTCTCTTATTAAAATTACATAGTACATTAAAAATTAACTTATACGAAAATGTAGCATTTGGACATAAATCACCGTAATATGAAATAACTTATCATGACCAAAACTATGTTAGAGAAAAATTAATATGACATGTATTTTCATTTTAAAGTTTCACTGATGTTCCCTCTGGAATTATGAAAACATTTGAAGTATACGCATATAGCATAACGTATATTTTTATTGATTTTATAGCACAGAGAATAGACTTCAAAATCCTGCTGATGGTTTATAAAGCACTGAATGGTTTAGGCCCAAAATACATTGCTGATCTGCTATTACTTTATGAACCAATTTGACCTCTGAGGTCCTCAGGTACTGGTCTGCTTTCAGTCCCAAGAGTCAGAACGAAACATGGTGAAGCAGCGTTTAGTCATTATGCACCACATATCTGGAATACACTCCCTGAAAGCTGTAGGTCCGCTCCAACTCTCACCTCTTTTAAATCAAAGATTAAGACTTTTTATTTGCCACTGCCTTCCTATCTTAGATTATTTTAACCCACTTTAAATAAAAATTTTAATGTATTTTTTAATATATTTCTAACTTTCCTTTTCTTTTCTGTTTTATCATATTTGTCATTTTAATTGTGTTCTTTTATGCTTGTCTGAATGTCTCCAATGCTTTTAATGTTCTAATGTAAAGCACATTGAGTTGCCCTCGTGTATGAAATGCGCTATACAAATAAAGCTGCCTTGCCTTGCCTTGCCTTGCCACATAATACACTAGGAATGTGTGTTAAAAAGACCAAATATAATTGGCTAAAAAAAAAACAGAAATAGTTTTTGAATCTAAAACATTGCTTTTTTCTCCCCACCTCTTTCTATTCATGTAAAAATTGAATCTGAACCAAAAACCGTGACCATAAAACTGAGGTAAGTATTGAACCGTATTGTTGCTTTCCTAGAACACACAAGAGAAACTGTCTAAAACAGCAACATGCAATATCCTCCATTAAAAACATGTACTCCCAGCATTCCCCTCATGTCCACGATCTGATGTTAATCCAATTAAAAGGTCTAAAAAGAGAACAAATCAAATATAGAATATTGTTCTATGGCAGAGATGAAACTTTTCTGGGGAATATTGATGACAACATTAGAAAATCGATCAAAGATCTATGACTGCTGTTTCTGAGTTGGAAAGCAATCTGAGTAACATTACATGGAGTCAGAGAAAGAAAAAACAAACTGCTGATTTGTGAACTTTTCTCTTTGAAGGAACTGGCTGACAGGAGTTTATTGCAATCAAGTGAAGAGAGCAGCCTTGCTTGTTGGTAAAAGTGTTTAAGGCTTTTGTAATTCCCACAGGGGAGTTGGAGGTGGATTTTTTGTTTGTGATCTTGTTATCCTCTCCTTTGTCGTCTAATTTGTCTCATAACTACAGGGTTTTATAACAGTCATTACAAGGTAAATCCCTCTGGCTCAACGTGCAATGGAAGTTGTAAGGCTCTAGCATCCAGGGCTTGATAAATGGACACTCAACACTGGTTATTATGATTAATGGGAATTTCACACGGGTAACAGTGCCAGGTGAGGGAAGAAAAAAAAGCCAGAGAGAAATTCCTCCAAAAAGTGCTGCCAATGGCAAATTGGAAACGGATGCCTATAGGGCCGGTTGACATTCACGGTATTGGCTTTTATTGGATTGTGAGACTTGCTTGAACTTAGGCCAGTGTGTATGGGAGGCAGTTTGACAAAACATGAGCCTTTTCCAAAATAAAAGTTAGGAAGAGAAGTCCAATATTCTCAAGGCCTGCAGGGAAAAGAGGGTCGATAAACAGATCAGGCGTTACCATGGTGAGCACAGTGCAGTTAAAGTCCTTGGTCATGTAGTCATCAGTGAGGTTTCTGGACCTTGTGCTGTGGACACGGAGCCCGCAAATAAATTAGAGGGACCAAATTATCATCACAGAAGTACATGAAAGAGGGGGTGAGAGAGGGAGAAGGCTGATGTTGTGAACTATCTCTGGATGTCTGATCAATGGGTGACATCTAGCAAGGGAGAGAGAGTGAGGGGATGAGCTGAAGAGAGAGGAGAAATGCCAAGGCAAGGAGGGTACAGTATGGAGCAATTTAATCTCAACCATCTCAGCTGGATAATAAGAGAAGAGCGAGAGAATATAAATAGTGAGCAAGAGACTAATGGAACTCATTTTAGGGGAGTATTTAACCTATTTCAGGGAGAATCCAAGGTAATCAATTAGAAGTGCTTTTAGCCCAGGCCTCAACTTTAATTACTCTTCAAATGTGATTATTCTCTGACATGCTACCTCAGTCCTAGAAATAGATATAATATTAGCCACATGAAAATGTTGGCTTGGTAGGTCAGAACTAGGGAGAAGACCAAAAAAGTTGCAGCAGGCTATGGTGTCTATACTTCATCAACGTTGGTACAATTTGCTTGTCATTGCTAACAAGAAACTTACATGAACATTTACAATTTGGTTGCAACTAGTTTTGGTAGTTATTTTAGATTTAGTCTAAGTCTTTAAATGAAAATGCTTATTAGTTTTAGTCACATTTGAGTCTTTTTTTTTTTCTTTATAGTTTGAGTCTTCGACGAAAACTCAATATTGTCTAGTTTGAGAACAAGACATTACATTTTAGTCTTCACTTTTAGTCAAAATGTTTTCTTTCTTTAAACTCATCCATTTAGCTGATTAGAAGTTGGTCTCAAGGTTATACTAATTGTTTAAAAAGTGTAACATTTCACCCTCCTAACACTGACTTGTTCAATACCTTAGTTGTATAACATGTCCAAAACTCTCCCACTAATGCAATGCTGCTGTGCTGTCCCTGTCCCTGGAAAGTGTGTGTTAAAGTCAAGAATAAAAAAAAAAACACTTTCTGTGGCCACTATGGCTTATTTACTTCTCTGACTATAAATAAAACATAAAACAGTGGCCAAAAAATGGAGCGCCGCCTTCAAGCTAGTTCAGGCAGACAACTCGAGCTGCGCTCAGTCATACTGACACGTCATCATCCTCCCTATCAGCTGATCTCAACATCCTCATTTGGCGGTCTATTTAAGCTGGATGTCTCCCCGTCTCTGTCTCTGCCTCTGCTTTGCAAGTGCTCCTGCTGTCCTGCTCAGTGCTGTGTGCAAACTTTGTACCCACCTCCTCCCCGGCATCCACCTGCGGGCTCCGAGGGGGGTTAGTCCTATCTCATTGCTCCTAAATGTATGCATTTAAATAATGTATGCTGAGTAATGAGGTTCGGAGCCCATACGCCAAACACAATACTGTATGCTGCAATAAACTTTATCTTAAGTGAACGTGAGTTGTCGTACTGAACTGTGAACGTCATATATCGTACTAATGTCACCCTGTTAGCTCGTAGTAGCTTAGTCACTGACATACATTTCTCATATATAAAATCATACATTTTTCTTTGATGGTTTGAGAGAGGTGCATGGAGACATAGAGTTTGTACCCACAGCACAGTTGTAGCAGTGAAGCGACCAAGATAACTCTGGGCTCCTCAACTACCTCAGCCTGTTAAAGGAATGAACTGCTTTTACTTTGACATGCTCGACAAAATATAATGGATTTTGGTGGTCTGCAAGTTCACCACTAACATTTCCATCTTGTCATCGTCTTGTTAACGAAATCAAAACATATGCTGACGGAGTTTTTATAGTCAGTCGTGCATTTGCAGCTCGACATTGTATGGTCTTCGTCATAGAAAAAGGGTTTTAAACATTTATTGTCAGAATTTTCATTAACAAAATGAACACTGGTGGAAAACACTTGTAAGTGTATTATGATGATAGGATCAAAGACTGAGCAAATAGGACTTTCACTCAGGAGGTTGAGTTTTAGACCCATGTGAAACTCACAGTCAATGATCCCTCCTTTTAAGTCTCAGCTGAATTTTCTTTGTTGTCAAACTGAGGTGCAAATGTTTCCACAATCAATATATCGCTGAATCAATATATCAGTGAACAAGGCAAAAGTCGATTTGACTTGTGTATCATAGACCTGAATAACAGATTAGTGCGCTGCAGGCAGAGGATCACATCATATCTGTGAAGCATACAACTAAGCTGACATTTGTGTTTGGGTCAATTTAATTGAAATTATCCAAATTACATTGTAGAGCTGACCTCCTCTGCAGAGGTTGATAGCTCAGCTGTCATAATGGGTCACATCAAGGGAGTTGGACCCATGTGCAGAATGTTAAAATGTATTAGACAGAAGAACAAACGCAGAAGGTCAAACCAAACTCACTTAAAAATGTCCATAAACAAAATTCAAAAAGGTCCAAACAAAAACAGAAGGAAACATCAGGGAACTCAAGAAGCTAAATCATGAAGAGGGCTGGAAGCAGGAAAACACTGAGAACACAAGAGACAACCAAAGACTCAATGATACAACAACTCAGAGACAAAATACACACCAGATAACGAGCAACAGGTGTGGACACAGGACACAGGTGAAACTAGTGAGGGTAATCAAAATGGAGGGAAACAAACAAGGGCAGGAAGTACAACTAAACAAGACACAGGGAAAATAAAACAGGAAACAACATGCTGGGGGAAGACAGTGAAAACAGTTGAAATGTAACCTCCTCATCATCAGCATGTTAGCATGTAGAACTCATAGAAGTAGATTTGTACACTTTACCATCAACAATAATGATTTGGCTAGAGAAGGCTGTTCTCCTGTAAAGTAATGGAGTAAACATGAGAAAAGCACCCAGCATGGGCAGTACTGCTTTCCCTTTAACTAATAAAGTTTAGCCTTTAGCTCAATAGCTTGTTCTGTACACATTCATGATCCCTGGATTCACAGCAATGGTGTTCAACAGACCTTTCCCCTGGTTAACTGACTTATATGTGCAGTAATCTGAAAAGCTTAAAAACAAGGAAACAAAAAAAAAAATCTATTGTCATGAATTCTTTTTTACTGGCAGGCTTGACATGGCAGTTGACGCGTGGGTGCTGCAAATACCTTAAATCCTCTCCCCAAGTGTCAGAAGCCCGCTGAAATCTCAGCCTACAGGTGTTTAGTCAATAAGTGCTCACAGTCCCCAGGACACCGAGGAGGTCTGTTGCAGCCACAGTGCCAGTCTAGTGGAAGGCCTGTTTGTTTGACAGTCAACCCAACACTAATCCACTGCTCTGAATCCCTCTCAGAAGGGGAGAGGGATTGGAAAGGCTGGAGGGCGTACTTCGAAATAATATACAGCTCTGCACTTAAATATAGTCCCAGCGAGACAGTGTGTGATGTTATTGTTCACATAAACACGTGTACCAATGTAGAAATGTGCCCACTTAAGCACACAGACCTACACACACCAATATTGTGACAACATATAATGAGTGGATATTAAAAAAACATCATGTCCTGATGCCCACTGGAAGGATGAAAAAAAGAGAGCAGAACAGGAGCTTTGATTTTGAGCCCTCAGCTTTGTAAAGCTCCATGTCAGCTGTCTCATCTGATAATTGCAACCGCAGAAATTATGCTACAGGCCAGATTTTCATACGTTTTAAATCTTTCATGTAAACTCAGCAGGGGAATATCCAACTGAAATGATTGGGTGACACGAGTTTCCATGAAACCACAAGCAATGATTCTGCACTCAGTGGAAGAAATGAAGCTCAATGGAACGATTCGTGAGAGCTAATTAAGAAAATGAAAGTCAATGATGAAGTAGAGATGAGAGTGGAAATGGAGTCCATGTTGACATTACGCACTATAATAAGAAGATTCATGTCCAACAGCTCTTCAAGCACATTTGAATACAATTGGTATGCACAGAGTAGATTTCATTTTAAACATCAACAGTAGCTCTGCACTGCAAATGTCAAAACAAGCCATGACACTGAGCCAGTATGCACAGCATGCCCTTATAATGAAATGAAATTGATTTTTCATTCAATTAAGTAATACAAATGAATACATGGGAGGATACTTTGGGACAGATGAGGACAGGGAAATATATTAATAATATAATATAATAATACATTGTGCTTGCAATATTACACAATTTTGGTCAATAGTTCCTATAAGAGACATTCAAGTGACAAAATAAAAATGAAATAAAACAATTAAAATACAGGTAGTACAAAGTCACAGACACAAGAGAAGAGAGGAGAAGATTTTTATCTCTGGTGAAGGGGTGAGCAGAGAAGCAATATGTAGAGGCATGCACTGACTCTTTTTTCTACACTATCTTGAATTCATTATGTACAATGACCCAGCGACAGAAGTATTTGTTAATCACAGGAACAGATGGATGGAACAGCTTCTTCTGCCACGTTAGGCCAAAGGAACAACCCTACGCAAAATGGTTCTATTCAGATTGAATGTTTGATGCTTGTACACGCATGTTTTAAAGGAATCACTCTATTTAGCGTCCATGAACACATTGAAGTTGGAATGGCTGATCAAAATTATTTTAATAAGGTTGAAGGAAAAAATGGCACATGTAAACATAACTAATGGTTAAGTAATCTGACTATTACAGTAGGAAAAAGCTTGTACCAGAAGCTTTATAATATCTTATAATCCAGATTGCATAAGAGATCAATTAATGTTTAGGCATTTTCAATTGGTGGAGACCAAAAATGAGTTAAAAGATAAATAAATATGTATTAAATCCCTCACATATAAACTTGAGAAAATGCTGGATGTTTAAATAGGCAGCGGATTGTTGACAGGCCTAAAAGATTGATAGTGAGAAAGACTACAAAGATTCTGTTTCTCAGTGTGTTTAGGTAAGAGTGACAAGGTCAGGTCAATAAATATAAGAATAGCTGTGATTGTTTGATTTTTGCAATAAGATCTATGATTTTCAGAGTTGGAGCAGCTATTCAGAAGTACCTCAATTTGTATGTTTGTTTTAAGTTGAGCTGAAACCGTACAAAAAAAGTACCTGTCAGTACAATTATAGAGAACCCAGTGTAACGCTCTCTTAGTAGAACCTTGACTGCGAAAATAAACCTTGCCTCCTTGGAGACAAGGGAGTTTCAAAGATAAGTAGGCGGTTTTAGATAGTTTTGGCAAGAGCTCAGGGTTTTGAAAGTAAAAGGGGGTTAGGGCCTCATAGACATGCTGTGTCTTTTCAGGGGGTTTAAGGGGTGTTGAGTAAGAGTTCCAAGGCTGATAGGTCTCTTGGGATAATAGTGATTCAAGATATTGCCATCTGTGATTATTATATCACTCTACATGGTTCTAATAAGCTCTTCTATTTTTGGGAATACTATTTGCCCCCTCTCTCTCTCAACTTTCAAAGCCTCCAGCTTTGGGTGGACTCACTTCTTACCTACACGGCTCTTAAGACTGATTCAAGTGAACAACCATAGCTGTAGAGTCACAGCTCTACATCCCCCTCCCCATGGATGAGCATTGTGTGTCTCAGAGATTGCTCGACAGATGGATTATGTCCCTGTTGTCAGGGCCGTGCTGCCGGCCACGGGGCAGAGGCCTTTCATAAAGGCATGTCAAAACAGTTGCAACGTTTTTGGAATAAGACGTTAACAGTGGCAGGGGAGAGCCAAGATCATGTCAGCCTTGATGCTGTGTCATGCATGGAAAAGGATTGTGCTCTCACTCCAGGCGCTGAGAGGAAAGAGGCGAGAAGAATCACACTTTTGCATGCAATTGATGTTGCATTTTGATTCTTAGAGGGCAAAATATTGTTTGTTTGTTAAGATCTCTAGACAAAGATGCTGACTAACTGTTCCCTAGCGACCTTGCATCTAGTTTCAGTGTGTTTGCGTATCTGTGGAATTGGCAATAAAGAAAAGAGGGGGGGGCTTCTATGGACGCTGTGCAGCTTAAGTTTAATTGCTTGTGGTGGCAGTCAAAGTCAATATGCTGGTCAATGGCCCGTGCATCCCACAGGTTCATTTCCCCATAATTACTCTACATGCGCCAGGGCAATGCATAAGTCTGTCATCATTAAAATAATAAGAATGGGTTGGCCAAGAAGGAGGGCAAGGATGAATGGAGGAAGAAATGCAAAAGTAGTGAATGAATCAATAGTGCAGACAAGAGGAAGAGATGGCTTGGCACAGCAGAGGTACAGAATAACATCCCTGTGGTTTCTAATGATATGCATACAATCAAACATATGCATATTGATATACATTATACTTCACTGAATGTTACACATACAGTACAACAAACTTTTTGAGTGAGCTTTGGAAATGTGTTCAAATAAATGTTAAATAGCAGCAGAACATGTGTTATGATGGCTTGATTGAAAGATGTTTTTTACAAGAACTGATGGGCAATTCCAACGCCTGCCAATGTCAGCTGTCAAATGCTGTCTTAATTTAAAAAATACACATGGCAGAATCCAAAAGCACAGACTAACGGCCAACATAATTATGATGACTGGAACCTCAGTACATCTGACAGCACATGCTGAATGACAAGGCCATGATGAGCTCTGCAGTATGAATAACAATCCAGCAAATGTATTTTTAATGTGGCTGCCAAATGCATTTCTGCTCCGAGCGAACAGAAAAACTTTTACTGTTGGGATAATGAAGAATTTTGATCAGATTTGTCTTTTCAATTCAGGCCTTCCTAATTCAATTCATATTTTGGACCAAAATGCTCAGATGGAAAGTCAGTTATTGACAGAATTGTAATAAGCGTTCCCAAAGCAACAGCCCAGCTCATTACAGTCCCCCTGAATGTGCTGGATTGCGGCGTAATGCTGGACAATTACTGGACGTGTGTGTCTACACTTGTGCACATCTGTGTGTTTGAGGAGGTGTACGTCCGCTGCAGCGTAGCCATGTGTTCTACAGTTGCTGAGTGTAATCCTCGGCCTTTACCAGCTGCCCGTGGGTCTTTCAAAATCGTCTCGCTGGAATTAAAAACAGGTGGACACAGTTTGATTAGCTTGTTAAAACACACCTGCTACTGAAGGGCGAGGTGATGTGCACACATACACACATTTACACACACTATACACTCTTTCACACAGGCATAGAAAACTTATTGGGGCCTGTGGAGCTAAGATAATTATTATAGGGAGAAATATGGGTGGTATTAAAGTTTTTCAAACAAAAAGACTGCAATACTGAGCTTCCTAATGCTCATGGGGGACAATTATATCAAAACAAAGACAGTAAGCACAGGGAATTTTTCACAGTTGTTTCTTTGGAATTTGGTAGTAAAATAGCCAGAGCTCATTTTATTCAGGTAAATATTTTTTATAGTCACCTACTATGATATGTTGCTGCTGGTATAAGTTCCCAAACAATAAAAGGTAGAGGATAAAACCAGTTGCACTGACAGTCATAGAAAATATTCTATTTAGCCAAGTATAAAGTGTGAGAGTTAATGTGAAAACTGTCTCATGTTGGAGCAAAGCAGCATCAATGTGGTATCACCGACAGTGAATGTCAGGCTTTTAATGTTTCGAGATGTTTAACACCTTTGTTGTGCCTCTGTCATAAATACTGTAAAGCTTATTTATAATAGAGATCAGCCCTCCGGCTTTGTTTTTGTCATCATTAATATTCTTATCATTGCTTGAGGCAGTTTTATAGGTACACTTCAGTTTGTAAAGTTGAACTCACTCATTCTCTCCAGTTTGATTTCATTTCTCACAGTTCGCACATATACTGTATAGTCCAGATGAGGTGTCTCAAACTTCAGATCAAAGATGCAAATATTCAAATTGTGCAGACTTTTTATCTAACACAGACACCAGTTCTCACAATGGTGGCATTCCAATTCATTAATTAAACTAATAGATGGTCTAATGATTCAGCAAGTATCTCTGAGTTTTATGGCGTGCTGGGATTTTCCTTCTGGCTGCTTTTAAGAGGCACAAGAGACATTCTCTGCAAAAGTCTTTTATGGTAAGCCAGCAGGTTAACAGCTATTTGAAAGCCCATTGAGTCATTGTTACGTTTAAACGCTCTCAAACATGAAGCGTTTCATTCCTGTGTCAGCCTTTACCTCACTGACCAGCATGTAAATGTCCCTATGTGTGTATGGTCGCAGTGTAGCTTATACAGTATTGCACAGTAATCCCCCACCATCACCAATGGGACAAGGGCAATTGAACCCTGGTACTTCATGTTTTAAACGCTCATTTATGCAACAAATGTACCTCCAGAAGATAATAAGACACCATAATAGATTTTTATGAAAATGCATTACATGGGAGGGCAGCTAGGCCATGGAAAGAAACCCTCTGCCTGTCCCTCATCTCACCCTTCAACAAATCCCTTACAAGCAGCAATGCTCTGGGTCCATAAAGCTTCTCCATATGAATATTTAATGTGCAACTCATGTAATGCAAATTCTACTTTGCTTTATTTCCCCCTCTTCCCAATCTATCATTGCACAGACCTCGGTTAGAGCTTGGACTCACTTGTCAGCGTCTGAAAGCATTGCAGACACAAGCATGACTTCAACAACAGGGAGCAGATATAGATGTTATGCATGATTTAGCATTGTGTGGATTGTTTGGTTGTTAATGTAGACTACATGTATTAATTGTCATGTAAATCCTTATTAAATCCAGTAAAGATGTCTAGGTCAAGAGAAAATCAACAGGTAAAGGTGAAACATATGGACAGTTGGTTTGGATTTGAAGCCGGATTTATACTTCTGCGCTGAATTAATGCCATAGCATACGCTGTAGGTTGGCATAGCGCCATGCTAAAGAAGCCTTTTACGAATCCTGATGTGCGCCTCCTCAGAAATGTAACTACGCATCTAAACAAAGCAGACTGCAAGCCCTGTGATTGGTCTTGGTAACAACATATTTCCTGCATTTACAACATTTTGGTATGGCCATCATTCTCTACACTGATTCAGCAGCCGTACATTCCAACCCCTCTGACATCTCCTCTCTTTTTGTCTTTGCAATAATTGCAGTATGATCTACTGCTTCTCAACAATTATAAGCTCCATCTCCATCATATGTTTTAAATTTTGAGTAGAATTAGCTCATGTTTTCTATATTTTGTTCTTACAGGGATAGTTTTCTTTTAAATCAATGCAATTATAAAAAAATTGCAATGCCTGGCAGTACTAAAATTAAGCCAACCATAATCTTGGGCAAAGGCAAGTAAATTGACCACGATGTGTGCAAATCCGGATGATGTAATGAACACTGACATGAAGGCTTTTAGTTTTCCAAAATATCTGGAGGGGCAAATATTCACAGGTTGTGCATAACCAACACAAATAAACACAAGTTATCCTGTGGTCAGACATGCATGAGTAATGGGAGGCTCAAACTTACTGACTGACTCTCTCTTACTCAGACTGATAAGAGCTACATTTATGATGTTATATTGCTGGTGTGTATGTCTTGCAGAGAGGACATAGTTTGGTTTCACAAGTGGTAAGTTTATGGCATAACATTTATTCAAATGCCAAATATATTTTTATTAAATAGCTTATGAAACAACATAGTTAAGGAAAGCCTCGACAAAGTCAGCACTGATGCGTTGAATGAGTAATGAACTTTCCAAAAAGTATTTACTACATTCAGTTGTGTAAATAATGTCTTTGTTTCTCTTTGTGTATTTCAACTTCAGTCACAAGGGAACTGTCCCTCACAAGTCAATATCTGCTGTTCATTAAAGGCAGTTGTTGCTCCTATATCACCTAAACTGCCATAGGTCTGTGCGTTTTCTCAGCTTCTACAGTTTAATTCCATATTTTAGTGTCATCATTTTGTAACTCAGAATTTCTAAAACTGCAGGTAGGTGAATGCAAACCACAGAGGATAAACATTAATATGCTGGTCTGCTATTATGGACTTTGAAACAGCAGATGGGCAGAATGGTGGACCCAGGTCTGTCCAGGCCGCAAACCCTCCCCTTTCCTTTCGTGCCAGCGTTGGCTTGCCAGGATGAGAGTGCTAGAGAGCCAGTGTGCTAGCCCCTCTCTCCTCTAGAGGGGGGTCTCTGTGTGGGGTGGAAAGGGCTTGGCACAGCAGTCTGTGGAGCATGGATAGCAGAGGTCAGCGTGTGCGGTAACTGCCCTGCGGCAAGTCAGTGCTACATCCAAACCTCTGCATGCTTTGGCAAGAGAAAATAAAACGTGCAAGGAAAGGGGAATCAGTGATATGAATGGATAGAGACTGCATCAGAGGAAATTGAATTTATTTTCCATCAGATTAAAAAAAAAAGATGGAAGGTACGTTTTTAGGATGTTTATATGAGGAAAAGTGTCTTCAGCCATTCAAAGTGCCATGCAGGGTAGGCTGCTGTTCTTTAGCACAGTGGTGCTTTCAGCTAAATGCTAAAGCAAGCAGGGAAACAATAACAATGCCAACATGCAAGTGTTTGTCTGGCTCCAATGTTTTCGGTGCTCAACATCTCAGTGGGGCTGTGCTCTATATTTAACTGTGGAATCAGATCTGGCTGTTAATAACAAAAAAACAAATTTGTTCCACTTTTGTCAGTTCACTGCAGCACCAAACTCCCACGTCAGTTTACATGACTTTGTTGTGCTTTAAAACTGCAGTTTTCTATGAGCATGAGCTGTTACTTCTGAAGCTATTAGGCCAAAACAGTAGTATTAAAAGTACCAGACAAATTAACTGAAATGAAAACATCCAATTCAAAGACATGTAATTGAAATTAATCCATCCAATATTTGTTGACTTGCCACTGTAGAGCAATACATATCAAACTGCAGGGAGCATAAGAGGGAAACTTGGGATGTTGCTAAACTGATTGGATTTTGTCCTCTTGGGAATTGGATTTATGAGCAAAAAGTCCTTTTAACTGATAAGATGTACTGATTAACCAAGATATAGACAGTGCCTTTCCTAAATATCTACCAGCAAGTAATATCTCACAGCAAACTAAAATGTAAATAGACTGCAACAACTGAATGATTTTCAAAATAGGAATTAAAAAAAAACAAATCCAAGGCACTGTAGGGGCGCTCAGTGGAAAATCTTAAACAGGAGAGAAAGGGAGATGAGGCAGTGAATTTATCAGATCATAAAATGGTTGATGCAAAATGGAAGTTGTTGAAGACCTCGTCCCACTATCTACTGTGAGAAAGCACAACTGCTTAACATGAGCAAAAGAACCCTAAAGTTTTAGCTGAAAAAAAATGCTTCTGATGGGGTGACAGTTGTGCCAAAGTAACTGCTGCTGAGTGTAGCATCAGTTAGCTAGGCTCAGATACTCTGCTCATAGTTCGGCTCTTAGCATAGAGAAGTACTGGTAATGTATGCCTCTTCAAACTATCTGCCCATCAGGAACCATTTCTCAATTAATGCACAGCAGTCAGTGGATTATGGTCCTTGGAATAGCTTTCCTTCGGATGCGTTGACTGACACATGATTTGATACTTAAGGGCTATCAAATGTTACATTTTTTTACCCTGATTAATCGCAGAATTTCTAAAGTTCATGGCAATCAATCGCATGTTTATAATTTCAATATTTTGCATTTCAAAAGAGTTTTTAAGTCCATTATATTAATGTGAAACAATTCTTACCAATTGCTGTCATGTTCCATACACCGCCAATGCCATTTGTTCCTTTGCTTGCAAAATCCTATTGCTCTGCACATTCAGAGAAGTGCTGGGCATGTGTTTGTTCATATTGTAGCTCTTCCACATTTTTAACCTCTAAAACAAAGGAGTACAATGTTCAATCAGTGTCAATATGCTGTACAGTTATCCTGGGATCATTTTGATTACACTCGAATGTCCAGTGATGCCGAGTTAATGTAACAGCATTTGCACTTTTCAGCTGTTGCACTTTCGTTTCTTCCTCAATTTCATCCAGGTTCTGTAAGCATGAGACTATCTCATCTGGTGATGGTTAGCTATATGACTGGTCACACAATGCTAATCCCTTTAACTTCTTGATTGAGTATCATCCACAGGTCTGTGGTGATTAGCACACTGCTAAATAGTACTCAGCCTTTGTGACATGGTTCCCCACTGACATCAGTCTGATTAGCTGCTACTGTGTGCTCAGCTCATAGGTGGAAGCCCAAACTTGAGGTACTTTGGTGATATCCTAATTCCATTTAACAGCGCTGTTTTTCATCCAGGTGGCAGGGGAAGTAGGTGCTACTTAAATATGGTGCAAAGAAAAGAAAATTATCTTTTTTTTTGGACCATCATGGTGTCACAGTTAACAGGTTAACACTGACAGCCAGAATGTAATTACAGTGTCATCTACTTGTCTCTATCCAATTTTCTATTGCGTTGTTTTTTTTTAATTGGATCATTTATGTATTTCTGGAATGTTTCCTGTTAATGCATGAGTTTTTGGCTCTTTCCAGCATGTTTTCTTTTTTTTTTTTTTTGCGTTTGCCCTACATTACTGTTGGTGCATTCTTTTTTTTTATTTCTGCATGTGAGTTTTTTTGCTTGCATCATTTCAGAATTTGTTCTGAGTATAATTTCTTCCTAACACTTTTGTTTTCCTGGTATTCAACTGACCTGGAAGGTCTTCTTTGGGTTATTGCTGTTTGAGAAGTAATGTGAATCCCTTTTGAGGCCAAAGCACTGGCCCCCTCTTTACAAAAACATTTTTCTAAATATTAGTATGCATGTTTCTGCACCCCTATTCCAGCCCTCTGTAGGCACAGGGGAGCAAATCAGCAGGTCACTTGGTTTGTTGTATAATATCTGCATGAGGGTTTGTGCTTGTGTGGAAGTGTGAGGTGTGTGTGTGTCTTTCTGTCGAGGGCAGGCAGAGGGTTGATGTGGGAAGTAGCAGTGCTATGTCTGAAATTGGATCTGTGCTAGTTAGCTATTCATATCACAGCACTTTGCAGAGCAGGAATAAATGACATTTGAAAAGCACGTTGCAAAGTCATATTGTTTCTTGGCTCTCGGCCCATAATAATGAGCACCTTGTGAAGTTTTAACAGGTCTGTTTTGATGTTAGTGGGGATTCAGCATCAGTCCTCTTGAAGTTCCCTTCAGCTGCCCTGCATTCTAACTTTAATGAAAAGAATAATATATAAAAAAAAAAACATTTGTGCTCCATTCCAATTATTCGTAAAGCGAGAACAAAAAAGATGAATGCTATTTGAAGTATTTGAAGTCATTAGTGTAATGATTTAATTATTTATGAGTGCCTAGGCATAACTTAGTATGGGAAAAGCTTTCAAGATATTATTGAAATGAAATGCAAATGGTTTTTCTCCTCCTAGCATGGAGCGCTTGGAAAATAGATTTTGAGTCAGCTCTTTTGGTCTATGAGAAGAAAATCTTAGCTTTGTGTACATCTTCCATTGTCCTATTTTTGTCCCTTCAATTTTCAGTTCTCCTCCCTCTTCTCGTCTTATCATACCCAAACCTGTCAGCGCTTTCTCCTGCCACTTTACTTGCCCCCTACTACTGTGTGTTTATTTCTGTTCCTGTTGTGTCTGTGCATTCAAGATTAAACAAACACAATAAACAGGACAGGTTGGACTGACGTGAACCTCAGCGCTGTGTCACATTTGGACAGATTACATACATTTAAATGCAAAGAGAAGGAGCGACTCTCTTATGTCCTCTTGATTTCCACTGTCTCCAGGAGAGCCTTATCGCAGAGACGGACACTCTCTGCTGAGGCGTTTTTTGGTGATATCATTCGTTTTTGTGCTGTTGCCAGGTACTTCTAGTCCCAAGATGATGGCGAACTTGCCAGTCAGCCCGTGCGCATGCTGATTCCTTGGTTTTGTGCCCGTTCACGATCAAAGAAGGGGGCATAATCCTGTGTGTTTTGCTTTCTCCTCAATCATCTGGAATGACAGAATTAGAGAGGAACATGGCATACCACAGTGCCTGCAGGGTAGAGCAGCAGCCTTGTAACTTTGCAAAGCATGTGAGCCTGGACATAATGTGTGTGTGTGTGTGTGTGTGTGTGTGTGTGTGTGTGTGTGTGTGTGTGTGTGTGTGTGTGTGTGTGTGTGTGTGTGTGTTCCTCACTTTTATTCACAAGCTATTTTTTACTTATTTACCCTCTTTTGCATAGCAACTCTACTCCATCTCTATACTGACAGCATAACTTACACTTTAATATGCATTGATTGGCTCAACCATCAACGTAAGTCCTGCACTGCTGCCAAATCGATATAATCTCACAGGTCAGTGACGGAGCAATGAAGAGGTGATGTGTGATTTGTGTGGCGGCCACAGCCTGTACAGTAGATATGACGAACAGCTTCATTTCAACATTTTTTCTCTTTTGCTTTCTGCTGCTAATATGAAAATGAGATCTCTTGAGCACATTTACACTCAGGCTTAAAGACAAAAACACAGCTTGCTTAAACACAGTCATCTTTCAGCTGCGTAAAGACACAACATGAAGGCAATTTGCAAAGGTTTTTTTAGAAGCTTGTCCAGAAGTAAAAATAAATACTGAGTGAAAAGCAATTGTTAAGGGCTTTCTGTGAATGTATTATCATAAAAGCACTTACTGTCAGAGGTGGATGAAGTACTCAGAACATAAGTAGAGCTTAATTTACTTCAAGTACTTACTGTTGCTCTTAACTCAAAAATATTCATGTCAAGCAAATCCTACATTTTAGAGACTCCAGAGGAAAAAAAGCACAAGCAAGAAAAAAAAACCAATGAAGTCTTAAAAGTAATAAATAGTAACGCAGAAACTCAACTGCAAGTTTTGCATTTCTATTTGACTAGATCATTTCATATTTTAGCTGTACACCTCTGCTTGTTGACACTTCTGCAAAAAAAACTTTAGTTTTCATCGATAAACAACATGAAGGATTTAATATAACTTTTAGAGAACACAAAACTCAAGATTTGTGGTCACTGGCTGTCAGCAAAGGAAAGAAGAGGAGAAAAACAAGAACAGCAAGGGTTTTTCAAAATGCTACAGGATTTGAGGGTGTTGAAGGACTAGTTTAAGGAAAATGAAATGTCAATAGGCTTTGGAAGTTATGGGGCACCAAAGTCAGGTGCTGCCAGTCATTTTCTATATCAGTTCAAAAGGCCAACAGAAAATGCTGATGGTTCGACTTCTTACATGAAGGAAAGTGTTGTGTTTAATGTTATTTGACCGGCAAGTATGTCGATAAGAATACAACATGGCCACAGAAGCGGTACCCTTGGTAGAAACAGATTAAACAGATTGTTTTTTAGCTGTATAGCTGAATAAAATCACCTTTAAGTCAATATTTAGTGTCAATAATCTTTCCTTTAGTTAATAACCTGATAATAAGCAAGATAATGTATAGTGAGCAGGGGTTTATGCTATTTAGAAACATGAAAGGGTGAGCAAGAACCTGGTGATTCACATATAGATGTCAGGGTCATGCTCACCCTGTAAGGATTCTAATTTGCATCACCACCTGCTTGTGTCACATTTTCCCTTCATAAACATCAGTGGTTTAGTCCATGTGACACACAGGTATATGCCGTATACCCACAAGAAAAGTCCCATATTTGCTTATACTGTCTTAAAACGTGCAAGAGTGTGTAAACAAACACTTTCAATAGACATGCATCATTTATTCGAGTGGAGGGTGGCCTGAACAGGGATTTGCAAATGGGCTCACTTGACTGCAGGGCTACTGCGGCTTTGGGCGACACTGCTGCTGAAGATGCTGCTAATATTGCAAGTGCTATAGATACTAATGCCAGGAAGTCTGCCAACTGTGATAAGTTATTCTTGAAACCATAACTGATACTGACCCTAACGTCATAACTGAAAGTCACATATAAGCAGGCGTAGAAAATGCCTAATAAGATTTACTCAAGTCACTGTTATTCATTAGCTTTTTTGTATAATTTTACTTTTTAGTAGTTTTTTTTTAAATCAGTGCTTTTACTATTGCTATCAATATTTCTTGTGGGAAGTATTGTACTTGACTACTTTTTACATTGCAGCAGTTACTGAGTAAAAAAAGCAGTAAAAAGCAAAAATGATACAAGCTTTTATCAACTGTGTGACTGCAAGCTGACTGGCTGATGGCTATACCATTGAGAAGAGGAGAAGAACACACATGCTTGAGCTGAAATCATAACAAATACATTCACAGATTAGTTCTTTATAGTTCAACAACTACGAAATATTGCTTTTACAAACTGACGCCTCTTTCCAACCATAGAGAGGTAAGCTGCAAGCTACAAGCTGTCCTGCAAACTAGACAATTCATAGTGAACTCTTTGCAGAGCAGGCTGAGACTTGAGGCAGGGGAACCATATACAGAGTGGCATACAAACAAAATGAGATGCAACAAAAATAACCTGAATAGGTGTTGTGTAAAGAAAATCTCTTCTCACCTTAATGGTCTCTTGTTGGTTACACTTCAACAATTAGTACAGGAAAATATGCTTTGACATAATTTGGGGTCTTATCTTAAGTTTTAATCCCCTCACTCCCCACTTCCTGGGATAAAAGTCAGTACTCAGTAGAGTTAATCTTAAACAAAACATGCTTTACTTTACAAAAATATCAGCCAGCATGCAAAACTAGCATGAATAACTGAAATGAATAAAGTAATTGAATTATGCAAGTAAGAGTATAGTTCATTTTTAGTTATAGTAAGGGTGCATTCATTTAAGACATTAACACAATGTTGTTACTACAAGATATGGTAGATACATAGTTGCCACATAATTAAAACTATGTTTGTTTCCTTTCATCTGAATTTCATGCATCTGCCAGCCATGGTGTGTGGTATATAGTTAAAAGTTTATGTTTAACTTTTGGCCTCATTAAGCTAGTATTATTACTAATATAGATGCCAAGAAGGACAACTTGTCAGATGATGTTAATTATTCATGTTTTTATCCACTTCAAGGTTGAGCTCTGTGCAGCTCTACAAAATCAGCTGTTACCTCACAAAAAAAAGAGTGTCCATAACTGAGGAGTGGGTGTCTTTTCAGATCTAGTCCTCAGGCTCAAACAAAAAACAGAGCAACTGCTCTGGCCTCCTTGAGGAACAAGATTCGAAGACATGAGATGACCAGGGCCCACGAAATAGCTCAAGAGCTCACTGAAAAGGTTGGACAGGATTTACTTGGAAGTTTGGTATGCTGGTTGAGCTGGGAAGCCAAAGAGCAGAGGGTATAAAGGAAGCTATGTTGAACTGTTTGGACACTGCAGGCTTCAGTGAAGACTGGCTACAAAAGACTGGGTTTCTTTTGATTCTGAAGGAGCCAGTTTCATGCTGGGCAAGAACTCTGGTGTGGCAACCTTGCTGACTGCAAGGCACCCTAACCTCTTTAAATGGCACTGCATGAACCAACCGTTAGAACTGGCTGTATCTAAAGCTGTGGATGAGGTTCAGGCAGTCAACCACATCAGAGTGTTCATGGAGAAGATCCACCATCTCAGTCAGTCCAATAAAAAGTTACAGGAACTTCAGGAAGCAGCACAAGAAGTGGGCTCACAAGTCATGAAAACTGGCAGAGTTTTAAGTACGCAGCTTCTGTTCTGTAAAGGCTACGTGGAGGTCATATGGAGCACTCAACAGACACTTTACAAATGAAGCAGAAGAACAAACAAAGAGAGGTAAACTTACAGAGGCCTGGCTCGTCATTTGCAAAGCAATGGATTTCTGTGTGACCTCAGACTCATGTATGATACACTGAACTTTCAAACCTTCCTCAGCAACACCAGGACCATTCAATCACACTTTTGAGAGCAGACAAGCTTCTGAAGTAGCCCATCTGAGTGCTTGCATCATTCAAAGAGTCTCCAGAAGATACATCAGAAGAGGCTCTGAAAGCACAGGTAAATACAAGTAAAGCTCACATCAATTAATGCAAAGTCTGATCAAGAAAACAGAGAACCCTTTCAGGATGCTTCTGGATCTCAGTGTTCTGGACACAAGCAACTGGCCATCAACACCTGGCATACTGCATGGTGAGACACAAGTGAAACGACTGTGCGGCCGGTCCAAGCTTTGTGATGACAGGTAGTTAATAGCATTGCTGAGAGCTAAGTGTGCTTGGGAATTCAAAAGACCACTTTTTGTGTCTTTATTGTTAAGTTTATACTGTTCTGTAGAATGTTTGTGACTGGGCAGCAGGAATGATCAGTGTCAAAACTTATAAGCCTTACTGTTGAGTTCCTATTCTGTTTCAGAAATGTTAATTTTCACTACTGTCATAAAACTGGCAAGCCTATTCAGGACTCCATTAGTTGGCACTCTTATATTTCCAGCTATTAAACCTGTGCATAGGGGACTGTATTCATATATTATTAAAGGCTAAAGGTCGTACCTAACTGAGGAGTGAGATTGTGGTTAACACTAAACAGCAGAAAATTGGTCAAATCCCTCAGCAGTAAATTAAATTGGCTGTGAAAGTCTAATAAAGTGACATGATAATACATAACTAGCCCTTCAGATGACGAGTGGATGCATGCAAAAATGCGATACATTAATGATTGTAGTTGTGCAAACAGGGAGTTGTTTGAACAAAGCTGGGAGGGAAAAATGACCACTGATCAACATTCTAGAGTGTTAACAAAGAGCCATATAAAAGCTAGAACTGTTGGATTGTTGAATTAATAATGCTTCATATTATAATCAAACCAGAGGACTGTCTGTGTATGTAGAAGTATTTAAGTAGATACAACTGTTAAGCTGTTCCCAAACATTACTGAGAGCAACATTTCAAAATTTTGAGTTTTGAGAATATAACAGCCTGAAGAGGACATACCCGATGAAGATTTCCCACATGAACTTAAAAATGTATCGAGTTTGGTAGCTACTTCAACACATGTATAAGAGGTTATTCTATATTAATGCCATCAGAGGGAATAACTTAATTAGATGCTGGAAGATGTGTAAAGACTGCAAGAGCAAAGGAATGCTACATAATAGGCAGTGGTGGACAGTAACACAGTAAATTTACTTGAGTACAGTACTTTAGTAATTTTTTTGAGAATCTGTACTTTACTTCATGCTATATTCTGCCATTCATTGAATGTGAATGCAGTCTCTCCGCCAACCATGATGTCACGCGCTTTCCCTCTATTTGTCAGCTTTCCCCAACTTTAGTGTGTAGTTGTTGGATATTTACCATCCCAGTACATGGACTCCCAGGCAAACACAAATTGAGCCATTGAGAAAAACAAAGCATGGAACCTTGTATGAATACAGCAGGTCTCTAACAGGTATTGAACTGTTGATGCCGCACAAAAAAGTTCAGTTTTATATACTAAATAATTGGCACATCCCTAATGTATACAGTACACAGGCTTACTTTACGAATAGACAGCTTTTTCATGCTATATCATGAAATAAATGATAGAGCTGCATGAAATGACTGCCTAAGGCAGTAGGCTAGTTGGACCACATGCTATAGCTGTTCCTTTTCTTCAAACTAATGATCAATTATACTCCATTCAAGGACTTTTGTTTTTTTATTTCAATAATATATTATATTTTTATTCCTTTTCTAAATCAGCTTTTGTTCTTGCTAGAGCCTCAGCTACAGTATAAAGAAAAGTCTAGGCCTGAAGCTTTCCCTTCTGTTCTTTGTTACCAGGTTCCTCCACATGAAAAGACACAAACACGTCAGATATATGGAGCGAAGCCTGTGAGCTAGTTCAGGCAGACAACTCAAGCTGCACTGCTATACACGTCACATGTCCCACTCTCAGAACCTTCACCCAATCCCACCCTCTGCCTCTCAAATTGGCGGTCTATTTAAACTTGTAAAATCTCCCATCTCTCCCTCTGCCTGTCAACGCCTCTGCTGCCTGCATGCCTATTGCTGAATTTTCTTTCATCCCCACCGCCACCCCAGCATCCACCTGCAGGCTCCGGGGGTGTTCAGTATGTTTTGCTCCTCAGTGTCTGCATGTAAACTTATCTGCAGGGAGTGATGAGCCTGGACGCCACACATGAATATGTATTTGCTGTTACAATAAACAATTTAAACGTGAGTTGTCTGACTGAATTCAATGAATGATGCTTTTATATGATTAGCTAGATCTACTCATCCAAATCTGTTTCTTTACACTTAGCACTGCCTACTGGACTATGTGAGCATCCAAGACATCCACAATTAAGAAGGGGAATCCACCAGGAACACTTGATTATAAAGAGGAAGTAAAGGTCAGGCTATTCATCAGCCACATACCTGGTCATTACAGCATCACCAATGGAAACTGTGACAAATGAACCCTTCTCACTTTAATGGACTTGGCATTCTGGTATTCTGAATGCACACTCCAGCGCAACTTGGAGTCAACAAGCCACATATATTCACGGAAGAGAGCTGGAACACTCGTAACCTCTCCAGCCAAGACCAGAGGCAATTAACAAGCACCTACTTAGGAGAAGGAAGAGGTAATGGATGAGGACGTGGGAGGAAATGGATGAATGAGGGGACAAGCATTGTGTCATTATGCAACCTTAGAAAAGAGGCTTTGTGGAAGGAGAGCATGGGAAGAATTGATACTATGTCCCTGTGCCTCTGTGCTCTAATCCTCTGCAGCTTTTGTTTCCTTTTTGTCTTCCTCGATTTCCATCTTTGGGCAATTCGCTACATGGAAGCACGTGTACTGTGTTGATTCGGGTGTGCGTAGGCATTTTAGAATAAGCATGGCTAATGCGTTTCAAATTGGACCAGCAGATCCAAATTTCACCTAAATACATACTAAAAAATTACTGTAATTTTGGCAACTACTCAGGCTTTTTGCACAACAGGAGACTAATCAAAGCTGCTCCCTTAGGGACCCTGCATTATTCTGAAATTTCCCACTAAAGTTTTCATGTTGACAGAGCTCTTTGCTCCTTGGCCGAGCCCCAAACAAGAGAGCAAGACCCTGGTGGCAGTAATTACTGCACCACTCAAGCGAAATGACAAATGAACAAGAGTCACAAAACCACAGCCTGCTCACTCCTTCTTTACTCAACCATCCTTTCACACACATACACACAAACATTTAGGCCCAAAGATCCTCTTTTTTTTATCCAAACACAGAGGACTTATTGAAAGAAGGCCATCAAACAGAATATATTAAGGCTGTGATAGGTGCACACACCACTTTTTGGGCTTCACACTACCAGGAAAGAAAGAAAAGGAGGGGGAGGATAAGATACTTGCGGAATAGCCTGTCAGGGAGCAGGCAGCCATGTCCGTAGCAGCAGGGTCGTATGCCCAACGCTAATTACATTGATGAATGGCGTTGGCTGCGTGTCCCACTACCAGCGATTTACGGCCTCAGTGACCCTCCTATCACCATACGTGAAGGACAAAGCATGCAGGCTGCAGAGAAAAAGAGAAAAGGAAGAGAAGAGCACTCACTCTGATAAAAAAAATAGAAGGATTTGATGCTTGTTGACATTACCCGCCTGTATTATCACCATTTCATGGCGCCCACAAATCTAATTGAATCTGTGCCTCCTCCCTGCACTGAATCCTCTTTACTGCCAGCAGGGCCACCTTCATTACTTTTTTCTTTTTTTTTCTGTGGCAGAACACTTCACATTTGACACATGACTCACTCGAACGCACACAGAAGATGGAACACATTAGCACAGGTTCATTTCCACTGTGGCTCAAACTGACAAAATCCACATAATACATGTTTACTGGTATGTGTGTGAGAGAAATAAGAGGAGGGGGGAGTTCTCAGGGCAGATAAATTAAAGCTTTTTGCTCACATGATGCCAGGGGTGACATTAGGACAGTTGTAAATTTGTGTGTGATTACATGTGTGTGAGGCTGAGGTAGAGTAAGGAAAGAGAGAATGTGATACTGAGAATACAGAAGATTAGAAAAAAAGATTATATTCATGTATGTGTGTGTGCTTACCTTTTTGTTGTGCTGAGTGGGAGCAGGGTCCCTTGTGATTGATTCTCCCTCTGTTTTCCACATTGGCATCATCAAAGGGTGACACGGTGATCTTGAATACAATTAAGGAGGCTCAGCCCTGACACTACTGTAATCAAACAGACCCAGGGAGAAGAAATGAGGACGTCAACCATGGCTGCTGCATCTGCACTTTCATCTATTGCCCTTTTCCAATCCTGTCAGTTTTTCTGTCGATGGGAGGGCTGCGTGCACAAAACAGGGCAGACGATGGGTCTGGCTTATCAGGCCTGAGTCTTCTGGCATCTTTTCTGTGCAATACTTGGAGGAAAGGCAAGGTTAGGAGCAGAGTACTCTGGATTATTTGTTGGTTCTTTAGCCCTGTATTTAGTACAGGGGGGGGGTCTGGATTTCCAGCATGGGAAGTGTTCTGGTTTCTGTTAGTAGTATGTTTGTAGTCCTAGCAGTATTGACAGGCGGCGTTGGTGTGTGCAGGAAAAACTGTGTGGTCAGCAAAAGGAGGCCGTTCTCACACCTGGCTACCATCAGTAATAACTTGACCACGATTTATTTATCTCTTAACCTGACATGCCAGATAGACTGTTTCACATATCCATAGTATGGGATAGACTATACATCCCTGTAGACGGTGTTTGGGAAGGCAAAACATTTGAATAACAATTAGAGGATGATTAAAAGAACATCCTGTCTGTCACAATCATTAAGGGCCAATTAGAGCAACGAAAGAGATGTGCATTGCTACCAAGGAGTAAACTACATAATGCAAGCTCCACAGGCAGGCGCTGTCATGTCAATACACGATTCTTGCTGTTGTCATAAAGAAAATGTGCACATGAATTATTTCTTAATCAAGAAATGGTTCCCAGAACTGATAAGTAAAACTAGGCTGCAGCCAAGCTTATCTCTCCACAGGCCGCCATTGTTTACAGGCTTCAGACTTAAAGGCTGATTTATACTTCTGCGTTGAATCAACGGCGTACCCTACGCCGGGGGTCCGCGTAGCTCCCGTACTTACGCCGAGGCCCACGCACGTAGCTGACGTGCACCTCCTCCAAAATGTAACTCCCCGTAGAGCCGACACGGACCGCAAGCCCTGTGATTGGTCCGCTCGGTGGCTTTGTCTTTCCCGCATTTACAGCACTTCCGGGATCCCGGACATCGTCCGCACATCGGCCGTGTATTTCATCTCCTCCTCTCTATTCTTCATGTAATCATGTCTGTATGATAAACAGCCACATGTATCAGCTGTAGATTAACAGAACATGCTCTGAATCACTGTGGAAAAGTAAACAGAGATCGTAGCGGGACTGGATGCAGGCGAACGGCTATCAGAGAGACCGCACTACCCTCAAGCGTTTGGGCGGAGAATTGCTGCGCGACACGGACACACCGACGCACAAGTATGTGGTGCTCATGTCTGCGTCAGCCCCTGCTGCGTAGGGGAGACGCAGAAGTATAAATCAGCCTTTACTTACGCCATAACTTAACCACCTCTTTCTTCTACAATGCATATCAGCATTAAAATTTCAAGACTTGGAATCCATCAGACATGATCGATCTGACCTCTGTCTAACAAACAAGCCCTTTAAAAGTGTCTTGTTCTTTTGAGAGCAGAACAAAGTTTTATTTTTTTCCTTTTCACATATCAGCATCACGATTTAGCTATTTCTGCAAACCTAAGACCCCTAAATTGTTAGTAAGTCATGAGAAAATAGGTTTATTTTTCAGGTAACAGACTGCTGAAGTAATCCAGTGTCTTTGTGCATAACCGACGGTCTATTGTTCAACTGAGACCGACTTGAAACATATGAACAGGCACTAACAGGAGGGAAAAAAAATTGACCAATGAGTAGGGATGTAACGATATATCGCAAATCTGTAAAAAGAATCAATAAAAATAAGGGTGGCTTAAAATCGATTCAACATAATTTGTATCAGGATATTATCTTTAAACAGTAGAAGGTGCTATCTGCATTATACTCCGCTTGTTCAACATCATGAAGTCTCTTGCGCTGCTCTCTCGTCACTCGCTGAGTGGAGGTGTTTTAAGTTTAAAGCATGTTTTGATGTGAATCAACTGACTGCACACAGCGGAGACGCTCAGCTGGGGGCTGTGGCTGAGTGACAGGTCTCCACAAGTGCTTTTTTTCTCCGCTTCTGGACTGATTATAACCCGGTTGTGCTCCTGGCTGACACATGACTGC
This sequence comes from Notolabrus celidotus, assembly GCF_009762535.1. NCBI lineage: Eukaryota > Metazoa > Chordata > Actinopteri > Labriformes > Labridae > Notolabrus > Notolabrus celidotus. The sequence continues at coordinate 11,828,808 of NC_048287.1, read as the reverse complement.
GTTCACATTCTTATTTTTCTCAATAAGAACGAGTAAACAGAAAACTGGACACTGTGAGTCTAAAATATGATCCTGTTCAGTTGTCCTGTTGCAGTAAATCCACATGTTGAAGTCTGAGTCTTCACATATGACCATGCGTCCGCAGAGATTATTTATAAGCCTGCTCCTCAAGTTGATATTCAGCGTGTTTAACATTTTGAAAACCTCAATATGATCCTTAGCTGTCTAATACCATCAGTGTACATTGTGTTGTGAACATAGACTGTATGAAATATGGACGTAGTATACGTGACGTCACCCATCTGTTCCTGAGAGCTGTTTGGAAGCCAATCGACGGCAGCAGCCATATTGGAAATGCGGAACTCAACCAGGCAGAGGCTTCAGGGGGAAATAACGGCAATAATGGCATTCTTTTTGACATGGAAAACTTTGGCGTTTTTTTAATGACTGAACGATAATTTATCGTTAACATTTCCAAAGATCTATCAAGGAGAATACTTGAAATTTACATCCATAATTTAAAGAGATTTACCTTATTTGTTTTAATATGTAATGCTTTCATTTG